>NC_135178.1:5624676-5928634 GCF_041146795.1 Maylandia zebra | reverse complement strand
CACATAACCTCAGAAGATTGTAAAAGAACATGATCCTCTGCATTTAGTACAGAATTAATGGTATACAGAACACGAGGGTTATGTGAATTAACAACAATAAGTTGTGAAAAATAGGAGTTTTTGGCAATCTTTACTGCCCTCTGATAAGCTTTACAGCTCATCTTAAGAGCTTCCAGAGAGACGTACAGTCTGTCCTTTTTCCATCGTCTTTCACATCTACATTCTCTTCTAATGGCTCGAGTAAAATCGGTTAGCCAAGGACTGGCCTTGGGTTTACACTGCCTGAGTCTTAGAGGTGCAACAACATCAAGGGCAGATTTACAAACCGAGTCCAGATGAGATAGTAATCCATCTACGGAGGACGACTCAGAGGGACTGGACACAAGTTGTTCAAATAGTGTTGAAAAATGCTCAGCAGTATCTGAGCCGAAGGCACGATAACATCGCGTAGGTGCAGCCCATTTAACAACAGGACTAAGAGGAACAACCTCAAGTAAAATGGGCATATGGTCAGAGAATACAGCATCCTCCACATGTAAGTTACAGACAGATAACCCATATAATAACACCAAATCCAATGTGTGACCACGTTCTTGAGTGGCACATTTAACAGATTGAACAAGATTAAAAGAGTTCACCAGGTCCATGAATTCCTTAGCCAGGGGCTTCCCTGGGCAACAGACATGTATATTGAAATCACAGAGTAGCAGGACCTGGCCATACCGGGATGCACAGTCAGCGAGAAACTCAGAACACTCAGATAAAAACTCCTTGTTATATTTAGGAGGCCGATAAACTATTGCACACAGCAATGAAGGCGAGTGGCCCAGTTCACACAGGCAAAGTTCAAAACTGGTGTGGCGTGTCCATGAGGATAGTTGCTTAAACTCAAAGTGTGCTTTAAAAACAACAGCTAACCCCCCGCCACGACCAGAAGCTCTCGGAGCGCTAAAATAAGCACAGCCAGCGGGCAGCAGTTCAGAAAAGACGCTTAACTCACTGGGTGAACTCCAGGTTTCAGTCAAACAGAGGAAATCCAATGCATGGGAAGAAAAGAAATCCTTCAGGATGGTCTTATTCACCACCGATCTGGCATTTATTAAACCCAACCTGAGGGGAGCTGGTTCGGAGACCTCCGCGGCAGTGACAACCAGATCCGCCGATCGAAGGTTTGATCGGTCTATTCCCCTCCAACGCAGATGCCGAAGAGGGAATGATTTAACAGGGCTGCTCCCGATAGAGCCGACAACGGGAACCAACCAGGAATCCACAGGATCCAGAGCACGCGATGGTACCAAAAGTCGTGGAAAAGATTGACGAACAGAGAGTAGATCGTGAGGAAGGTAAGAAATCCGGATTCTCAGCTTAACGAGGCGAACTCCACGGGTACCCCGTCTTCTGCGTCGCTTCCGCATATCTGGTGGCAGTGGTAGGGGATGCCAGCGCAATGGTACTGCTTCCAGGTAGGGAGGCAGAAAACCCTGGCTATCTTTACCAAACCAAACTGAAACTTTGGTGGATGAGCCGATTTTCAATAAAGTCTGGCGATCATACAACAGTATTGAACTGACATGTTGCACAACATTAGCTAAAAACAATAAAATCAAACAGATAAAAAAGAGCGGTTGACAGCATGCCAAACACACAGGTGCCATCTTTTTACATACTTGTGTTAGTATGTAATGCCTGATTATGGCGCACGATTATGCCTCTTTCATCTGTTTTTATGTAACATGCCCTGGTGATTGATACACGAACAGAATCGCCTTTCATGTGCTACTGTTTAGACGCAAATTGGTTTGATGTATGAAGAACTGCAGTGAAACTACTCAAAGTGCAGATACTTGAAAATTCTACACAAATACAGTAATAAAGTATTTGTATTTCATTACTTCCCACCTCTACCAGGACTCTAAAGCAAGGCAAGCCACCCATTACACCCTCTGGATTGACACAAAGAATGCCTATGACTCCATGCTTGAATACTGGAGTGCTTCGCTCTGCACAAGGCTAATAGTGTGCTAATAACATTCATTTGGAACTCAATGGGACTGTGTAACACAACACTGGAGGCCAAAGGCAATCGCACAAGTCATCATCAGGTTTGGAATATATCAAGGTACACTGTCCTGCTCCTACTCCATGTATGGGAGTTGACCATCAGCCACCTCCCATACGTGGAGGACATTAAGCTTATGACAGGAGTGAGCGAGATATGTAGTGGTGGTTGATAACTATCACATTTGTGATAGTTATGGCAATCTCAGCAGATAGGAACATGAAGAATAAAGAGCATGAGTAAAATAAAGAAGTACTGAAGGAACAACTGGGACAGATGTGGAAGGTAAAGTCCTAAGTGGTCAGAGTGGTAGTAGGGGAATTAGGTGCTGTAACCCTGAAATTGGAACAGCGGCTCCAATAGATTCCTCAGAGCTTTCTGTCCAGAAGAGTGCTAGGATTAGAAATACGCAAGACACTGCAGAACCCTCAAACTCTCAGACCTCTAACAGAGGAACACAGACATACCACCCCCTAGGGGTGAGATGGATTTTTGTTTTAGACAGAGAGAAAGAGGGAGGGAGAGAGATCAACAAACTAAAATGACATACAGTGATCCGATAGCCAAAGAGATTTGACTAAATCTGACTGAGTGCTTGCTTAGGATGTACTGCAAACCTCCACTGTCACAAAAAACAAACTTTTTTTTCAATTTTATATTCTGCCATGTGAAATTGTTTCAAAAGACCTCGAATAATACTGTGTCACAGCCCGTTCATCAAGTTGCAAATAATGTTGCAGTTCTTGTAAAATTGACATTTTTTGCAAATCAGGATTTATACGTATATTATTCTTGTTAGTCTTGATTTATTGTTTTCTTTTGGTCAAACATCTCAGAAATAAGATCAGTGGTAGTTTATTAAGATGCACAGTAGAGTGTTTGTTCAAACCTGGCAACCCTTTACTAACTGAACAGCCGGCTGGTTTTATTGCTGGTAATAGCTGCTTCTCTGGCATTTTATCAGCCCATCTGTTGCTGATGATTGGAGCATGTGGTCTGGTACTATCCAAACACACACACACACACACACACATACATGAATATATCATGGAAGCCACACAAATGATTGCACACAAATGCGCACAGCTTAAATGTGCAAATCCACACAGGTGGACAAACATAAATGTGCCACAGCAGACAACAGCCTGCACCTTATCCTTGTAGTACACATCTTATATTAATACACATATAGTTTATTACATGCTGACGTGTATTCACAGCTCCAGGAAACATCACAAACATCCTCTCATCTTCCATTCTAGCACTGTTAACATGGACACATACCCAGAAATCAGCCTGTCCTAACTCTGCTAAAGAACATATATAAAAACTAGGGGACTATACATACACATACATACTGTATATGAACATGGTTGCAGAACCACTTACACGCACCACACTAGTATAATAAAGGCCTGTTTTTTGACTTTGATGAATGGACTTTAGATATTGTATCCTTTATATGGGAGCAGAAATTGTCAAATGAGGAGTGGAGGAAAGATGCAAGCACATGCATAAACTGACAAGTACAGAAATATCAACACGGTTCCATACATATTATATGGTTTCATGCATGCATGTAGACATGTATAAATAAACACACAACAATCCTGTCTCTCTGCTTGGGGAAGCCCAGACTTTCCCATGATTAATAGGGTTTATGTGGTCCCAATTCTTTACCTCATACTATCTCTGCACTGAAGCTGGAAAAATAAGCAAGCAGTCAGCTAACATGACACAGGCAAGAAAAACTCCCTGATCGACTCGCCAGCCTGCATATAGCGTGAGCAAGATAGCGCTTAGCGTGCAATGTTCTAAGCTCAGTGAGACTTAGAGCCAGAAATAAGAGCTCATTTGCAAAAGGCTTTGTACATGTTGCTTATTCTGCATTGCCCTACATTTCTACTGTTAGCACTGACGTGTATCATTACACAGATACTTCTATTTAAAATGCCACCTTTTACCTCCTAAAAAGATGTATCAAAGCCTTTCAGCTACACCGTAATCTAATTCAAAAAGCTATTTCAACTTTCTGTAAGTAAAAGCAGAACAGTGAAAATCACTTAGAAATGAGAAGGTGTTTGGCAGCTTAACCCTCGGCTTTCACTGGAACGTGACAGCCTTCTGGGTGTTTATTTAACTTTACCACAATAACTTGCACTGACTGGCAACTTTTGGAGTTCTTAGTGGAGAAGCTGTGCCCAGGAAAGATAGGCTGAAGGGTAAATGTCTACAACCAAATCTTTCCAAAGTTGTGAAATATAGCAAGAATTTGTGTATTGTGGAGAGTGCAGAGTGTGGCTGATAGCAATGTTGATACTTACATCAATCAGGCATGACATTATGACCTTCCTTATACTGTGTTGGTCACCCTCACTGTTGAGGCACAGACTCCACGAGACCCTTGAAGGTGTAGTGTTGTATCTGGCATCAAGATGTTAACAGCAGATCCTTTAAGTCCTGTAGGTTGCAAGGTGTAGCCTCCATGGATTGGACTGCAAAGTGCTTTGTACTGACACCTTTGTATCAGAACCAGCATTCAATTTTTAAACAGTTTGAGCTACTGTGACTTGTTTTGGGCCAAAAACATGTCCAAAAACATCAAAAAGGCCCAAAAAATAACAATAGCAAATAAGAGTATTGGCATTGGTAGCCTTTGGGTGAATATGAGGCCCAAAATATAGAAAGTCTTGATTAAATAAACATTCATAAGCCTTTTTTGTGATACCTTGGTTTCTCATATAATGACTGTTTGGGATCATTCATTTTTAGTTTTAAGTAGCTGACAAAATCTGCCTAAATAGATTATGCTAGCATATTGGTGATTTGCAATATGTGAGAGCATCTATCCAACCAAACTATAAATGGGAACTATTCCAAAATCAATCACTGCCACCTTTATATGTACAGGGCTGGAAAGAACCCCAAAACTGGTAATGAAATTCACTTCTTCAGATTCATCTATTAGACCAGTGAAGGCCAACTATGTATTGAAAAGAGCCAAAAGGCTGCAGGTTTTCATCCCAAGCACAGACTCCATCCACTGATGAATCCCTCCTTTCAAGCAGAGAGAATTAATCAGTGAGTGTGTCTGATGAAGTGATCAGTTGGAGTAAATTCCTGCAGCACGGTGCACTCTTTATTTCAAGACTGGCGGCACTTTATTTCCTCTTTAATGCTGTCGAAATTGGCTTGATGTCTGCTGATATGCTATCTATTTTCAGGCTGCTATATTGGTGCTATTTGTGCTATTAGGGTCCTAAAATGTCTTGAAAAGCAAACATCATCAATAATTTCTGTGACGAAATTATTGATGAAATGAGTTGTGAGTAAAAATACCCTTGTCGCATAAGGCATTTAGAATAAGTTTTTAAAATACCAATCATGCTGCCTAGCTTTGTCAGTATAGGCTGTGTATACCCAGTTTGGTTATACTGGGTGGCGAGATACAGACTTTACTAGTAGTTTAAACAAAACATCAATTATTCAAATCTAGCACCTTGTTATTCAGGCCTGTTCTGAAGAGTTAGCCACGCCCATGTGTGGGAGAGGTGTGGTGGTCTGGCTGATGGAGTGCACACAGCACGAGCCTTTTGTCCTTTCAACTGATGGATGCTTTCATGGTCCCAGCTTTAGAGTGGATGCACATGCATACACACAGAGTTCTTGATGTTATCTGGAAGTCACTCACAGAAACACAACTGACCGTTACTTGTAAAGGCCTGAAACCTGATCCACTGTGCCCGTTTAAGTAGAAGACCCACTCTGTGAAACAGGCAGAAAAGCATTTCTTTCATTTAGCCACCTGAGAAAAGTGCATGTATTCAAGTGATGCCACACATTGCCACATCTGATTTTCTTAAGCATTAGTCAAGTCTCCTCTGCATTTAATCATGAGCTCATGAGCTGCTGAGGGATCATACAGCGCCATTTCTCCCATTGCTTTCCCCATATGCAACTTCCCTGAGTCAAGCCACTGACTATCTACTCACACTCCTCTCCTGTTTATCATCTCAAGGCAATGGCCACAGCCGGCTTAACCAACTGACAGAGATTCGTGCTTACACAAATCCAAACTCCTGCAGTGACCTCCAAAATGTTTAGCCGCTGGCAGTGGTAGCCGCAGAGTTCCCCAGTCAGTGCAGTTTCTCCCTCCAGTTGCTGTCAGCCCTCTGTCAGCTGCCATCCATCATGGTCCAGCTATTTGGGGTCACCTGCAGCTGACTGAGCTAAGACAAGAGGGCTTGTCAGTCTGTCAGTCACTGAATAATGACACCAGGCCTAGGTGACCTCAAGTTCTCATTACCAAAGCTGCAGTAGAGTGGGGCAGAGCAAAGTAAAACAGACTGGACTAAACAGGAAGTGAAAGGCAGGAACATGTGATCCTTCAGTCAAACTGAATGCCCGTCACATCAGGTGGAGTAGTGATTTTCCTTCTTGCAACAGAGAAGTGTTAGACAGTGATTTTTTGAGTGTGGATTTAAGGACTGCAGCAGCGTGGAGGAGCTTATCAGGCATGCTGAATGAAAAATGCATGACAGGCTCAGGTAATTATTCTAATCCAACTTCAGAGAGAGATAGTGAGAAAATGAAATAAAAAAATTATCATTAGGCTTTGCTCTGATCAATAAGCTGCATATAATTAAATGATGACTCTCGCAAAAACAGCACCCTACACACACCCGGCCATTTCCTTTGTGCTTGGCATTAAGCCCAAGAACTTAGCCCACCCCGTGTCCTCCCCCCAGTACGTCCAGCATCAGCATCCAGAGGCAAGCTCATCCTGCATGGAAAAATGATCAGCCATGGAGCTGAACACTGCTAGCCTCATAAATAAGACTGAAGCAACGGTTGAGAGGGTGTCCTGACAAGAGGCATCTGACTGTCCAGTTCCGTTGGTCCAGCAGCGGGGGTGTAAATCACACGTCTGCCAGTCCTGGGATGGTGGACCTAAAGGGTAAAGGAAGAAGGACGGAGGTAGAAAGGGGGCTCTTTTCCGCTTATAACACCCATCTCCAAGGTAGGCATTGATTCGTTTAAGTACAGCTGTTTATGCCTGGACAAAACTTTGGTCTTGTGCTGCTGACAATTAAGCAACACCACAGGCAAAACTTGTGGTGGGTGAGAGAGAGGGCAACCGGCACTTATCTGCAGGGAACAGAGAGTGACAAACGTTACTGACAGGGACTAGCCAGAGGAATTCTGATCCCCTGCTCAGAACACACATGCAGATAAAGCACAAATCGTTTATATTCCAAGAGCTTTCTGAACCCCCGTCCTGCTTGGCTACCATCTTTGCCTTGATTTATCTCCCTCCTGGCTATCATCAGAAACCACACACTGAGAGTTTACACTGTTCCACTCCAGGTGCACTGAATTTAATCCAAACGGCAGGTCCACTATAAGTTACACAACAGAACTGAACGTTTGAACACAAGTATACATAACTTAGGCTCGTGGTGTTAAGAATAACTGTGAGCTGCGCAACATTTGAGAAATTCGGAAAGGCTAAACTAATGTTTAATTATTCCTTTGTCACTTTTAAAACTCAGGCTTTTGACTAGGACTGATATAACATTTTTTTACACAATTTACACATTCATATAACACAACAAGCAACAAAAGCATCACTTTTTCACATTAGCTGTTATTACTGTGACTCAGAAGGGCAATATACTGAATCCTGAGTTATCCTGATGCATCCATTGGTTTGTGTGAATATTGGACAAGGCACTCCGGTATAGAAAAAAGCAATTGTATGATTGTGAGTTTGTGTGACTGGGTCAACAGGGCTTGTAGTGAAAGTGCTTTGAGAGCTCAAGAGTAGAAAAACACTTTTGAAGTACCCGTCGCTTTCTATGTACTTAGTGTCTAGTATCAGACCATCTCATGAGTCAGCCAGGTACAATGATAAAAACACACAGCAGTCATAAAATGAGATCTAATGGCTTGTGCATTTGGGCACAAACTGTCCCTTTGTTTCTGACAGTCAGCTTGACATCGAAACAAATGTACTTTAGTTTGAGCTGGTTTTTTGCCTGCACCGCATATTTTCTGAGACACCTCTGAGGGGATGCATCACCCAAGCAAACTGGAAAACCTAACCAAGTACTCTGGTGTCTAAATCTAAACAAACAGCAAGCAAAAGCATAATAAAGTGAAAAAGTAATACCAAAGAAAGTGTGAAAAATGATGCTTCCCTGTGGGATTTTAAGCTGTAGTCTCTAAGTGAATGATGAGAGAGTTAAGCTTTCCAAACTGCACCATTGTTTTCATGAATAAATACAATTTCATGACTTTTTCAGAAGCTGCCTAAAAAACCTATCTACCCTCAGCCTGTTTGCCAAACAAGGCACTGAGAACAAACTCTTCTGGAAGCCTCACTGTTACATACTAAGGCATGAAGCAAGTACTGTGTTTATACTGAATTTTGAATTAAATTTCAATTTAGAATGTATAAAAAAGCCTATTTGACATTAATATTGGAAGATTAATAAATGTATCAGAGAGCAGCTGTGTATTTAACTAGGCGGTGTATTCAAAGCTGTGGCAGGAAGCCTTGTGTATATGTTTCCCACACTCACTGAAATTGGGTCTTATCTTATGACCCCATCCCCCCTTTTTGATTTCTGTGTTTTCATCTAGTTAGCTCTGGATTAATGGAGTCTAACTTGCTCATTTTCATATTATTTTGTTGTTGCTGACTGTTGGAGAAATCCCAGAATACCCAGAAAATATCAAGTACTCTCCCTGGGAGTACCTGTTGAAACTCAATATTCAACATTCAAACATGGAAACATGAACCTCGTTGCTGTGAGGTGACAGTGCTCCAACCACTCCACCAATGTGGTGTCTTATTAAAGATCATATCTCTATCAAAGCATACTGTTTCAAGTCACTCTCTGAGCAACCTCTGTTTTGAGATACCCCCATAACATTTAAAGGCCAGCAGTTAATTGTGGCAACCTGGGCAAATGTGATGGGAACACAGTTCTTGTGGTAGTGTCAAGGGCCGCCTTAAACTCTGTCAACACACGCCATAACAAAAATGCATAGAAAGGACATGTATAGTTTCACAGATTCACAGATCTAATCCAACTCAGGAGATTCGGGTCAAATATGATCCAGAACAACCCCAGTGTACAACACTTTATAGTACCTTTGCAATCGTTTAATAGGGTTAAACTTAGACTCCTGAAGTGTGGCTCCTTACCTTTAACTTTTTGTTGGCTGATAAAGCCAAGAAAAGAAGCTATAACAGAGTGGTGAGAACCAGCAGTGCCCAAGTAGTTGTGTATGCTGATCACTTGGCATTCATATCAAGTGACCAGCACAACACGACACAGTTACACACTGTAGCTTTAATTAAAAGCTAGATACAAAGCTAGACGATCCCATTTATCAGACAAGTACTGACTCTTATCCACTTTTAATTAGAGAGCATTAGTTGTCTTAATAAAACCCCACTTCACATGACAGTAAAGCATTAAAACAAGAAAGGCGGTCCGGTAGCTTCGGATTCACTGTTCCATACCTAAGACATCATCTCTAAGTACATGTTCTCCGATAAGATTGCCAGCTAAAAAATGAATAAATAAAATTACAATCACAGTCTGACAGCTGCAGTGTAATACATCTCATTTTACTGCTGAGCTTTTAGTCTTGGGCCATTAGCAAAAAATCTGGTGTGGTGAGTCCTGCTGATGGTCCAAACCTGAGAGCTCAGCAAGCATTAAATCAAGATCTATTACAATGAAGGTGCTACACGACATTTACTGGTTGTTGCAGCATCTTTTGAATAACTATAAGTCCTTAAATCCACAACATTAAAAGCAAAGAACAGAGTGCCTCAAATAGTTATTTCATGTGGGGGTGGGTTTTTTCTGCTTAGTTATTGCCAATTTCTTATTTTGCACCTGCATCTTAGACAGATTAGCTCTGCAGTCCTTCTGTTGTCTTGTATAATACAACATTCAGTGGAGTGGAACAGCTCATTATGAATTTCAACGATTACATATTAAGAAGGGGAAAACTTTAGAGTCTTTGGCCAGTGAAGCATTTGTAGCACTGAGTTGACCCTGAGGATTGAAAAACAACATGACTTCAAAATTTACTGGGGAGGGTTTCCAAGGTCTAGTTGTTAGGCAAACCGCCCGCCCCTGAGACGTAATAAATAATGATGAGTGCTCAAATCCAAGGTTGCAGGATATTTGTGTGTACAGTGTGTGTGCATCTGGCCAAGAGAATTTTGATCCATTTGTGTGGGTATGCATGTTTGGCCTTTCAGGTTGGAGAGTCTCACCCATCCTAACAAAGGTTAAGCAGGAGAAAATTCTAAAACTGAAAACTATATGTAGATAGATAGATAGATAGATAGATAGATAGATAGATAGATAGATAGATAGATAGATAGATAGATAGATAGATAGATAGATAGATAGATAGATAGATAGATAGATAGATAGATAGATAGATAGATAGATAGATAGATTCACAGTTGGCATAAACATACTGACTGCTTCACGTATCAGCACTGCATAAGGATCGATCGAAACATAATTTTAAGCTACATGGGCGTAGACCCTTAAAGGACAGGATATTTTGGGGCAGTTTTGATGATGGAAATAAAGCTGTGAAAATAAAATAAAAATCAAATGTTTATCCTGCTTCTTCTGCCTTCATTGACGCATGAGTCAGGACACAACTCTGCAGAGGAATGGTGTTGTCAAACAAGACTCTGATCTAACTATCCAGCTTATTATCTGATAGCGATCTCCTCAGGCAGATTCGATTGCCTTCACAATGTCTCCAACTTAATCACAGCATTCTCTCCCTCCCCTGCCTAGATTATCCCCTCCTACTGAGGAATCAATTTGCCTGTCACTGAAACGTGGTCCATGCCTAAAGAGGGTGAAGGAAAGTCTCTTTGATGCAGGTAACTGGAATTCAATTATGTTCCCGTGGCGGCATGAAACTGGAATGTGAAACAATAGAGGGATAAAGGATAAAGAGAGGGAAAAAATGGAGGAGAGAAACATGCTTGTCAATGAGCATGCACGTGTATTGAGTTTGATAAGACACTTTTTGCATGTTCAGAAATTTCATGTAAATTAATAACTGTAACAGAATTATCATCCTTACCTCAAACTTGCCAAAGTTACCTTGGTGAGTCTTTGATTTTCCAGCTAGCACTGCTAGCAAGTTGTTAGACTGAGATTAGATGTGGTTCAGATATTACCCTGCATGATGGATGAATAAGGAGCTTTTTGATCTCTTCCTGCAGTGTGCCCTGCAGGAGGTCAAAGTTGCCACTTATCATTTGAAATATCTCAACATTTATTCCCTGAATTAGCATAAAACTTGGTAAAAAATTCAAGTGTATTTCCTCAGGGTTCCTCTAGGGCCACCATGGGGTACACATTTGTAGTTGTGTGTGATGAGTCTCAACAGACCTTGGATGGACAACCATTTTATATCTCTCGCTCTCATTTTAAATGCTTTTCATCCAACTTGAGACATGGTGCCAAAATAATCATGTATTGAAATATACATGAGCGAATTCAACAGCAGCAAGATCTTGGTTTAAGTGCAACTTCCAAGGGAAATTTAAAAAGTTTTTCGAAACCTTTCAGGCAAAGTTTTTCAGTCTGTGTTATTAATATTATCAAATTTGAAAGGTGATTTTCTACATGCAGACCTCAATCTCGATGGTGATTTGGAATTAATGTTGGGACAGTGCTTTAAGATGATTGTCTAAATAAATGTTCCAGGCTTGTTTCAACAAGACATTTGTGCAATCATCTGATAACAATCTGAATTTATTCCAGTACTTTTGTTTTATGGCAAATTCGTTATGGTAATACGTCTTCAAAACTCACTATCTCATAAGCCTAATAACTTACTTGTAATTAAGTACTAACAGTTGACACTAAGCTGGTAAGCAAGATGCTTATAAGACATTATTTTGACAGTTATATTATATTGGCATGATAATGTGCATTTTATGCTAACGCATTGGTCTGTCTAAATATAAATGTAAAAAAAGTTGTTTAAAATGAATAATCAGACCTCATATTACCATTTCACCCCAATAGATCACTCTGCTTTCAGACTGATGCCTTACTTGTGGTTCTTAGGGTATTTCAGAGTAGGATGGGAGGCGGAGCGCTCAGCTTTCAGTTTGGATTCAGGAGACAGACACCACCTCTACTTTTAAGATTAGGCTTTAAAAACTTGTGATAAAACATATAATTAGGTCTGAATCAGGTGACCTCAACAACTAACCAAGCTATGCTGCCATAGGCCTAGGCTGCTGGCAACTTCCCATGATGCATGGAGCATTTCTTCTTCACTCCTTTTCATGTAATCTTCATTCCCAACTGGTGACTCAGCTTCCTTGAATCTTGTCATAACCAAGTTCAGGGAGGTTCAGTTAATTTCTGATAAAAAGGAGTTTTTCCTTTCCACTATCGCCAAGTGCTTGTTCATAGGGAACTGTCTAAATGTTGGGTTTTCTCTCTATTATTGTATAGTATTTACCTTAAAATGTAAACCACCTTGAGGCCTATTCTGCTTTGTTTTTTTCTTAGCTAAATTAAAAGGCTTGAGAACATTCAGTCAATCAAGTTATTTGTCTGAAATTTCTGGTTGACCCTGCAGCTGTTCTACTTGCCTGTTTTATTAGACTGGACAAGGCAGGAGTTTCCATTATCGGCGCTTTGTTAGCTAACATGCTAAAGGAGTTGTTAAAAACTTATCTCTGCACTTTAACATCACATGTTGGTCAAGGTGGTTAGTAGGAGAACATTCATCTGCTAAGATGATAAATCATAGAGTGCATTCTTGCTAATACTAGCTCTGTTTCCTCATAAAGCACAGACCATATAACTGAGCTCGAAGCAGCGTTTTTACTACTCTCTCATCTGTCTCCTGTTAGAGATTTATCTAAAATAAATGTACAAATCACCAGGCCTTGCAGATTTAGCAGCTCAAGCCACTGTTAACAGGACGTAGGCACTCAAACATTTGAGGGATGCTACAGATTTCAGTGGAACTGGATACAAGCAGAGTCAAGCTTGCCTCCAAAGGCAATTGTCATGGCCTGCTTTCACTGTCACTCCACGGTCTGCCATCACAGCCCGTGACAGAAGGATCCAGCCACTATGGACCCAGCGGACTCACCGCGGAAGCGCAGCTCCCGTTTTGACGGGACCCGACTAGTGCTTGGAGGGCCTCCGTGCTGCCGTTCCTCGCTGGCAGCCTACCCTTCGGCCCACTCGTCTGCTTCCTCTCCGCGGACGCCTCGGTCTCGCAGAGAACGCCCTAGCCGGTCCCGGGAGGATTACTATGAGCCTGACAGCAATCAGCTTATGCCCGCTCAGGCATTCTATAAGATGCTAGGGATTATTCTCGTGCCACCCGACACACCCAGCGCTCCCACATCACTGCAGGAGCAGCCACATCAAAATCCGCCCTCGTCACATTCCGCCAGCTTCATGAACACTACAGCTCGTGTTTCTCCGGTTTGGGAAAATAGAAGTTTTCGTTTTAAGAGCGATTATTCTCCCATAGGTTCAGAAGACTGTGCGCCTGACGTTCTTTCAAATCCAGGAATCAAGACTGTTTCGTCTGGAACGCTTTATTCTGGGGCTATGTTTGTTCAGTCAGCTGATCAGCAGCCACCTTCAGTTCGGTTAGCTGATCAGCAGCCATCTTCAGTTCGGTTAGCCGATCAGCGGCCACCTTCAGCTCGGTTTACAGCGCCACGTCTGGACCCAGCGGTCTCTGAGGAGAGGCTCAGGGGGGAGGTTATGGACAAGGTTTACCGCATGTGTGAGTTGTGATGGGAGAAGCCCACGGAGGGGTTACGTCGCGCCGTGGAGAGGCGGCTGCAGGGGATGCTGTTTGAATTCCCCTGGTTGGTGGACTCCCTTAATTCAGTTGTCCTGGACTTCCTGCTTTCCACCCTCCACCTCCACTCTCCTCCTCAGGCTGCTCACCGGCCCGGACAGCTGGTGGATTCACAGCCTGAGACGCCGGCCCCGACGTCTACATGGAAACGACGTTCGCGCCGCCGGCGTTCCTCACCGCAGCCGCCCTCCCGGACATCTCAAGAACCGGCTGTGGTGAGTAATAAGGACACTTTTTCATTTCTCACCCCATCTGCTTTTTTTTTTCAGTGGATGGTGACGCCGCTGACGCTGCTGCAAGCCGGCCTACAGTACGACTAGCGTCGCCTCATTCAGCAGTCTCCATGCCGCTGGCGGCTTCACCTTCTGTGGATGTAGCGCCGTCGTCATCTCATCCGCATGTAGTCACCCCTCAGCCATCTTCACCGGCTCTGCCTTCACCTTCCCCGCCTGCGTACACCGCATCACCATCTTCGCCTCCGGATCATCCATCTGTGACTGGAGCGCAGCCGGAGGTGCCCGCACGGCCAGCTGTGGGGCCCTGCGAGCCGGAGCCGGAGCTCATCGAGCGGGAGCCGGAGCCCAGCGAGCGGGAGCCGGAGCCCAGCGAGCGGGAGCCGGAGCCCAGCGAGCGGGAGGAGCTCGCTCTGCCCGAGCCGGAGCTCAGCGAGCCGGAGGAGCTTGGCATGCCCGAGCAGGAGCTCAGCGAGCGGGAGGAGCCCGCGTCGCCAGCTGTGGAGCTCAGCGAGCCGGAGGAGCTCGGCATGCCCAAGCAGGAGCTCAGCGAGCCGGAGGAGCTCAGCGAGCCGGAGGAGCTCAGCGAGCCGGAGGAGCTCAGCGAGCCGGAGGAGCTCAGCGAACCACCAGCAGAGGAGCTTGGCGAGCGGAAGGAACAACCGGCGCTGCCAGCCGAGGAGGGGCTCTCGCTGCCAGCCGAGGAGGGGCTCTCGCTGCCAGCCGAGGAGGGACCCGCTCAGCCGGAGGTCAGCGAACCGGAGGGACCTCCACGTCTAGCGCGGCCTCCACGCCATCCACGTCCAGTGCGTCCACGTCAGCGACCGGCGCGTCATAGACCATGTGCCACGCCTCGCTGATGCTCACTGGAGCAGCGACGTTGCCATCGGACCCGTGGCAGGCCACCAGAACCGTTCCGCCGCCACCGGACCCGTGGCAGGCCGCCGGAGGAGCAGCGCCGCCGCCACCGGACCCGTGGCAGGCCACCAGAACCGTTCCGCCGCCACCGGACCCGTGGCAGGCCGCCGGAGGAGCAGCGCCGCCGCCACCGGACCCGTGGCAGGCCACCAGAACCGTTCCGCCGCCACCGGACCCGTGGCAGGCCACCGGAGGAGCAGCGCCGCCGCCACCGGACCCGTGGCAGGCCACCGGAACCGTTCCGCCGCGGCTGCCGGACCCGTGGCCGCCCGCCGGAGCTGCTGCGTTTCCATCAAGGGGTTAGAGGTAGGCCACCTGAACTGTTTTGCCGCCACTGTCTAACCCGCGGCGGGTCCCGCTTGTTTTGCCATCCTGCGGGTCGGCCGCCGGAACTGTGTTTGCTGCCACTGGACCGGGGGATTGGACTGTTGAACTGTGTTTTTCTGTTGTTGCTTTGTAGTGGCTGTTTAGCGGAGTGGTTTTGGGGCCCTCCGTCCTGGACCTCCCGCCGCCCGCCCTGGGTTGGTTGTACTGTTGTTTTTGGTTTGTGTTTTTGGGTCGTCGGGAGCCGACCCTTAGAGGGGGGGTACTGTCATGGCCTGGGTCTAGGGACCCAGGGCTCAGGCATTTTCAGTGTATGTTTATGTTTATGTTTTCCGTGTTGTATTGGTTTGCTCTCCATCTCTCCATGTGTCTCTGTGTGAGCTTCCGGAGGTGTGGGTTCGCTGAGGAGACTGCGAACCCGGAAGTGGTCTACTCGAGAGACGGCCGCACCTGCCGCTCGTCGTCCTCTGCCAGCTGCAGCAGATTACGCTCGTCTAGGAACGGCATTTAGGACTGCAGCTGAGCTGAGGCCGACGCTGGATCCTTGAGTCAGAACTCGTCAGTACTGCCGTGAGCTTTTACGTAACCTCCGCGGAAACAGATCCCCTGCTAACCCTCTGCCTTTTGTGTTACCAGGAATCGGGAGCGGGGTGCGCCTCTAAAGTCACGGTGTGGGAATTGGAGTTTTTTGGAGTCGCCACCTTTCTCTTCTCACGGACATCTGCACTGTGTGGGATTCAGGGAGAATCACCACGGGACCACAGTGCTGGGATTTTGTATATAGTTGTGTGTTTTTCACCTCCTGTAAATAAATCCACTGTCCTTCACTTAGAGTCTCGCGTTTGGGCCCTGCTTTCACTGTCACTCCACGGTCTGCCATCGCAGCCCGTGACAGCAATAGCCACAAGACGGCATGAATTTAAATATATGATCAAACAGACCAGAACCCTGATGACCAAATGCTGTTTGAGATGACAGGAGAGAAATGTCCATTCTTAGATTTCACTGGACAAGCACTGCTCTCCTCGCATTCCCTGATTAAATACCACTCTCTGAATCTTATCAAAAAAAAACAAGACAAAAAACCCCAACTGAAATAAATCAAAATAAAATCCCCCAGACCTTCACTTTGCTGCTTTTATGTATGAAATTACTCTATACTCTTGTCTTGCTGACATTGTTATGTATCCTTGGATTTTGTCCAAATAATGACCCACTGCCTAACCCTCTGACCTCCAGCTGACCTGTTACTTGCTACTACTAGTCAATTAACTTTTTCAATGAAATACAGATACCGCCACCACCCTGGCCCATCACTTGGCCCACTCATGCATAGGGCACTTGGGGTCGAATGCCAGACCAATAAATCTGACCAGAAAATGGAGATCTGCTCAACCCTGTTTACTTTAAAGAGCCCTCTCTGACTCTCTCTCTCAAACTGATTCATAGCCCCAGGCGTGAAGGATGATGGAAGGCTGACTGAACAATGAACACCTGTGTGTGAGTGT
Organism: Maylandia zebra; assembly: GCF_041146795.1. Taxonomy (NCBI): domain Eukaryota; kingdom Metazoa; phylum Chordata; class Actinopteri; order Cichliformes; family Cichlidae; genus Maylandia; species Maylandia zebra. Next base: position 5,911,682 of record NC_135178.1, on the reverse strand, counting down.
GTGTGCATGCATGTGCCTAGCCAAGCAGAAAGAATGACCTTGCCAACCCTGATGTCTCCAGTGACTGTTGGAGAATTCATTGACAGTCTTTGACTACTGTTTCTTTTGCTGGAGCATCCATCTGGGTCTGTTCTGAAGGCACACATTTCCTTTCTGTTTGCATTAGCATGCACCTTGGGTGTGTGCAGATGGAAACAACAAAGAAGTTTAAATTCCTTAGGATATACTGAAGATACATTATTAATCAGATTTGTGCTGTGCATATGACAACTTGAATACCAAGATATTGCAAAGATATTGCCGATGATGTGTCTACCATCACATTTATATGCAGTCTATGCTTAAAGAAAACTAGCCGGGGAATAAAGAGACAATATGAACTAAATTCTAAGACTAAAGTCACTGACATCGTCCTTTCAAATCCAGTTGCATCCAATTTAAAAGTTTTCATGGCAAGATGCATTTTAATGTTAAGTATAGCAAGGTCAGGTGGGAGGCAGAGGCAGCCTAAAGCTACTCTCTGCCAAAGCAAATCAACCCAAAAAATCAGATTCTGTATAAACAAAATGCAGTTTGGGACAGATACAAGAAAGATGCCTTCTGCTGCCAAAAACATCTAAAATTACATTCCCTTCTGCTTACTTAGAGACTAATCAGAAATGAAGGAAGTTATTCATTTACCCACAAGAAGCCTATTATCAGAACAATTTTTTCTCCATTTTTGTCTTTTCAGTCACAGTGGCGATTTAATAGCAACAAAAAATGTAGCAGAAACAATTCTAGGCAGACCAACTTTGACTTAAACACATAATAAAAACTAATTAACTACTCAATCCATAACACTCCCTGCAGAGCCTGTTCCTCAACGGATTCTCTCCAGTCAAAAAATTCTGATCCTGTGAAAATGTAATTATGTAGATCTTGAATTTAATACAAACTGTCTACCTTATAAGATATCCAGGAAGAAAAATCGTCTCATATTGAAGCCATCTTTTGTTTCCCTCAGGGAACAATGGTTATATGCATAAACTTCACTTTAATAGTTAGCTGTCAGCACAGAAAACACCTTCAGTTATTTAGGCAACAGTGGTGGAAAACATATTCAGATACTGTAGTTAAGTTCATACACACCAAAGGGAAAAGAAAAGTCAACTGCAAGTGAAAGTTCCACATGGAGAATCCTACAGAAAATATAGTTGCTAGGAATACGGCAAAAGTACTGTTTTTATCCTTCTGACTAATTTCGGGCCCGATTAGCTTATTAATTACTGAAGCATCGGTATGCAAGCAGCGTGTCACGCCTCTATCTTCTGGAGTTAGAGCCAGTTTGAACTACTATACAGGGTTTTATAAACAAGAACATCAGATAAACTTGAACGTTTGTCAGATGATTAATAGCAGAGGAAAGAAGAGAAAGCATTTTATTATACACAAATCTGTTTTCAGTTTTTCTCTAATGCTGACTGGTGCTCTTGGTGAGATATTAGACTACTTGAACATTTGCTGAAATTAAACCATGTGAGCTGTTAATGATTCACAGATATCTGAAACACCAGACAACAATCGCTCAGTGCTTTAATTTTTAGCTTTTAACAAAAAAAGAAGCTTTTTTTGTATCTGCTGTGAGACATGTCAGCTATGTGTCATATAATAAGGAACAGAATGCACAACATGAAAAATGAAGTGAAGGGACAGCATTGAAGCCCCAGAACTGCAGAGAACTGCAGAGCATTTCTGGATCCTCAAAGACAAATTTATGATACACAGAATTTAACGCGTGAACTAAATTCATTCAACTTTCATACAAATGTAATCAGGCACATTCATCTCTTCCTGTCTCTCTCTCTCTGTCTCAGTCCTGTGTGTGGTAAAGTTTAGCTGACCCTCCTAACTATTACTGTCATCACCCTCTCTAATGTCAGGCCCTTTGCTGTGCTAAACGAAGCCACATTTCACCACCATATCAGGAATTCACGGACTCGGACACCTAATGCTTTTAACTCCGATACACCTGTGTGTCCCACAACATCACAGGCCATTTCCCCTCTCCTCAGACAAACAAGAACAAGCACCAACACACACACACACCATCCCTTAGACAAATGGTAACTTTTCTTTTTCACTGAGAGTCGACTTTGTTACTGATGAATGATGGACCTTGTTTCACCATTAAGATCAGAAGGATACATTGCTTTGCTTTTTCATTACTTTGGTAATCAATGCATCTTTGAGGAAAACGGGTATATTTAAAAAGACAAATGCTGCCTCAAAATTCTGCTATTATCTGTCATATTATCATATATTACCTATCAGTGACTATCTAAAATGCATAGGCACATAATTTATGAATTAATTTTAACAAACAACCTAAAATCACTCTTTGTACAGTAACATTTGCATCGGTCATTAGTCCTAACTTTCTACACAATGTTATAAGTGACACTCAGATCCATCTCAAAAGTCATCAATACAGTGTATATAAAAGAAGGCTGTAGCATTTTTAACTCACATTTTAAAGCCCCAAATTTAGCATTATCATTATCATGGAGCCAGAAGATTGTATGTTTTTTAGATACACTGGATCCTACCTGCTAATTAGGGCTAAGTAACAATTCAAATGAGCTAGTAGAATTTTAATCAGACAAACTGGAACACACACTCAGGGGAGTAAACCACATAGCAAGCCATAGCATTTGTCAGATAGTTACACTGCATCTTCCAAATGTTAAAAGGGTGGCTCCTGTGGCACAGACTTGTTATACTCAGCCATACAGTTAGCCTCTATGAGATGCTGTTATTGAATCTTTGTAGTTGGTGTAACTTTGTTGGGTTTTTTGGTGTTTTAATTTCTTTGGTGAAGAGGACCCATTTCCAACAATAAAACCTAGGTATGATGATTCATATCTTGAGTCTGAAGGTGCAGAGATTAATTTAAATGTCTCGCCATGGCTTGCAACATATGTTTGTGGCCAATCTCCAGCCAAATATGTAAAAGTAGGAAGGGAGATGTCTCCTACTGAACATGCTGGCTTTCACAAACTGCAAACCCACTGCTCTGTTTTTTTCATAGATTATTTTATCAGAGAATAGTATCCTTTCTTTCTATTTAATAACCTCAAAAAATGACTCTGTACCTTTAAGAACTTGTCATTTGAAATGAAGAGCTTACTTTCAACTCCTGTTTATTTTGAAAAGCAGCATCCATAAAGCGCAGCTTTATCAATGGCCATTGACGGCCCTTCCTAAGATTATTTTGGTCCTGAAATGTAACTAGAAAATTAAAAATATTCATCCTCTTTTCATTGCACACCATGATGGACCGTATCAGTGCAGAGCAAACTAAGGACACATTTTTCCTTAATTTCAACTCTTCTGTTTTAATCATTTAAAGGCTAAGACTTCTCTTTAGGCTAAACTGTCATAACACCGACGAAGACAGTGGGTGTCCGTGAATGCAAAAGCATGAACTAATGGTTAAACCAGCAGAAAAATATTCCCCATCCCGTAGACACATTACAGGGTTTTGACACATCTTTTTTAAATTGCAGTTATCAAAACTATGAGAACTCCTGTTTCATAGTAAAACAAACCACAAAGGGCTACCTCGTCCAAAAGTCACATGCGAAATACATATAATGCAGTAAAACTAAGTCACTTTACTATACCTAAATTACCTGTCTGGGATTTTGTATCAAATAAAATCCCAACACTGTGATGCATTTATGATCCACAAACATTGTTGTCTGTATAACTAAACTACCACCACTTTGGTGTTCTGTAAAAGGTCATGACTTTTCTTGAAACCTGTGATGCTGCAAAGTGCAGTCTGCACCAAAACCAACATAATGTTCTTTCCCCAGGCACACTCGCTCACTGTGTCTAATGCATATTTTAACAGCTGTTATTCAGCCCACTTCATAAAACCACTCACAATTTATAAATGAAAGAAGGCCAACCAGAACTATGGACATTTAGGCGTTTAAGGATAAAAAGAAAAAAGGGAAGAGAAAAAAAAGCATAATTTCCTCTATGCACACACACACATAAACACACGCAGTTACAGGAACACATACTCTTAGTTTCCTTGGCAGTGCTTTTTGCTTGGGTTAAATGTAACTTCAGAAAGGCCAGGGTGCGCAGGCCTCCCAGACTTCAGCTCAGCCCACATAATTCTCCTTGCATCATTACCGCTGCAGAAACCTTGAGCCAATAAACAGCTCAGTGGCAATGCTCTTATTTAAAGGCAAGAGGGGAAATGGAAAAATACACACACATAGCAACACAAATGCTCCGTCTGCCATGCTACCCAGCAAACACTTGTACATTAAAATGCAATAACATGCTTTAAGATTCAGAATCATACCACACACACACACACACACACAGACACACACACACAAACAGTTTAAACACAAGGGAACACACTAGTGTGCACACGCACACACACTCTTCATTAAATTCCAAGCAGGCTGAATTTAGATCTGAGAGGTGTAATTAATAGTTGGAATATACACTTAGCGCTATTAAAGTCAACCCTCAGGACTTTTCACTGTAGAGGAACTTTCAAATAATTAAAACCTGTAATCAGATCCATGCACAAGTGGCCGGTGCACGTCTAAAGATAGATGTGTGCTTCTTGTTTCTCCTCATCCCAAGACAATATTCATCTCTGCAGAGGAAAGGAAATGAGGAATAAATAAAAGAAGACATTGGCAGCAGCGGAATAATTATACGCCACTCTATCCAATCTACATAAATAAACGCTCACCAGGCGAGAGGGAGAGAGAGGGAGAGGGGGGAGTGCTTACGGTTATGGTTAAAATCATTTTTCAGGCCGCGGCCCACTGCGATTTGAGGCGTGTTTATGGCTGCAAGCATGTTTTACATTGTAGATGAAATATTTGGTTTAGTTTGGCCGGGCAACAGCCGGTGAGTCACAGCGCAGGATTGATGCTGAGTGTGTATCCTACTGTGACATTAACCATTCATCTCTAACCTACAGCAAAGCAACACCAGGAACTCAACGAGATTTCCTTAAAGCATTATTGGATGATCTATTTTTAATGTGCCTCGAGGACCTCCTCTGACCTGCCATGTGATAACTGTTTTAAAAGATATGGCCTGGCCCTATAATTCTAATGCAAGTTAGTCACAAGTGGCTTTGTAAATGGGTTGGAGCTGGATGTGGACCTCACCACACCCGGTTCTGCACTTATGATAAAGTACCGTCGTAAGACAAACATCCTACAGGGACAGAACACCAGTTTGCAGTTCGAAAAACGTTAATATTTCAGTGTAGCAGTGTCACGGTGGCGCCGCCAGCATTTACATTTGGTCACGGGAAATGGAAAATTTTCACTTTAATGAAAGAAACTAAAAATGGCTCGGTTATTGTTTAGTGACGCCTCAGTTAGTTATTATCTTAATAGGATATAGTATTGCTGTGGATCTTACACATGTAGCCACTGTAATTACACCGTTGTTCCAATTATAGGTGGAGCTAAGGGGTCTTAGTTTTCGTGACAAAGCACTAGAGTCCCCCTGGGAACAACCAAAGTGGAGGTTTGAGGGTTATCTCATTCCAATATGTAAACAATACACTTTGAGAAGTAATTCAGTTAAAATAAACCCACATTTATCTGTTATTATTATTATTGTAGGGTCTTTACCTTGCAATGTAAAGTGCTTTGAGGTGACTGTTGTTGTTATTTGGCGCCTTATAAATAAAATTGAACTCAACCCAACTGAAGTGACTTGTAGTGCCAGTGAAATATGCTGAGAAGACTTTTGAGTGACTGTAGGAACACAAGAATGGGAGGAATAATAAGAATGTCACTGTGTGACAAAGAGTATGGATATGAGACTGCTCTAAAAGCAAATCAGGAGTTGCCATGGCAATCAGCAGGTGCCTCTCTAACACTAAAGTGTCATTTTAAAACTGAAATTTATTCATTTTTTTATTGGAAATTGGACCTGAAATTGATTCCTGATCCTATACGGAGTTAGTTTGGTCTCTCACATACAGTAACTCTGAAATCAGCAGTGGCTGAATGTGAGCACATTCTCTCAAGTTCTGCAGAAATTTGAGGCTTTATTTGGGTCATCGCATGAGGCAAATACTGTATTTGTTACTCAGCCTGGCATCTTTAGGTAAATGTTTCAATAAAAAAGGTTGTGCACGCAAAACATATAAAGGAGCCTGCAAAAAAAGAAGAAGACTTGTTTTGCTGAAACTACCAAAAGGACTCTTATCGTGCAGCGTGTGTCTGTTCTTCCAGTTAATCCACAGATTCTTTCTGCTTCCTCCCACAGCCCAAAGATGGAATGATAATGAGCAGATTCATCCACAGTGATGGAGGAATAATGCAATCATTAGCTGCAGTTGGATTAAAAAATGAACTTTAATTTAAATAAGTGTAACAATAGAATCTTGCTTTACTTGAATGCATGAGCAATAATAATGTAATGATACACTATTTCATAGCACAGCCTACAACATGGTGGGCTTTTTTTTTCTTGAAAGTACATTTTTATGATAATACAAATGTCACTCCAGGGCTTTTGTTTAAACAGGGGGACTAGTTTTATTACTGTGTGCTGTATTGGTGTTTTTGATAAGGCTGCACTCTGTTAAAGGCCGGGGTGTACAACTTTTTAAAGTATGTCAAGTGTGTAAATAGGATAAACGAGGAAAACAGCAGAGCAGCACTAGAGAGAATCTAGTGCTAAAGTAGAGACTTTATCAGGTCTTGTGCATGCAGAATGGGATTTCAACAACTTTTTTAGATAAATGCTAATTTAAAAATAAGCATCTGTGCAGAACTAAAAACAGGTTTCACTGAGATTAAGGTCTATCCACAGACAAACTGTGAAATTGCCTAATATGCATCACATTGCAGTTCCGAGGCAACACTAATTTTAGTTTCAGAGACAAGCTGCTCTGCTAAATAAGCCATAGAAAATCCAAAGTGAAGATACAAAGTTTGGGCTTCGTATTGCATTCATCTTCCCCGCTAGCACCACATGTCCAGTTTATCTGATAGGAAGCCATGAGTCAAAGTCCGTGTTCACAGCTGCTATCTGTTTGCTCAATCAAGACACTTGTTGCCTTTAGCTGTTTACACTTACTCGGCAAAGGTCCGCTGCTCCAGCTCCAAGGCTGTTTGGGGATGCTGGAGTCCCCCAGGCTTATCGGGGCCTTGATGAGATAGCACACCAATAAACAGCTACCCACACATCTTCACACATATGCACACACACACAATTATACACAATAAGATATATGCATTCACACACTGATGCACAAATATACACATGCACATAGAATCAAACACACAGATAGCAGCAGTTCAGATCAGCACCAGCATGCATCAGTGGATCTGGAAGGCAGGGTGCTGGTGTGGCTCATCAGTTCATTGGCATTGGCACTCCATCTGCCCTTCCATCGGCCTGTCCATCTGTCCGCTCGTCTATATGTCAGTACCAAAACGAAATGCTATGGCTTCCCTTCCTGAGCTCAGCTGACAGACTAACCATGCGTCACTTGACTCCAACACGCTACTGCTGCTACTTTAGCTGTTTCACAACCTCCTGTAATCCAGGATCTCACTTAGTGTCCAATCATTCAAACACTGTTTGTTAGTGCAAGTGTGTCAGCGACAGCCTGTTTTAGATATGTGGCAATGAATTTTATTTAATAAATAAAAATGGTAAATTCAGCATGAGCATAACTGGGATCCTGATTTAGGTAAAACAGCATTGCAAAAATGACACATGGGGATAGCAAGATTGAGGACCAGTCGACACTGGGTGGTGTTAGCAGACGTCGCTGGCGTGCACCGAATGGAATAAATCACACACTGTCATTCGTTGCACCGTGCCAACAATGAGATGAAGAAAAATGTTTTTTAAGACGCTAATGGGCCTCATCAGTAAAAATGAACCAAAAGACATATATTTTAAATATTTACCTTTTTTTCCTGTCATTTAATCAATAAGGTAATTTTTTTAGGCGTCTGAAAATGTTTCATATTAACATTAAACAAGAAAGAAAGTGCTTATGATTACAACAAGTGGACATGTAATATGTGATGGCGCTGCAGGCAGACTGAGTTTTAGTAGGACTTAAAAGCCAATGTCGCATTAAAACACAGAGCAGTTTTATAAATCAAAGCATCCAGATACTAACAGCTTTGCAGAGGGTTAAAACAACAAGAAAAAAACACAAAATAGATCTTTTAATTAAAATTTTAAAAAAGTAAGACCTTAAAAAGGTAGTTTAAGCTCATTATGAATTAAATGTCAGTAACATTTCTGTCCAGAAGGGGGTGTAGGCACCTCATTTGACTCTCCTCTCTCTGTCTGTCTCGCTTCTTCATCTGTGAGGGCTTATCACTCCACTGGTGCACCCTTCAACCCTGTCTATATAAGTATGTATATTAGTGGTGATGGAAGCAGGTAGCCTGGAGACCGCCCTTTGGTGAACCCTTAACTTTTGATTGACATCGGCAGCCTGTCCCGCGATTTGGGATTCCAGGCGGCTGTTCTTAACTTTAAATGGCTGCCTTACTCATTACTGCAGCAAACAGACAGATATTTGTTAATGAAGCCACATGCTCCAGTAACCCTAGCTCCCTTCGAGGCGCTGGGCGAGCATCCACTTCTTCTCAGCGGCCTCTTCTTTTACTGAATGGGGTTAAGGTGAAGGGGGGTCGGGGCAAAGGTCAAGGGCGGGGGTCACAGGGGTGGTAGCTGTTAGTGTCCAGGCAGAGGTCATCTGGGCCTAATGGACTGGATAAAAGCTGAGAAATGCAAAAACGCAGCAGAGTTTCACCACAGCAGACCAACCTTCTCAGTCACAGTTCAGAGAAGGAAGACGATGTGATGTCCGTGCGTACGAATGTGAGAAACAATATACGACTATAATTGAAGAAAACATTGTAATTAACCGGAACTGACAGATTGTCTTTGTTTTATTGTTTCAATTTTACTGGGTTTTTAACTCATAACCATGCCACTTTGTGAGCAGATGTTTCCTCCCATTCAAACAAAACAGATTTGAATCTAATGGCAGCCGTAGACAAGTTTACACATACATCTCATTTTTATTGCTGCTCTAATGGCTTTCATGATGAGATGGTTGCGCGGTCTGAAGCAAGGAAGAGGGATTAATGTCTGACGCTGCATCGTGGTACAAGATTAAGGAAAGTGCTGATGCTATCTCAGAGCATGCACACACGCCACAAACAAACTGCATTTGTCGCGCTGGCTCGTGTAAAGTGATCCTCAAAGGCGAGTGCCTTTGATTCCAGCCTCTGAACTGAAGAAAGAATGTTATCCGATAATAAGCCACGCTTGTTGTATGCTTACATCCAAGTCAATCAGCAGGTGGCAGGTGAGTAGCTGTGGTGGTTAAACTACGTAGAGAGATGGATAGTCATGAACTTTTGCACACACATTCGTATTCTCCACAGGCTGGATCATGATGACTTTGATGATTCCGTGGCTTCCCCACTAGCACCACCACCAGGTTTATTTTGTAGCTTTGAGAGAAGTGTATTCATAAACTCTGAAGGGACTCCTGTGAGATTTAATAGGAAAATTCTCACATGATGAACTGTAAAGTTTGCCTTCTACTATGAAGAACCACAAATTGTTCTCTTATGTACCCATCTGATCACAGCACTTCTGGTCCTGCTGGAGGTTTCTTCCTGTTAAAAAAGGAGTTTTTTCTTCCCACTCTCACCAAGTGTTTGTTCATAGTGGGTCATCTGATTGTTGGGGTTTTCTCTCACTTATTGGAGGGTCTTTATTCCGCAATAGGGGTGTCAAAAATGAGGCCCGGAGGCCAGAATTGGACCACCAAAGATGGAAAATATGGAGGAGGTTATAGATTTTTGACTTTTAACTGTAGTTTTAATTAGTTTTTCTGTTTATTTGACTGATAAAGGATACCTCCTATAGTAATTCATACAATACCAGTGTAATTATATAACAAATAAACAATAACACTTAAAACATAGAACAAAATCCCTTTTTTCACTACTATAGAAATTTCTGCTTTTCACAATGGGTCCATGGGAGAAGTGAGCTTTTTCTGTAATTTTAGACATCCTGACAGACGTCTTCTTTATCATGTACAAAAGCCGAGACATGCTGCTGAAATTGCACTTATTTTTTCAAAATGAGTAGTTAAACTTCTGTCAGTTAAGTTAAACTGACAGAATGAAGTGTTTCACTGGGTCGCCCCGCTTCAAATCAAAGGGAGGTGTATGTAGCCCACGATGTAAAATGAGTTTGACCTACAATATCCAGCACATAGAGGTGACTGCTGCTGTGAACTGGCACTCTGTAAATAAAACTAAAATAAACTGCAACTAATTAGCATACAATGTAAATTGGGGCAATTCTGAAACTTTTCAGGGAGCCTCTTTGCTAATAATCTGCTGAAAACCCAGATAGAGCCACAAGCTTGCTCAGCGATAAAATGCACTATTTCTTTTTAGTCTCATTGTTAATTCAAAGTAAAGCATCACAGAATTTGCATTAAATAAAAGCGCATCACTTTAATGTTTCTAAATGCTGATTCACAGCCGTGCTATCGTGTGATGTTGAAAGCCCGGGTATCTAGAACCGACAATGCTTTTTGCATCGCCGGTGGCTTTTTCAATTCTCAGTTTCATTCATCTTAAAGCAATAAAGAACAAATGTCTACACAAATGAGAAGCCCGTTTGAGGCGTTCTTTAATCCTTCTGCAGCATCCAGGCTAAAACAGCATCAACAAAACATCTGCGTTTGGGGGAGCACATGGGAATAGTTTATTTTAAAATAACCTTTCCTGCACTGCTGGTCACTCAGCTTTGGGAGAAGTGCTCAGGAAAGGGCTTGGATTGAGGATAAGATCAGTCATAAAAGGCTACTGTGTCGGTGCTGAGTGACACATCAAGCCCTTGTGCCACCAGCAGGCAAACTATCAAACATTTGTTCTTTGCTATTTTTTTCTGTGCTGCAGCTTCCTTATGTCTTCCTGCCCCCCGCCCCCATCCAGACTTTACCCGACTTTTAATCTCTTGATCAAATAAATTCATGTTCACTCCTGGGTGAAACATAACAGGAAGCAGCCCAGAGGAACAATGCAGATACACTATATCTCTTTTCAGTGCTTGTATTTGGGCATGTTTGTGTAACTGCTACGTGCGCTGTCTGTGTTTCTCTCTTTGTGTGATCCAGTAAAAGATGTTTCACAGAGCTCAGAGGCAGATTCATTTGGGCACACTCTCTAAATTGCCAGAATCTTTCCTTAAGCTGAGCACAGACACTCAGCAATGAAAAACAAATACATGGCCAGCAGCAGAACACACTTAAGCGCCATCGCTGTGTGACGGCTCACAAACAACAAGATTTTTCAGCTCTCAGATCTTTGGCTATCATTTAAACCAGACTAGAATAACGGTATTATATATGCATTTATCCAAAGGATCTAATGATATGATTCCAGTGATCATTGATCCTGAAAATTTTTATTAAAGCCTGCTCGACTGATTAGTACAAATTCTTTGTCTTTCATATCTCCACATCTTATGTTTGTCTGCAATTTTCATTCCCGTTTACGATAAACTTCACTGCTCTCTCAAATTTGCAACTGAAGATGAGGTTAATAGAAGTGTTCCTGCTTTGGTTTATGTTTAGCTCTAATTTAAACCAAATTAACCATTTTTATTAAACAGTGGCACCACACTTAACCAAATGAAAATGGCTAAAGCATTTGGGTACTTATTTGTGGTGATGCATGTCAGTGGTATTTCTGTTATTTAGACATTATTTAGCAATCTGCTATCATTTATCATACATTTAATGGGTAAAAGATGAATAACTAGGGGTTGTAAAAGAAGGGCTCTGTGAAGTCTTTTTAACATTTGTTGTTTCCTTGCCAACACTGCCCTCAAGCTCAACCTTTTTTGTATGATTACAACCTGACCGATACACCAGTGTGTTTCCGCAGCAAACGTCCGTTTTCCTTCTTACACAGTAACACAGTTGTTATTCACAAATCAGAGTCAAAATTTAGACCGTCAACCATGCTGTCAGTTTTTTATAATACTTTTGTAATGCCATAATAATTAGGCTACCATCCAGTAAACAAGATTTTAAAGTTGTAGATTATTCCAATCAAAAATGGATTAAACAGAGAGCCCGTAAGTTCTTTTTTTATGGCCGGCATCAATCGAAATGTACTTATAATCAGCCAATCTCTGGCTTTCTCTTGGCTCTCTCAATGTCAGCCTGTTGGCAGAGCTGATTTGTCTTGGATGTCAGGAGAGGTTACTGTGGTCTGTGTGAGGGAAGTTAGCCAGTTTGTCTTTGGTGCAGAGGGAAGGTGAGCCAGTGCTCTGAGGAGCGAGGCCCATCCATCCAGGTGGCTGCTGACAGGGCCAGATAAGCATCTCACCCTGGGCAAAAGTAACACAGTGTCCCATTGAGACCTGATAATTACACGGGCCCACTGCCACACTGGGCCTGATGTATGGCCTCAGATAGCCATCTCACACCCACTAAGCTGATGCACACACAGACACACACAGACACACACACACGCACAAACACTTGCACTTAACACGTGGGCTGAATAAGCATACACACATGCTCTGCGAGATGGCATACCCCTTGTATTATAGAGTCGGAAAATCCATCTGCAGCTAACTTTAGCTGTAACCTTGCAGGGAGCCATGAGGTTTCAATTTTCAGAGGGTTTTGGTACAAGTTGTTAAAAAAAATCAGAAGGGTTAAATTGTGCCGTGAGGCCGCAGGTGTACAAGTCTCCTTCAACACAGACTTTGACAAAGATAAGAAATATCCCCGACACCTAGTGTGTAAGTGAGATGTTGGCATGTTACCTGCTCTTGCCACCAAACATGCTACTCACTGCCTCACCTGTTTAGAGCCTATCCCAGCAAATCCTCCCAGGTCCAGTATTACACACATTGGTTAGCTAAGCAGTGAGCCATCTATGTATTCTACTGAACAAGGGCTACCAGCTTGAGTTGGAAAAATCAGCAATTATTTGAATTTTTTTACTTATTTTATTAACTCTTTGAACAATAAGCTTGTTTGATTGATTTACTGTCCTCTTTTGGGATAGCAAACATGTTATTTACATGGACATTTCAAGTTTTTTTCAAATCTCATGGAAAAAAACACTGATTTCAATAGTTTTCTGCCTTTGTATCACATATATTAGGTGTATTCACAGATTTGCACAGTCACTTTTACCTTTATCTGCAGGGGCAAGTTGTAAATCTTGAGCACTAATGTCACTTGGCCCATTACCAAAATGATTGGCAGCCTTCGCAGAATTACACCAATGCCAGTATGATTGTATTAAGGGTTCAGTACTTTACATAATCCCCTGACTGTGAAGTACAAGGCCAGGCTATTGTGTGAACTTGCAGGTGAGCCATTCTTTTCTAAAGTTGCCATCGTTCATCTGATGAACTGACGTGCTGACAGCGACAGCATCTCACAGGGGCGAACAACATCTGATAGGGCCACCTGGGGGCAGGTTCACAGAGAGAGGGAGAGTTCACGGCATGCCTTGTCTGGTCATCCGTTCGGTATGATAACATTTGATTTATGGTACAGGACAGTATACGGCTATCATGTAGCTGGTACCTTCTTGATGTGTGCTACAGTGCAGGCTCAGAGTCAGGCGTGAGGAAGGAGTGTTCAAACCAATAATTCTGAGCTGAGCTGACTCAGGTTTAGGTTATCCACCTAACGTGACATCAATAAGAGTTAACACCGATAAGCATCTCTGCACTATCAGTGTGCTGTGGATGTCGGCTACTGTTCATTTCCTTTCTCATTCTTTCCGTTCATGCCTGCTCAGCTACTAGCTGGTGCATCACTACCTAAAAGTGCTTAGCAAATAAAGATAAAGACATCAAAGTATTCAACACAATGCAGTACTGAAACACAATGAGCAACACTATATTATAACACCAACTTTGCGCTGAAGTCATGCAGGATGTAAAGTTGAGGTGTGACGACAGTTTTACGTTGCCTGGGGTTGAAAGAATCAGGCAGAATGAACACGTGCAGTTGCAGAAGCGAGCCATCAAAGCCTCCCAGCCACAGAAGCAAGCTTCATTTATCTCAGCCCTCCTGACAGGACCATTGTAACCTCATAAATAGACTGAGCCCATATCTGATACTGCACAGCCATCAGTGTAAAGATGGAATAGAGATGCACAATGCTGGGGTTGTAGGTAATATCAGTCTTTAGAATTATGAAGAGACAGTGATATCCCACTAGCTTTTATGCACTACACACATATTACCTCTTGTGTCCCAGTGCTGATTGTAAAAGAAGAAAGGATGAGTTTGCTGTGTTTCAATAGGTTTGATCTCTAAATGCACAGCCTGTTCTTCACAACACGGTGGGGGGGGGGGGGGGTGAACTTGTCCACAGCATGCTGCAAAACTGCAAAATTAGTTGGGCTAAATTGGAAACGATGGATTTCCCATTTCATACAGAATATTAGCAGTCATTGATGGTTTTATAAAAACTCGTCAAATATGTGTGGCTCTCATGAAGTAGCTGGCATCTGTAAAACCATCGACGGTGTTACTCCAACAGACGGTGAAGGCAGCCTGTCAATATGTTCACAGTAGTGGCAATTTGTACCCCATATGTTCGCTGTAGCTTTTAAGCAAGTCTTTTCTCTGTTTTATTACTCATTAGTACTTTCACTCAAACGCCATGATTCTCTTTAACTAGTAATGCTAAATGGGTTGCGACCAAACACATTGTTTTAACAGGATACTTTCTTTTTGGAAATGTGTGGAAATGTAAACGTCTGCAATGATTTGATAGTGCTCCATCCTCCATCCTCCAATCGAGTCTACAGGCATTTAAGTCTGGAATAATGGTTCCAGACTTTTTGTTTCACTGACCTTTTGACTAATAGAAAATAAGCCTAAACTCTTTGTTTCTCGATGACAGATTATCTTCTGCTCCTATCTTCTTGCATTTAACATCTGTAACAGCCTTTCTGTCCACTAAAAGTCCCTCTCCTGCTGTGGCCACCCCATGATATTGACATCCCATTCCTGACTGATACACATCTGCACATGGCTGCCAGCAGGGGAGCACATCCACACCACTGACATGTGAAGAAAACAAAACAGCAACAACAACAAAAACCTCCCTGCTTCTACCTTAACGACAAACAGGAGGCAGTATGAACTGATGTACCACTTATCTTTGATAGTGAAGGTGAAGCAACGTTCTCTTGCAACTGCTGGTTTCCAGAGGGTCACTGACTGGTCTGTAGGCCTGTTTAACCACATGACCCCACATCGCCACCACAAATATAGCGTCATATTGTTATCACAGCAAAATGTAATTGTTGTGAGAGATTTAGTTATTATTTTACAATCTGCTTGGATTTTCTTCTAGCACGGTGGTCAAATGTTTTGGGGTTTTTTTTTAATGTGTTCGACTACTTTTTAGAGACATCACAGTATTTTCAAAGCCATAATCTTATGGAGTACTATTATTACGAAGAGCATGGTTGGCTAACTGTGCAATAATATGAGCTAAGCCAGAGTTATCCTTTAATTTTTCCCAGCTCATTTGCCAGTGCTTAGCGTTTCTCAAATGTACTCTATACTTAAATCAGCTGCTGCTTTTGTCTTAATCAGGAGACAGCACTCACAGACCTATAGTTAGCTACAACTGAGGCAATGTTAGCTTTCCGGGAAGCTCGAGCCCTTGTTCATTTGATCTTTGCTAAATGCCTGTGGAAAGCAGAGGAAATGAGTGTTTTTTATTGCAGAAGTGTCAGAGCTTTGATGGAGGACTGTGCTGCTTCAGGATAGCGCGGGTGCACTGGCCAGGCTACAGGGGGTCACAGCTTCTCACAGCTTCAACACCACACACCCCCGCTCCCAGTTCAGAAACAGCATGCCAGAAACTTGTTTTCCAGACAGCAATGCCACCTTGGCCTGTGGTTAAGAGTGAGGGAATGTACCCAGTGGGACCTGAAACCACCTGCTGCACTCGCCCACTCTGCTCCCCGACTCCCAGCCTTCTCCTTTTACCAAACATCGGTTTCTAGGAACTCTTAGCCACCGCTATTCACTATTTGGCATGGCAGGGGCATGTTGGGGCGGCTGTATTCTTGTTTGTGCATTGTACGTGCATGTGTTTGTGTGTGCATGCGCTGACTGTCCAGCTGTCCGTCCAGAACAGGGGTCGTATGTGTATAAATGCATGTGTGAGCATGTTATGAGGGGTGAAGAGACAAGCAGCTGAGGGCTAATGAGCTATAATGAGGTCTAATAGTGGAAAACCCATCTAGAAGCCATGACCTTGGCATTAAGACTGATGCCCACAATCATAACACATCTAAAAACAGCCTGGGAAACAAGCTAAAACATGCTGTCGCCTCACATGGTGGTAAGTCATTGTCCATATTTCACAGGAGGCATTGAATTTCCACAGTTAGCAGCAATTACAGATTTTACAGTAAATCCACAGATTGCTCTTTGCTCTTTGTTTTGATGAGAGCGTTCATGAGGATAACAGAGATAGCCGAGCATGTGTAATGCTAATGTTGACACTTGAGAAGGTGTCTTGTGCATATTTTACTTCATGCCATTTGGTGGTGCTCTCATCCAGAGCTCCTCACGTTACATTGATTACACATATTTAGCATGGGTGGCCACAGTGAGTAATGAGCTGTCCCTTTACTTACTCTTTGAACCATATACACATATTCCGACTATCCCACACTGATTGATTCTGTTAAAGTACTTGCTGTAGATCATTTCATAACACTTGTTTGCATTTTCCTGCCCTTTTAATCTTATTTCACTGTCTTCTGCACCTTCTGAAGCTTTATTACCTCTCTGTAAGAAGCTGGGGAAATTTAAGCAGCTGGGGAAATTTCTTCAGGAAATTATGAGTTAAAGTTAGACACGAACTAACTGCTTGAACTTAGAAAGAACAGTTTGAATGCTTTCAAAGTGTTCTGGTTTCAGGGTTTTGTGATGTGTTGGAGTTTGATCTCACTCCGTTAGGTTTTATCGAGTGGGAGTGCTTGTTGGATATCCTTTACTGTTCTAGTGTTTTAGTTTTTGAATTCTTCTTCTGTTCCTCCCTCTTTCTCTGTGTGTTTGTTGCCTCGTCTCTGTTAACATGTTTGTTGTGTTGTCAGTGTAACTGTCAGTTGTGTATTTTGTGTTTTATTTTGATGGCTGGGTTCTCTTGAGTCATATTTAAATTTTGCTTCCTGTTTTATTGTCTCCTTTACCTCTGTTAATTGCTTTGGCCTGCTTAGTGTACTTATAGTTTTGTCTTGTTGTCAGTATGTCTGTTATGTTCTGCTCTTTTTTTGTGACCTGAACCTGTGTAGCTCTTTTGTGCTGTGTGTGCACCTTATGTTTCTTTGGATTCTGATTTTGTTTCATTTCTGTGTCTGACCTTTTAGATGTACTACAATAAATGCTCAACGTTTGTATGATATTGAGCCTCCAGTGTCTTCCCTTCGGGTCTCTTTACATCTGCCTAAACAAAACCTTTCTTTTTTCTTGAACTTTAAACTGTATCTTAAACCAGCAGCCACAGATGTTTGAAAAGCCAGTGTTTTTCTTCTTTCTTTCTTCTCTTTTTCCTTAACTTCATGCTTCATTCAGCTTTTTCTCTTTTCCTGCATTGTATCTGCATGACAAATATGAAATATGGCAAGACTGACAAAGATTGTTAGTTGGCAAATTAATATAGATGTAACATAGATAAAAGATTGTTAGAACCAATGAAAACCAACCACCAAAAGAACCAATGACCAATGAAAAATGTTCAAATGCAATCTGTTGTTCAAACGGGACTCCTGAGTGAACATCCACCACACTTCACCATCCTGCTTTCTGCATTTTGACTGATACAAATGAAACTCATAAGCTTGCAACTATATTAATGATATAAAGGCATTTAAAACAGGTGCCTGACATTTAAGAGACACAAACACAATATTATTGGTAATCAAATTTTAAGTAGTTGTAACTTATTTAGCAGTTATAATAAGTTCTAAACATTTTTACTCCAAAATTTGCCCCAATCTAATTTTTATCTTCTCTTTTTTTTCTCCTTTCTTTTTGGCCTCATATATAAAAAGAGGTGAACTAAACAGGTCACCTGGACTACATCCATTTCTTAAAGCACAGTACACACATACACACACATGCTCATTCTTCTTCACTTCATCTGACAAGTTCATGTGTTTTATGGAACAGCTAATACAAACAATTCACAGGCCATAAGTCGTTATCTCAACTGTTTGTGTTTCACCATATATTACATACAAGTGCACCCGAGGGACCTTATTCAGTTAGCCAGGAATACACAGAAAAAAAACACATGAACACAGTTGTGTCAAAGGTGTGCTTTTTTCTAATATACATACCGGTAACTGATACAAGGAAATAAGCTACTGAATTTGCCCGTATGAAAGTCCTTTTTAGTCATATTTGATTGTGGTGTGATATTTATTTTTACATACTTACGGTGCAGCTAATCATGGTGGCATTAGCTGTTTATTTGAGGCCTTTCGTATGACTTAAGTAACCAGTGGATTATAAGGAATACATACATATATAGTCATTTCAAGTTTCTTTAAAAGCTCCTACATCAGAGGAGATCTTTTTGTTCCATAACATTAAGAAAGTAGCACGCATGCAGTTTCTGTTTATTTTGATTTTGTTGTCTTTTATTTAGTTTAAAGCATCCCAAAACTGATCTTGAAACGTCTAACGCAGGCGGCTCTTTAGTCCTTACACTGCGGCTCCGCGTGGTTTGGGAAAATAAATTAGAAGTATTTAGCTGAAGTGTATTTTATTTATGTTAGTTCTTTTTTAACTTGTAGTTCTAAATTGGAAGATTATTGTGATATTTAAATATAAAAATCAAATGATATTTTATTATTTTTTCATCGCTCACAATAAGCGTCACACTCGCGGAAGCCGGTATGCTCGCCAAAACGCCGTGCATTTATCGAGACTTTCAACCCCAGGTAGGTCGATTATGGAGCTTCGGATCCACATTATGTCAGCAGCTGTTCTCCACCATGAACTATGTTAAAAACAAACACCGCTCACGCCTCATAGATGACAGCTTACAGTCCTGCGTAAAGATGAAAGTGACTTCGTACAGCCCCGATTTGCAGACGCTGTGCGCAGAGGTTCAGGAGCAGAAGTCCCATTGTAAACATACCACGGCAGACCCGACGATGTTTCCATGAACATGCTTTTCAGCATCTCTTTATTGACCACTTTTCACACACGGCTGCTGTACGCATACAGCCAGCTGTAGCTTTTCAGCTCACAGCCCTACACATACCAACACAACAGCACAGATAGCACAGACGTGAAGGTGGCGAGGCGTGATTGCTTGTGTGCTCAGGTGCGTCCGCCTCCCCTGCAGACCACACCACACACATTAACCAGGTAAAATACATATTTAGGCAGAATTTTGCAAATATCTATTTTTAATTTTTTAGCAGCATAGTGCTTTTTTTCCAATTATTTTTTATAAGTCAGGTCAAGGCTCCAAAAGCCCAAAGGCAAAATATCTGGTGTGAGCCGCCACCCACAACAGTTTTTGTTTGCTACATGGATCATTTTAGTTCAGCTTTCCTTTTGTTATATTTCTTTAAGAGTTCAAAATGTGTTAATTACATAAATAAATTGTAACTTTCTCTGTAGCACTTCATGGATTTCATAAGCAGCACACCTTAGTTGTTCACACAAAGCATAAAAGTAAAAAACAATATATACAGTGTTATCTTCATTTTAGATATCAAAAAGTATTTGCGGCTCCCAGTGTTTTCGTTTGCGTGGAAACCAGGTCCAAATGGCTCTTTGGGTGTGAAAGGTTGCTGACCCCTGGTCTAACGCTTCATCAATGACACATGTGTCTAGTACATACTCTACACTCACTATATTGGTGTGCCTGTTGTGCTTTATTAGGCAGTATATGTACGCCTGGCCAGCCGGCTAGCAAAGACAGGCCCTGTC
This sequence comes from Maylandia zebra, assembly GCF_041146795.1. Lineage (NCBI taxonomy): Eukaryota > Metazoa > Chordata > Actinopteri > Cichliformes > Cichlidae > Maylandia > Maylandia zebra. The sequence goes on along the minus strand of NC_135178.1, from coordinate 5,891,608 downwards.
AGTGTGGGCTGAATGCTGCTGGAAGAATAACAGCAGTTGCTGGTTAAGCAGCACACTGTGACTTGTTAAGACTGGGATGGTGTTTTCTTCACAGCAGTAGATGTTTAACAGCCCATATCTAACTTTCTCACACTACACAGAAAAGCATGGGCTGTGTATATGTGGCTTTACCTCCCTGCTGTTTCATAGCTCTGTCAGGGCTGTTCAGCCCTCAGACTCACTTAATTTCACTCAGTGTTGGACAGGTACGCTCAACACTGGAAGCTGCCCCTGCTTCAGGCTAGATCTTGTGCTAAATTAACTTTGACTGGCAGGTGGTTGTGTCCAATCCTGGATGTCTAAGCAAGGGAAGCTAGATTGCACATCATCTTCAGCATCAAAGGTCTCTTTACAACAGATCAGTCAGTAGGCCTAACAGGAGGAATGTAGCTTCAGGACAGAGGCATTTTCACTTCCTCCTTTTGTAATAAAGCCCTCAGGTGGTGGAAGAAGCTAGAGGGTAAGAGAAGTTAGTCATTTCTAACTTAGTTTTAAGGCCATATAAATAGCAGCGCTTTGAGTTTAAAATAGCAACAATGCCTACCATAGGAAGTGGAAAGTGCTGATGGCAAAAATTACACAAGTTTGTTTCCATATACACAAATAAAAAGATAACATTGCATTGCTATAACACAATTTTCTGTAAAACTGGGCTGTATTTTCACATCTGCCTGCCTGTAGAAGCCAGCCATCACCTTCCTTCATCCTCATGCAATTTCTCTAGTTAACATCACAAACTGCCCTTCTGCTGTCGAGCCTTGCTTTAAATTCCTGTTGGTTAAATAGAACACATTTTTATAATTTCTTAAATATGAGTTAAAATACAGGTTGTCACTTTCTTTTCTTTTGGTGCCAAGGTTCTGTTGGCAGTGCTAGATCTGAACCTGAAAGGTTGTTTTTCTATGTTAGTTCAGTGATGGACAGAACGTAACTCGCCTGTCATCCAGGGTCAGCTGGACGAGTTCCCTGCAGGCCTAGTTGGATAAACAGATTTTAAAAAACGTACAAATGGATGATTCAGTTCAATTTGATTCAATTCATATGTGTTCAGTTCAGTTCATCCATTCTATTCCGCTTATTCTTAACAGGATCATGAGGGGCTGGAGCCTATCACAGCTACCATAGAGCGAGAGGCAGGGTAGACCCTGGACCCGTGTCACCAATCTGACACAGGGCTCATTTGAATTCAGTTTTATTTATATCAACAGTCACCTCAAGGTGTTTTATACTGTAATGTAAAGCTACTCCAATATTAGAAAGCACACCCCAACAATCAGATAGCCTTTTAGCGTGGCAGCAGTGGATGAATGGATGGTATTTAGGCTCACTGCTGCTTTCAGTTTTCACTTGTTCTTTCTTGTGTTCTAAATTAAGAAGTTTGCTTTAAGTCAATGACAAAACTGTCATGAAGCAAACTTCTTGAAGACTGAACAATCTCTTAAGGGGACGGACCTGCTAGTTATTCAGAAATGTGCTAAAACTGTTTATCACAATAAGGCATTCAATGCATTTGTCTCATAGTAATGCGAAAGGTATCCTTCTGCGTCCTTATGAGACGCTCCAGAGTCTCAATTGAATCCAACAGAATGCCGCTCGCAGCAGAAACGCGCGCTTAGAGCAGAAGTTCCAGCCGTCCAATCCTAACCTTAACTCTACCCGTAACCGTACACTTAATCCTAACCTTAACGTAACCTTAACCCTATCACATAGTGTTTTCCAAAATGATGAATGATCAGAACGTAAAACACATTTACATTTAAAGATTCATTTCAAATAGCTCACGCGCCTCCGAGCGCGTAACATACCGATGGTTTGTCACAGAGAACGTGTTGAGTATTCAAACTAGGTGCTTATTTAAAATTATTCTGACTTATTGTTAAAGCTTTAGTTGTTCACAGGAAACTGGTTTTGGACGCCTTTCACTGGTGTTACACAAATTCTATAGTCTGACGTTGCTATGTTGGGACATTGTAATAACATTATATCACATTTATCCCAGAGCCATCAAGCATTACACTTGTTTCAACCACTGAAACAACATGTGGTAGTTTTGTATGTTGTCTGGTTAGGACAGTTTTGGATTCCAACCCAAGTATTGTGAGTATGCTATGTGCCTTTGCACCAACAAAATACAAAGTGAACCATGCCTGATATTGGACTGCTCACATATTTCTCAAGGTTTTTTTTTACTCTTTTTTTTACACTCCATATAAAATGACATACTGTCCTCTGCTTGCTTAGAACACTGCCTTAAGGGGAAATCTCAGGGGGCTCTTAAACATTTCTGCCTGGTTGTGTAAGACTGTGTGTTTGGCCCATAACAAAGGATGCCTTAAGCTTAATGTTTTGGAAAAAGGGTGGTGGTGGTGGGGGGGTGATCTTTATGGAGCTGTTCGTTGGTGCCTTGGAATGAAGGTCATTGCTAATTAATACTCCTGTGCTGTAGCCCTCACTATCCCCAGCTCTGGTGCTGTTGGTTCTGGTCCCTGCGTCGACCTGTTGTTGATTGTCAAATTTAGCAATGATGGCAGCCTCATCTGCTCTCTCGGCCTGCTGGTTTATGAGACAGGGCGTGATTGAGATCAATATGAACTGTGTTCCTTCTCCTATGGATGTAGTGTGTTTGATCTCCACACTTTGATCTTAAAGAGATTCTTCAGTGTCGTTCCTCTGACATACCAAAGAAAAAACAGAGATCCTTGAGGTCCTTAGAGGTGACTGTGAACCCTAAAAAAAAAACCCTGCAAACTCAGTGTATCCTCTTACAATGAGATAGCATGACTGAAACCAGTGAGTGGCACTTCATAACAACTTTTTTCTTTCAGGCTACAACTGACTCCCGAGAAAAAATTCCTTTGTAAAGTGGCCCATCAGATGAGAACAGCTTTTTTTTTGTATTGCAGTTGTTGATTCCTGCCATTATTTGCCAACATTCTGGAAACTAAGCTACATGAAAGTGTTTGCCTGATCACTAGCAAATAGAAGTTCATAAAAGAACAAAGCTGTCCTCATTGAGAAAGAAGTGACAAATCACTTAAAGCAAATAAAGTTTCTTTTAAAAGTCCTGCTTTATCCAGAGGGGATTAGAATGTGGCAATCTTATTATGAAAAGAGCAAGAGTAATGAATTTCATGCCCATGAGCACTGACTAATATCCTTAGAATCTAATCCAGACACGTTGTAAAACAAGAAACATCTATAACCTCTAATTAAAGACACTTACATTTACTTAATACAATCAGAATCTACAAATGTGCAAATTTTGCAAACTGCAAGAGTCAAACTACTGGACAAAAGATGTCTCCTGTTTCAATGAAAAGTCCAAACACAACATACGTGCAGTCGAACTTTCCAAAGCGTGTAAAAGAATCCACTTGTTTAAGTTGGATAGTGGGCTATGATGGGTTTCCAGTTGTAAATGAACATTACTTTCAGATTTAATGTGGGCAGGGAAGCTTTGCCCCAGCGGATGAACAAGAAAATAGCATTTTGCATTGCATTCCTTGCAATAAACCCCCAACATCCAAATGAAGCAAAACACATTTTTAGTGAAGCATCAGCCTTTCTTACATAAATGAAGTATGGTAATAATATATTTCTCTATTAATACACTTAAAAATCACACAGCTGGTATTGCTGTTGGAAACATGAAATCCATCATTTCCAGGATGTTTTCTGGGAACGGCCTTCAAAACACTGAGCGATCGCATGAGGAAAAGAGAAGGCAGTCCTGATCAGGCAGCGAGCTGGATTGCTGTCGTGCTGGCGAGCAATAAATTTAAAAGAATTTTTGTCCTCAACCAGACCAAACACTTTAGGAAAACATACCACGGTATGGAAGTCAGCACGTGTCATGGTACACTTGTACACTGGGAAAAACATCAGAGGAATCCAGGATCAGGCCATGGGAGGCTGGCATCAGTCTACTCCTCTGGCCATTCACAGTAATGTGCTCAGACTGGGTGCCTGTCATAATATTAGTGATAGCATTTTTAAATAGTTCAGACAGGACCTCTAAAACATCACAGTAACCACTGCACTGAAGTATTCAAAAACAAAACTCGGTGTAGAGGCTTATAGAAACTAATAGATTCTATTTGCTTGGAACAGCAATCACTTCCTTTTTGGATTTTTGGAAATTTGTGCAGAGGTCAGTAATCTATTCTTAATGAATGGTTGGTTTTAAAAAGTCTCTCAAGAAAGTTAAAAATTTAGACCAAAAAAAGTTATTAATGGAATAAAATAAATATGAAGAAAACATGTATCAACAAATTACTTAATCAAACAGTTTTCTTAAAATCTAACCATTTTATACTGTGACACTTCTAGAGACTACCCATATTAGGGACTTGGAAGTGGCAGGCCCAGATTAGGGGGCCATCCACGCTCCGCCTCTCCAATAACCTGTCCATCCTCACCTCTGCCATCCCTGCCGTCAGGACTCTGCTGATATTTCGACCATGAATCAGACCTTCAGTGTTTCTCCATCTAAATGACTTCCTCAGGTCAGAGGTCGATGTCTCATCACTCATTAATCTCAAGCTGATTATTTAGTCAGGTTGAGCTCCCGAGATGCTTGTTTATTTGAAGGGAACAAGGAAATATGAGATTCCCTGGTGTTTCAGTGTATATTATCATCTGAATGCATATTCTGTTATTTGTGTATCATTCAGCATGATGATGAATGGTAACCTACAGCATCTTTATTGTGTTTGTTTTATGTAATCTAGTCAAGCAAAGAAAAGCAATCACAGCATTTTTTAAAACCTTTTTAATACTTTTTTATGTCACTGTGTCTGACTCAAAACCGTTCTCACAAATTGAATCCGCGGTTCTATTTTTCAAATATGACTCAGTATCTGTTTTCCGAAGTGGTCACCGCCTTCTCAGTCGCTCCGACTCCCATTTTTCATGAGAACTTCAGCCCGTTGCTTAGATTGCGGTTGAGTTCAATGCAATCTGAAAGGATCGCGATGACATATTTGTGTCAGGAAGCCGGCCCGGGCATTGAATACCATTTAGAAACACAAAGGCGACGCAGAAGGCGATATTTACATCAACAGGAACATTAAAGGCTGTGACAATGTAGCCCCCGTACTGCAGCGTGCGTCAACAAAGTGATGCCACGGCAAGTTTAAATCCCAAGTTAATTTGCGCCCATAGAATGTGGCACGGCCAAGTGGGGTGGGAAGAAAGGACTGGCAATTGTGTTTTGTTTTTGTATCAGCTTCACAAACAGTGGCACTAACAAAGTATCCTTTCTGTGCCGTTTCCTTCCAGTCTGATTGGACTAATTGGGACCTGTTGACAGCAAATCCCATCCGTGCAGGAACAGGCCAATCACGTCTCGGCATCTGTCATCCCTGGCACACAGAGCTTCCCCCCCTTTTGTGAAGGCCTTTGTTTCAGTGACCTCAATGACCTTTAGCATTTTTTAATATCAGAAGCCTGATTAAGTCTTCCAAAACAGGAAATATAATGAAATATTATGGTGAAGAGAATTTAGTGCAAAGGATGAAGGTTGTCCTTTATAAGTGCTCCTGTGAGGACATTTGCAGCAGTAAACTTTAGATTTAAGTGTTTGAGTTTTATTTGATATTTTTAGCTTGCATTTACTTCATTAACAAACGTTCATGCAGCACTTTTTCTTGACCTGTGACATCATTTTCTGATTGAAAGATACGGGAATGAAATATGACAACATCAAATCGTTAACAAAACTTTATCACAGATTCAGAGTTACTGAGATTGTTTCGATTTTGCATACACCAACCTGTTTTGGGCACATGCAAATGTGCTGTTGTCGTTTGTTGTTTTTATTATACTGCAAACACATGTCTGGAAACATCAGTGACACGATAAAATTTCAACTGCAACAAGTTTGGTCCCACATTGTTGCCGTTCAAACAGATGACAGTCATTTACTCAAGAACTCCTGGTGAAACGTTTTCATACATGTGGGAAGGAGTTAGAGAGCTAGGTCGATTTCACTGTGATGTAAACAGATACATCCTTGCTGCTTTAGTATTTTATGTCTGCTTTGAAGACGGCGCAAAGTGACAGGGCGCAACATCACCTTTGCTCCAGAGACAAACGAGCAGAGGTGGTAGCGGGTGTGGAGCAACCAAAAAAGCCACTGAGCTCCATCCAAAGTCTCTGCGAGCAACTTGTCTGTCAGCACCATTATGAGGCTCTCATACCTTGGCCAGCACCTGTCTTTGGCAGTCCAGGAGTTTGGTGACCCCCCTCTCCTGGACCCCTCCCTTTTCTCCAGACTCCCCAGCACCCTCCATCCTCAGAAGCTAAGGAGACACTCGGGGATCCCCATTCATCCAAGGATGATCGAATGAGCGTGAACCAGAAGAAAAGGCAGCTGTGATGAGAGAGAGAAAGAGAAACGTGTGTGTACCCATGTCCCCTTTTGTGCCTTTAGCTACCACCCCTCTTGTCTTCCACGGCCGTGTCCACACAATAGAGTCTTAACAGGAGCTGTCAGCAGACAACACTAGTGTGACCACTATGGGCACCGGGGTTAGCCTGGATCACATTAGCGCTGTGTTTGTATGGCACTGAAAGCCAGTTAGCTACAGTTCTGCACGTTTTGTCGCGTTTTCTAAAGGAGCCAGCGGCACCTTTCAGGCTTGTGTTTACTGACACTGACTGCCAAAGAACTAGAGATTGCCACATCACTGAAGAAACGGAGAGGCTTGGAAAAAAAAAAAATTAGGTAAAGGTGTCCAGCGGGTCCTCCACTTTGCACCTGAGGTTTTGATCAATATAGTCAAGTGATGACACGTCAGTTTGAGCAGGCAAAAAAGAGACGGCACAGCTGTGAATGGCGGCGCTGAGAGATGGCTGCAGGTGAATTGTCTTGACAGCAGATACAGTGTATCAACGTGCTGCTTTTAAGTGTGTGTTTATATCCCTGTCGCCACTCACTATTTCCTTATGTTTGTAGCACCATTTGACCGGTGTTTGTGAACTCGCTACCCTCATTTTGTTCTCCCTTTTGGCGATATTGAAATGTTCATGAGTTATTGCACGGTACACAGAGCCACGAGCCAGCTGCAGCCATTGTCTGGTGTTTGATACATGTAATTTAGCCACAAAGGCAACTTAAGAAGTTTAAGCTCTGGAAACAAAAGAGGTGGGGTGTTATGATCTGATAAAGTTGAACCAGCTCATGATTCTAATTGTGACTAAACAATATTAAGGCAGGTGCCTTCGCAGAAAAGGATTAGGAATGCACACATGGAGGGAAAAAAAGACCACCTATGCTAGGCTGTGTGGAGCAGTGTGCTTGGGATTTAGCTTGTTGTGTCTTTTGAACTGCAAAGAATATCAAAGAAACATGGACATCTACCGCTTGAGCATGTAATACCCGTACAATAGCAGCATTTATAGGATTTCTAAACACAGTTACTATACAGAGCTTATGAAGTTGAGGTTTTAAAGCTCCCTGGCCATTAGATGGCAGTAATGCATAGCTGAGCAAACTCATCTCCTGGAATAGAAGCTGTTATTTTCTGCTCTCTTCAAAAGATCAAAACAAAGTTGTTTGACTATTTATGTGTTTAAAGCAGCGAGTGACTCAGCACATCTTAGTTTGGGTTCAGGTTAAGGTACAGATGACAGCAAATGCAGACTCGTTGCACATCAGTGTGAACTTCTAGAGTCTCTGTCACTTAAAAAACATCTAAACATAAGACATCTGCATGTTCATCAAATGAAAACCACATAAACAATTTACAGTCACTGTCTCCAACTGGGAGCTTCACACTGAGAATAGGAGGAGAAAAAAAAGAAGCTTGCATATAAGATCACATTATTGGTAATGCTTATCAATAACCTGAACATTTTTTTTCCGTTGGGTTTTCACCTGTGAAATGCACACAAGAAGCAAACAGATGAAATTTGAACACTCCTCTGTCATTGTTCAAAGGTTTACTGTAAGCGTAGGATCACATCTCGGATTCCAAAGGGACAAGCCACCAATAAACAAACAAGCAAGTCAGAAGAAACACTTTTGACAGAGTGAATAAGTCACTGTGGAAGCTGGCTGCAAGAGCTTTGTTGTGGTCTGGCTTTTATCTGTAAGACAACACAAGACAACATCTGAGGGCATTTGGTCTGCGATGCACACAGCGGATCAAACCGGCCTTATCTGCAGGCCCTGGTCACCAGTGTTTGTGTTACCTTCCCACAGTTCTCTTTACGGTGAGATTAACTCCCACTTTATCACAGCTATCAAGGTTCTAGCCTCATGCCCCTATTTATATAAGATTAGGGTTATTTCAGTGCTGTGTTTGTTTTATTTTATATTTACAGTTTGCTGAAGTGCACATCCATTCCAAACTAGGGCTGGACTGGTAATCTGACATTTTCCTGGTCCAACACAATTTTGGGCCAATGGGCCAGCCTGAGGGGCCACTGTGTAAAGCAGCGGTCCCCAACCCCCGGGCCACGGACCGGTACTGGGCCGTGAGAGTTGAGCATGGGTGTGAAATTCATGATTTTCAGGGTTTTATTGGCTTAGTGTTATTTTTTATCACTAACTCTGTTTCCCTGGTTCTTTTCCTGTGTTTAATGAATAAATCATCTGTTTTTTTGAGACCGGTACTGGTTTTATTTTGTTGTATTTATCCACGACACCTTAAAGGCCGGTCCATGAATATTATATAATATTGCCGGACATAAACCAGTCCGTGGAGCAAAATAGGTTGGGGACTGCTGGTGTAAAGCAGTGGCTGTACAAGCACTGACAGCAGCTCTTCAGTCATTCTCATTACTGACACTGACATTACTGTCATGCAACCGGCCCCTCCCCTACCTTTGCTCTGCACCCACCTTGTGGAAACAGTGCTGCCAACTTAGCGACTTTGTCGCTATATTTAGCGAGTTTTCAGACCTGAAAGCGCGTATCGCTTTTACTCTCAACAAGCAGCGGGTGCTGTACCGTACCCGCTGCTTGTGTTTTACTCTTATGCTGTTTTGTGGATCACAAGGTTTAAAACTACTTATAAACACACACACACAAAGTAACTCCACCAGAGTGCCTATTTCGGGTCACTTTTGCCGGTCCAAGCCCGGGTAAAGGAGCAGGGTTGGAATTTTGACATTAAAAAAAACAATAATTGCTAAAAGAAATTTAATTTGTAGTTCTAAATAAACTCTAAATGCATTTAGGACGTTTTTTACTCACTTTATGTCTCTTCCACGATGTTATTTCTCTCTCCAACAACATAGGTTACAATTAGATTAGCATGACCAATTATGCAAATTAGGCGATGCCGTCATTTAGCGACTTCTAGCGACTTTTAGGACAACCAATAGCGATTTTCTTTACTGAGGAGTTGGCAACACTGTGTGGAAAGCGTTTAGTGTGGAAGAAGTGGAGCTGAGAGAAAACAATGAAAAGAAGCTAAAAATAGATGCAGCACTCCGTGGTATAATTCTCAAACACGTACCCTAAAGCAGACGACTCGTAATCTGGAGAGGAAATGGCGTGTCACAAATCTAGAGGATCATCATTTAGCCTGGAGAAATAGTTTGCTGCTTTATAAGAAAGCCCTCCGCAAAGCCAGAACATCTTACTATTCGTCACTGATTGAAGAAAATAAGAACAACCCCAGGTTTCTCTTCAGCTCTGTAGCCAGGCTGACAAAAAGTCAGAGCTCTTTTGAGCCAACAATCCCTTTAACGTTAACTAGTAATGACTTCATGAACTTCTTCACAAATAAAATTTTTATCATTAGAGAAAAAATTACCAATAATCATCCCACAGATGTAATATTATCTACAGCTACTCTTAGTACCATTGATGTTAAGTTAGACTCTTTTTCTCCAATTGATCTTTCTGAGTTAACTTCAATAATTACTTCCTCCAAACTATCAACGTGTCTTTTAGACCCCATTCCTACAAAACTGCTCAAAGAAGTCCTGCCATTAATTAATTCTTCGATCTTAAATATGATCAACCTATCTCTAATAATCGGCTATGTACCACAGGCCTTCAAGCTGGCTGTAGTTAAACCTTTACTCAAAAAGCCATCTCTAGACCCAGCAGTCTTAGCTAATTATAGGCCAATCTCCAACCTTCCTTTCATATCAAACATCCTTGAAAGAGTAGTTGTCAAACAGCTAACAGATCATCTGCAGAGGAATGGTTTATTTGAAGAGTTTCAGTCAGATTTCAGAGCTCATCACAGCACAGAAACAGCTTTAGTGAAGGTTACAAATGATCTTCTTATGGCCTCTGACAGTGGACTCATCTCTGTGCTTGTCCTGCTAGACCTCAGTGCAGCGTTCGATACTGTCGACCATAATATCCTATTAGAGCGATTAGAACATGCTGTAGGTATTACAGGTACTGCACTGCAGTGGTTTGTATCATATCTATCTAATAGACTCCAATTTGTGCATGTAAATGGAGAGTCCTCTTCACACACTGAGGTTAATTATGGAGTTCCACAGGGTTCAGTGCTAGGACCAATTCTGTTTACATTATACATGCTTCCCTTAGGCAGCATCATTAGAAGACATAGCATACATTTTCACTGCTATGCAGATGACACCCAGCTCTATCTGTCCATGAAGCCAGATAACACACACCAATTAGTTAAACTGCAGGAATGTCTTAAAGACATAAAGACCTGGATGGCCGCTAACTTTCTGCTTCTTAATTCAGATAAAACTGAGGTTATTGTACTCGGCCCTGAAAATCTTAGAAATATGGTATCTAAGCAGATTCTTACTCTGGATGGCATTACCTTGGCCTCCAGTAACGCTGTGAGGAACCTTGGAGTCATTTTTGACCAGGACATGTCCTTCAACACACATATTAAACAAATATGTAAGACTGCTTTCTTCCATTTGCGCAACATCTCTAAAATTAGAAATATCCTGGCTCAGAGTGACGCTGAAAAACTAGTTCATGCATTTATTACTTCCAGGCTGGACTACTGTAATTCATTATTATCAGGATGTCCAAAAAACTCACTGAAAAGCCTTCAGCTAATCCAAAATGCTGCAGCAAGAGTCCTGACAGGGACTGGAAAGAGAGAGCATATTTCTCCTGTTTTGGCTTCCCTTCATTGGCTTCCTGTTAAATCCAGAATTGAATTCAAAATCCTGCTCCTCACATACAAGGTCTTAAATAATCAGGCCCCATCATATCTTAATGACCTTGTAGTACCATATCACCCTATTAGAGCACTTCGCTCTCGCACTGCAGGCCTACTTGTTGTTCCTAGAGTATTTAAAAGTAGAATGGGAGGCAGAGCCTTCAGTTTTCAGGCCCCTCTTCTGTGGAACCAGCTTCCAGTTTGGATTCGGGAGACAGACACTATCTCTACTTTTAAGATTAGGCTTAAAACTTTCCTTTTTGCTAAAGCATATAGTTAGGGCTGGACCAGGTGACCCTGGATCCTCCCTTAGTTATGCTGCAATAGACGTAGGCTGCCGGGGGATTCCCATGATGCATTGAGTTTTTCCTTTCCAGTCACCTTTCTCACTCACTATGTGTTAATAGACCTCTCTGCATTGAATCATATCTGTTATTAACCTCTGTCTCTCTTCCACAGCATGTCTTTATCCTGTCTTCCTTCTCTCACCCCAACCGGTCGCAGCAGATGGCCCCGCCCCTCCCTGAGCCTGGTTCTGCCAGAGGTTTCGTCCTGTTAAAAGGGAGTTTTTCCTTCCTACTGTCGCCAAAGTGCTTGCTCATAGGGGGTCATATGATTGTTGGGTTTTTCTATGTATCTATGAAGCGCCTTGAGGCGACTTTTGTTGTGATTTGGCGCTATATAAATAAAACTGAATTGAATTGAATTGAGCAAAATGTGTCAAATTAGCCGATATGCTAGCTGCTGCATCGAGAGCAGTAGTACTAGCAACAACTAATGAACAGGCGTCACAGTCAAAGGAGGCTGCTAGCACCAGCTGTTGAGAGCTCAGAAAAGATGGAAGAAGAGGAAATTAACGTGGTAGGAGAGTAGTTAGGATGGGAGAGATTCAAGGATTCAGGTAAAATGAATGGCTACTTTGACCATGCGCTACTGCTAATAGCTAAATAGCTTTTTATTAAAGTATGCTCACCTTACTTTAAATGATGAGTCAATGCTGAATATTCATGCTTGTTAAACATGTACAATAAATAGGAAAATAAATGTGACTTTTTTTTTGTTTAAAACATCCAATGGAACAAATTTTAAAATGTCCAAATTAAAAAAAAAAAAAAACAACAATATCTTACACTGATATGACAGCACTAGCTCGTTCTGCTTATGATCTAAACTGACATTATAAAAATTAACACCAGACCAGACTACATTTGCCCATAAAAATGCTGGTGAAATAAATTTACATAGAGTTCAGATTTTATCCTCAGTTTTACTACATTGCTGATTATATGTCAGTCGTGTTACCTCAGGGGCAGTCTGCTGCCTCAACCTGCCATTCTGTTTATGACTTTCCAACTTTTATATTCAGCAGTTGCTATTTGGGGGATGTGTTTATCCAGACTTAATTACATTACTGTAAGCGTACACGTTTTCATCTGCTAGGCCCCAGTGGGAATAAGCTTCTAACCTTGACTGTGTCCCAGTTTAAATTGAAATTATGTTGATTTTCCATCAACAGGATGATGCCTCAGACAGTGCATTTAATTCTCAAATACACATTTATGCACAGTTTTGAAATTACACTAATGTCTATTCAAACAGCACCAGGACTTCGTTAGATAATATTATGATTGGAAAAGTGAAAGCTCCTGCTTTCAGAGTTCAACATTTAAATCTTGACTAAAGAAAATAGGTTTGAAGGGTGGTAACAGAATCCATCTGTTTAACTCTCGGTTTAGGGTGGAGCTGTAGTCAAAAAGAAAAAAACATTGAGATTTGGGACTGTTTTGATTCAATAACATATATTTGGTCAGACTAGTGAAGAGAAAATGTCCACACCCCCATTTAACTTCATATGCTACAGTTAAATGAGTCTATACTAGTGCCGTGTTCGGATGAGCCTGGGCTGCATCCAAAGCTCCACACAAACATGTTATCTTTCTAAATTTCTAACTGTACATACCTTACCGAATATAAGCATTGTTTAATAGGGTCTGAGTGTAACAATTGTTGTTATACTGGGGTAATAACAGTACAACAACAGGCGACCTGTGTGCTGCCCAGGTTCACTTCTGCCTGCTTTCAATCTCTGTCTCCCTCATTTCCTGTTAGATTCACTGTCCAGCAGTAAAAAAAAATGCCCAAAAACAGCATACAGATATATCCCACAATTCATTGCTGTAATAGCACAATACAGAAACTGCTGGACTGTCACCAAGGTAGCTAAACTCTACCATTAATTCTTCAGTTTAAGGTTTTGAAATGTAAATTTTCACTTCTGTAAAAATGTTAATTATGACTTGATTCAACATAGATGAGGTGTTTGGTTACCATGGTAAGCCACCTCCTGCTGTCAACAGAGATCTGAGGAAGTGACTTGTTACTTGCTTAGTAATGCATCCAAAAAGATACACACTGTTTATTTATACAAAAGTCTGATGATCAATGGTACACAAATTAACTGTGTAGCAGGGGATTTTGGATGACTATTTTACCTGGCTGCAAGAAAGATCCCAAAGTTATATTCATAAAATTATAACTATATATGCCTTCCTGAAATCATGATTATTTTTTACATTTTCAGCTTTTCTCAGTATCAGTGTCTGATTCATGGGGTAATACAGTAAATATTCAAAATCCCTTTTGACTCTAAAATGTGGATAAAATTCAACAATAATGCTGAGCGTTTTAGATTGTCTTCATTAAATATGCATTAATAGCACATATTTAACCTCCTAAGACCCGCACTCTTTCATGGCATGCATTTTTAATTTCTCTTTGCTATTTGGGCTGACTGGGACCTGATGAATGTAAAAACAAAGAATTATCTTTCTACCTGGTGTAGTTTCTGAGAAAAATGATATGTTCAATAGAATTTTGATAGAATACTACGTTCACAATTGAGTAATGATGTGCAAAGCTCTTTATTTGTTGTCTGTACACAGCAGCATTTTTCCTGAGTACAAAAAGAAAATGAAAAACAACCACTGTGCCCCTTTGAGCAATATAGCTCATTTGAGGTGCTGCTAACAGCTTCAGGAAAACGTATGTCTGTAAAAAAAAAAAAAAAGTAAGTAAGTAAAAAAAAAAAAGTCAAAGATTTTATGAACATCGCATGAAATTTCACTCCAAAACTGTTACTTCAAACATGTTTCCATGTACCAAACGAGTGAGGCCCGGGGGTTGGGGACCGCTGGTCTAGACAACCCCAAATGTGATGTCCACATATGTGGACGCCAGGTCCTAGGAGCTTAAATAATGTCATTTACATATTTAAACATAAATTTTCAGAAAATCTGTAGTCAACTGTTATTAATCAGTTGGGGGAATTTCATGGTGAAATGAAGGTTTTTAAAAAATTCTTATTGTATTCACCTGCATCATATTTAACTGCGGCAAAACTTTGACACACAAGTGTGACTAGATATCTGTGATGCAAATGCATGTCATTGCATTTAAAAAAAAATCAGTCAATCACAGAAAGAAACGTATGTCTAATTAAAAGCTATACATGTTTTACTACTTTAAAAGTGCCTTATAAATTGTGAAAAACATTAAAAACATTGTGTATTTGAAACCAGCCTTGTGTCTACTCTGAAGCAACAGCCTGGACTTATTTAGCTTAGCATAAAGACTTGAAACATAGGAAACAGCGATCCTGGCCTACTTTTATAAGCTAAACGACTCCAGGCACTTTGGCTTTTGTACAAATGGCAGAAACAAGTATAACATGTTAAATATAGGGACTATTTTTACCTTTGCCAAGCTTGCTGTTTCCTACTATTTCACTTCAACATGCTAGGTTACGGTTAACTGTTTGAATGCCCTTATTTTATCTTGAAGGAAATCTGACAGCATCTTCTGTGAGAAAAAAAACAGCTGCATTACCCCTGGAGTGTAAGGCACTCATCTACCTTTGTGATCTTTGGATTAACTGTTAATAACACTATTAAGAGGCTGTTTTCTTTAAAAGGAAAGCAACCATCCAGTCTGGAATGAGTTGAGTGACAGGTAGCATGACAGACAGACAAGAAGATTGTCAGAGGGTGAAGGAGGAGATGAGCAGATGTGACTGACATTCATCCAGCCCTGTGTGAGCAACATGTCACAGTCGTTCCCTTTCAGCTAGGCGGAAAAGCACCACCCTTGTCTCTGGAGGCTGAGACCTGCCAAATACTCCAGTTTTCCCAAACCCAAACCCTTTGGCCAAGTGCAAGAGGTATTAGGGTCCATGTCAAAACAACTTACAGCAAATAACAGTGTTCTCTAAAAGGCATGGGCCTATTCATGGAGTCATTCAAAGTGACAGCCCTCTGAGCCTCTCTCACCCTGACAGCACTGGAGTGAGGAGGGCTGGCTAACGTAAAGGAACACGGTGTAGGTCTTTGTTAATGTTGGCAAATGAAGCCTGGTTCTTTAAAGCAGGAGTTTTCCTTTAAGAGGGAAACGCTGAGCTTAAGTGGAGATGGCCAGGTACTGACCATGCTTTGGTTTGAGTTTCATTCTGGTTAAACTGTTTACTTGGATATCCTGCGGTTCAGTCTCCCTGTTGCTCTCGCAAAACCAGTTGTCCACCACATCCTCAAGTGAGCAACAGTGGGCTAATGCTAACAAAGGAAAGACATAATCACCGTGGCCATGTGTGCAAGCTTGGTGTTTGCCACCATGCCGTTTGTTGACATCAAACTATATGCAAAAACCCCTTTTCAGTGAGAACAGAAGAAGCAAAGAGAGCAACATGTTTCCATGCCACACAGACCTCTTTTGCCAGAATAAACCTTAATGAGAGTTTTTCTAGTCTCGTGCTCTGTTCTTATAAATAGTGCATCAGACTTACCCAATCAAGGAAATGATGATATGCCCATATGCTGACTATGCTAGATAAGGAAAAGAAACCCACACTATCAGGGTTGTTATCACAGAATCCTGGTTAAATTGATCTTCATCTGTAAAATAAGGTTTTTGGTCCTGTGTAAAATGTGTAAAAGGGCATTAAATCTGACGAAGATGGCACTGCAAAGTCGATGAT
This sequence comes from Maylandia zebra, assembly GCF_041146795.1. Lineage (NCBI taxonomy): Eukaryota > Metazoa > Chordata > Actinopteri > Cichliformes > Cichlidae > Maylandia > Maylandia zebra. Next base: position 5,875,420 of record NC_135178.1, on the reverse strand, counting down.
AAAAAACATTTAGTTTAGTCTAATTTAATTTAATCCCAATTTGTACTCTAACAATATCCACAAACAGGAGCAATACATATTTATGAGGTTTTCCATAAAATTTAGATCAAGTGAATTACTATTAGTGAAAACAACAGACTTCTCCTTCCATAATCTATTAACGTTAATAGAATACAGAGTTATTGGTTTTGGCTCCATTAATCAGAATCGTGTGCTTTTATCCTTGACCTGTTTTGGCTGCTTGTAATGTTGCTAAATCTTGAATGAATGAAACAGGACATGAAAGCACCTGACGAGCAGATTTAAGCATGACATTAGTCTGCTGGTATGTACAGCACAAAGTATCCAATTTCGCTTTTTACTCAGAAAGAGACAGATTGCCCTGGCAAGCTAAATAAACAGAGAATTAATCTGTCATCTTACAGTTAGCTGACAAAGTCAGTCGTGAATGACATCAAGGCTTTTGACAGGCAGTAGTTGGAGATGAAGCAATGATAGCGAGAATTTGAGAAGGAAAGTCAAATGTCAGGCAACTGTGTCACAAACAAAAACAAGTGATGACATTCAGAGAGTCGCTTGTGACAAAGCCCTTTCAATGTTAATATAAAGGTGACTGAGTGAGCAACTTAAGGTTTGTATCATTCCAGATTTCATGTCAACATTAACAGGTTTTAAATCACCCTCCAATAAAAAGTGGTGCAGCTAAGCATAGCTATAGTTGGTTCTTTGAGGAAGACTTTATAGCAGGAAATGTTGGTCAGATAATATCTCAGTTAGGCTTTGACTCTATCCCAGAGTAAGGGCTGCAGCAGGTGTCAGGGGAGCTCCACAAGGCCGCCTGGGCGAGCAGCAGGCCTGTCTTATCAGACGAGGCTTTGTGCTGTCAGCACAGCGAGTGTTGAGTCTGCTGCATAACACTGACATCGTCCAGACACCCATAAACTCCAAGAAGGAAGGAACTGTTGAGCTGTCGCCAAAACCTTCCCTTTGTTATGAAACCGCCTCCTGTACTGACTGCAGACTGTTACTGAATGTCACATTTAATAGAGACATGGAGGCGGGAAGAAAATTATCAGGACTTGCCATGTTTAAAAAATGAAACAAACGCTTAATTTTGTTTGTTTGTTTGAACCACCCTTTGAATTGGCAAATGTATTTGGCGCATAATCTAACTAAATCATAAATTAGAAAAAAAACCAACTTTTTTTGTACAGATGGGATTACCTAAAGGTAGTTATATTTATAAGTGCATGGAGTAGAAGTTAACTGAGCTGCTTTATATGAAGCCAACACTTAATAATAATGATAATATATGATGGCCCGAATCCGCTGTGCTTCAAACAGTCTAATCACAGACAGATAAGTTACAATTTGTTAGGAGTCACATGACATTTAGTGAACAGAAACACATATCAGAAGAAAAACAGTAAAGTGAATTAATTTGAACCCATTCTAACTGATGAACATTAAGTTACTTTATTCTGTTGTGGGGGGGGGGGGGTTGAGGAACACTGAGAACAGTGCCCAACCTATAGATGTTGATGTATCACCTTATTTGATCAGTTTCACATCGATGACAGCTAGCAGGGCGAGTCCAACAAAAGCCACCACCTGAAGCACATCTGTCCAAGAAATCCCCCGGGCTTGTTGCTGATCGAGTAGTTGGATGTGAGAGCACAAAGAGCGGACAATGCCTCTGTCCAATGTTCGACTTCTTGTTCCAAGTCTTTCATTGTAACATTGTGGACTTTTTTTGACATCCCTCATGTCTGGGAAGAAGTACTCAGAAATAGCAAGCCTCCCCCATCATCTGGGTGACCAGCTGTTGGGTGCAAGCAACCCAATCTTCTTGGCCTATGTGCTGTAGAACATGAGATTGTAGAAGCTTTGCCCTCACTATGAGCTAGGTGACAAACAGTCTGCGATGGCTTCTGTGCTCTTCTTCTTTGGTCCCTGTTGAGCTCAATCTTGTTATCAATGCTTGATTGTTTTTTCACACTGGTTTTTCTTATCTCTACTAGCTACTAGTTTGCATTTTTTCTATACTCTTAAATATTATGATGAAAATCAAGAGACTCCGCCCCTCACAGTGTTTGACTTTCTGTTGACTTTCTATGTGAGAGCAGTTATTGCTATAAAAAACAAATAAAACACACAGTAAGGACCAACGAGCATCGCACTAGTACATGTGAAAATGTGTGAATACAGTCACGAGCTTTACACTGTGTTCGCCATGGGTAAATACCATTTAAGCAAACACCCACACAGCGCACAGGTGTATTTCAGGCCTCATTCTTACAACATGTGTGCTTCCCATCTGGTATGCATGTTCACTGTAATCAGCACAGGCGCATACACTGTCTTTCAAGGGCTTAACCTCTTATTTGGAAGGCTATCAGAGGAAGTGGTTAGCTACCTGTTTCAAACCAGATGGCCTCAGGCTGCAACAACGCCAGCCATGGACAGGCATCTTCATGAGTGAGTGCTGCACATCATGTGTTTAAAAAGCTCAGGCTTGAGAATATGTGATAGTATTTTATTCAGAGAGAAACTTTTTAAGGATAAGTAAGTGGAATTTCTGATATAGTTCTGTCATCAAACAAAATGACCAAATTAATTCATCTTATAAGTGTCAAATGATCAAACTTACTAAATGAGTCAAAACATAAGTTCTAAAAGGCAACACGTACCTTCATTATAATAAAGATGGGCACTGCAGTTGATTTCGATTTACTCCTGTGTATCTCAGTAGGGCACCAGCTGAAAACGATTGGCTGTTTTTGATGACTGTTTACTTGCGTTTGAGTTAGGTTAGCTAAAACTAGTGTCCAACTATAAAAACTAACTGTCATTATCTCAACCTCATGCTCCTGTTATTGTAGGGTTGTGAACAGTATTGATGTTCACAGGTCATTTGTGCATGTTCAGTAGTGCATATTATAATTTGTTGTTGTTTTATCCAGGTATCTATAGGAGATGTAGAAAGACAAAGTAAGGTAACTATATGAGAACGTTATAGCAGGGGCGGAGCGTGGGGGTGGCTTACTGGGCTTAAGCCCGGGTTGTTTTGTCAGAAGCCCGGGGTCTTTTGGAGTGTAATTTTTTCATAGTTAGATGCCTGGCTGACAACTGTATAAAGCAAAAAGTGCAAGCAATATTCGAAGCACATAGTGCACACTGTGGGAATTTACGACTGTGCGTGAATCCCCCTGATATTGGTATGATCCGAGCTCAGGCACTAAGCGACTGAGCGAGAGGGCGGGGCAGCTGCTGCCTGTCAGTGCGCTGTTGGAGAAACGGAGCCAGCCATACTAAGGAGAGCTTAAGTTTGACCAGGTACCAAAGCAAATCATTCGTACTGTACAAATAATGTAAATATGACGGTGTATCACGAAAGATTGATATCAAACTGATCACTTGACCAATATTACGTTACTTGCTCTTCAAGTGAATCAACAAATGGCGAAATGAAAAGCCGAACAAATGCTATTTTTTTTAGAGAGTCTTAGCTTACGTGTGTTTATTTCATATTTTCAGTTCTTACCCTCCCCGACTAAATCTGTTTCAGTTATGTACTGAAATATAAGAATGGACATTAGAGGCTTCTTTCAAAGAAAAAACTCAGGTAAATGTTATTTTATATATTATGCTTACTATGTTGTTCAGTATATTTCTATGCAAAACAAGAGGGATTTCAGTACACAGCAGGATATTCACATTTGTAACCAGATATTTACACTTTAGGGAGAAAACATAAAACATTTTTACTGTACAACATCAATTTAGAGTAAACTTTTGTTTTAGATAAATATTGAAACATCTTTTGAATTAGTTAAATGTCATAATAAAGAGAGACAGAGCTGTCTATTTTTTATCACTTTCATCAAATTTAAGAGTACATATACACTAAGTTTGTTAATTAATAAGAAACTCCAGACGATTCCATTCTGAGCTGAAGAAGCTTCTGATAGGTTAGTAGAGTCCATGTGAGTAAATTGGTGGCACACCTGTGGATGCATATAAGGCAAAACACAGAGCCTGTTTCTTTGACATGGGAAAATCAAGAGATGTCAACCAAAACACCAGGAACAGAACTGTGGAGCTCCATAAGTGTGGCTCAAGTTTGAATACAATTTGGTGCCATTTGCAATTAAGAAATACAGATAGTTTCTCTCTTTACTCTTAAAGTTAACAAATATGTTTTTTATATTTATCAATCTAAAAAAATAAACATTTAGTCTAATTTGAGGTTACAATTAAAAAAGTGTTTGTGTTTTGATCTGAAGAGTGTGTAAATATCTGGTTTCAACTGTATATTTGATGATTGTCAGCACAAAGACGGAGAGAGAGGGAGAGAGAGGGAGATGGAGAATGAGGACAGAACAGAGGTGGAACAAGAGCAGGTGAGACACACATGTTAGTCAAATGGTTGTTTACCAAAAGTATCACCGTATCATAGGTACTCATGTATCTCATACCTAGTGTTTCTTTTTAGGTTTGCTATTTTTCAAATTCTACATTTAAAAAAAAAACATGCATGGGTCAACAAAACAGTGGCCTCTACAGTGCATCTGGAATGTATTTACAATGCTTCACTTGTTCATTTTTCACATCAGTATTCTACACACACTACAACATAATGACAAAGTAAAAATTGTTTTTCAAATTCTTGCAAATGTTATGTTAAAAAAAATACAACAGGTACATAAGTACTGACAGCCTTTCGCATGATGCTTAAAACGGAGCTCAGGTCAACCCTGTTTCCACTGATCATCTGTCAGATGTCAAAAAGGCACACAGTGCATGTCAGAGCACAAAGCAAGTCATGAAGTCTAAGGAATTGTCTGCAGATCTTCAAGACAGGATTCCTTTGAAGCACAGATGTAGGAATAATTTCTGTTGCACTGAAGATCCCACAGGATGATAGAGCACAGTGACCTCCATCATCCAGCATTGCTTATCACCTGGCCAATATTATCCCTGCAGTGGAGCATGGTGGCATTATGATATGCATGTGTTTTTCAGCAGAAGGAACTGTGAGACTAGTCAAGGCCGAGGGGAAAATGAATGCAGCAATGTACTTGATAATATCCTGCTCCAGAGCACAAAGGACCTCGGACCGAGGTGTAGGTTCATCTTTTTTTCGATTTATTGATTAGCATTCAAATATCTCAGTGAATACAGAATAAACATTACCACAAAGCAAGAAAGCACGAGACAAGGCTAATCAAAAGGTATTGGCTGAAGCATATGCTTATTACGCCAACCCTTTTAACAAAAGATCTTTTAGCATGCAGCTCATGTACATAGGGCTCGAAGCAAAGAATAAAACAAAACAAAGCAAACAAAACAAAACCTTTCCACCTTAGATGAGTAACTACATTAAATTAAATTTCATTAAAATAATCAAAGTAAAACAACCAAGAGTTTCAGTGTTATTATTTTTGCTCTTTTCATTCTTGATTTATATATTTTTCTAATACTCTATTTTTAAACAAGGAAAATGAACTCCACCTTTTTAAATCCCTGTCATAACTATTCCACAAGTTAACTCCTCTAACAGAAACACATCTCTGCTTTATGTTTGTCCTTATCTTGTTTTGTTTTTTTTAAGAAATCTGTTCCCCTTAAGTCATATTGACTCTCTCTGACTTTGAACAGCTTCTGAGTACTGTGGCAAAGCAAGTTATTTTGTGCTTTATACATTATCTGTGCCATTTTATATTCCACTAAATCATAAAGTTTCAGGGTATTCAGATTAATAAACAAAATGTTAGTTGGTTCTGTATAGTTTGATTGATTTATAATTCTTATAGCTCTTTTTTGTAACTTAAAAATAGGAAGAGTATTTGTTTTATACGCATTACCCCATATCTCTAGACAATAAGTCATATATGGAAGCGACAGAGAAAAATAAAGTGTGTATAATGATTTCTTGTTCAGGACATGCTTTGTTTTGTAGAGAATAGCAATGGGTTTCTACATTTTTGTTTCCACATGGTTTATATGAGACCTCCAGCTCAGCTTATCATCAATTATCGCTCCAAGAAATGTATTTTTGTTCAGTCTTTCAATTTCAATTCCATTAACCCTGATTTTAGATACAGTTTTCATTTGTCTAGTGCCAAAAATAATACATTTTGTTTTGTTTATATTTAATGATAACTTATTTATATCCAGTGTTGGGTAAGTTACTTTAAAATAGTAACTTAGTTACATTACTAGTTACTTCTCTCAAAAGTAACTCAGTTACTTCAAGTTACTCGTTACTTTCAAAGTAACTAGTTACTAGGGAAAGTAACTTTGGTTTTACTCAGAATTCTCTTGTTAATGTGTTGCTTCCATAACTTTGCCAGTCTTCTAGCTTGCTTACTTGCCACAAGTGCACTGTGCCACCTACCAATAGAAAGGAAAAGATAATGTGCATATTTCCACGAGAGAAATCCCACGCCTGGACCGTCATTGACTGCTGCCATGATTCTAGCCTACGTCACAGAGTCATGTGCGCCTTTTACATCCAACACAAAAACTGCAGTCGTGGTGCTTTCGATTGTACTCAGAACTCAGAAATTCTGCTATCTGAATAGGATGATCTGCAGTCTGGTGTTGCCTACATCTAGGCAACACCAGACTGCAGATGAGCTGCATACAGGGCTGGACTGGGACAGAAAATTGGCCAGATAACTTTTCATCCACTTCCAACGGAACAACGACGTTAAGCACACAGCTAAGGCAACACAGGAGTGGCTTCAGGAGCACTATGTGAGTCTTCTCGAGTGAGACTTGAAACCTGCTGAACATCTCTGGAAAGATCTGAAACTACCTGCGCACCAACACTCATCATGAACTTTGATGGCATGTGAGAGGGTGTGCAAAGACACCGTCTAAATATAAGTGTTTCAATCTTGTAGCATTACATTCAAAAAGACAGAGACTTGATGCTGTAGTTGCTGCCAAAGGTGCTTCAAAGTTTTGAGCATAGGCTGTGAATAGCAAACTTTTTTTATTTTGCCATTGTGGGGTTTGGGGGTTAAAAACGAATTTAACCAATTATGGAATAAGGCTGAAACATGACAAAATGTGACGCAGTGTGGATGCTTTCTGGATACACTGTAACCACTGCTCTGTTTCAACACTTCTCCTTTACTCTGACTTCTAAATTGACGTTTATGGCTGGGGGATTTAATGTTAAGAAATAGAAACCTGTCCCTTATTTGTTTTGCTACTTTGATATCCTTATCTGCTATAATATTATAATTGTGTATATCTTACCCACCTCAGTAAGGCACTGGTGTGGTTATTATGGTAAAGGTTTTATGGGACATTGCGGTTAGATTTTATTATGAAGTCATCTCAGAAAATTAATGCAGACTGAGTCTTCTGCCATGACAAAAATAATTAAGAGTAAATGGTGGATGTCATTTTGTTTTAAATTTAATTTAAAAGTTATTCACGTTAACACAAAGAGCACTTTCAGTACTTTGTCTACTGGCACCATTCATCAGAAACCCATTGTCACGCTTACATCATTTTTATTACACGTACTACAAATCGGTCTCGTTAAGTGAACAAGCTCTAAAATGTAAATGCTTTTATCTTTCAATATCCAATGAAGTGTAATTAAGTGAGTTAGAAGTGGGAAGATGAAGTAGCCAGTGACACTGGGTTGGAAGGGATGAGCTGTCAAAACCATTAGGATTAACTTTGGCCATACCAGCCTGTCTGCCAGTGGATTTGACAAATTGAGTGGAATCAACTGACTGACAGATGCAACGTGTGCATACACACTCACACACACACACACACACACACACACACACACATGTTTGTTCATGTTCTCAATCGTGAGTGCTAAGAATATAAAAAGGCCTGCTCTTTTCTAGAACCCTTGGTCCTGTCCCAGTAAAGGACAGGCGAGTACTAAGAATATCAAATAGGTGTGTGCATGCAGGGATCTCTGTGCTGATCTAGATCTTTCTCAGTGTCTGCTTCTTTACACGTGATGTGAGCTGAGTCAGCCAGTGTAACAGATGGTCATTTCCATTCAATTCAGTTCGATTTTTTCAATATAGCACCAAATCACAACAGCCGTCACCTCGAGCTGCTTTATATTGTAAGGTAAAGACCCAACAATAGCACAGAGAAAACCCCAACAGTCAGACCCATATTTATCTAAAATATAACACTAATATGATTCAGAACGTATTTTCTGTGTTATTTACAGTAAGATGTGTCCACACCATAGACAGTAAGCATGGTGGAGGTGGGCTTCACCTCCATGTCACTGTCAGTCACACTGACACTGAAATTTATAAAAGATGAAAAATTTAGACATTACTTTTTAAAAAAAAAAAAAAAAAAAAAAAAAGAACTTTATCCAGTAATCGCAGCAGTATTTACAATCAGTATGTTGACGGACACACACACACAAAAAGATGGAAAGCTTTTTTTGTTCTGAGGTTTTGGAGTGAGTCTGACTTTGTTTGTCAACTGTGCTGCTCTTATAGAGAAAAAAATGTGCTGATGTTAATTCCTGCATTCACTGCTGTTCCTCAGCCTGTGGAAGTAAATGACTTGGATAGACCCCAAAACTAACAAGAAACCCCTAATGCTTAGTCCAGTGTGAGTGCTCCTGATGATATTACAGAATCAGGCCCTGCAGTCTGTGCTGACCGGCATTATTGTTCACCACGCCTGACAAATCAGGACAGGTGGAGACATTTCTGTGTCTTCTCCCCCTTATCTCCCCCTTCAAACCCACCCCAACGCCATCCTGAAACCAGATCGGGGAAGTAAAGTCATACCATTCTTCATAACTCAGTACTACAGCAGCTAGAAGCCCTGTTGCCTGGCAACCAAATGTTTTGCCGCTGACTTTTATTTTGGTTGTTTTTCTGTCTGTCCCACGCTTGTGCCCGACTCTCGCGCATTCAGACACATACATGTAGGATTCGTTTCCTTTGGTTCATCACAAGCCACAGAACACCTCCTGTTCTCTCTCATGGTCTCCAGTCCATGTTCTCTCCATCAGCTTCCTTCCCCCCTTTTTTCCTTCTTTCTGGTCTGCACTTCATCCAGTTGATCGCAAGTGTGTCCAAACCAGCAACACGTGTTGACTGACAGGTCCGAGAGATGCGGCTAACCAATGGGAGTGATGAAGCAAAGCTGGCCCGGTAATAAACGCAGAAAGTGTGCAATTAAAGAACAATTCCTCAGTCTGCATCTCAGCAAGTCTGAGATGGGTTGAGAGGAGAGATGATGAGATGAGAGAAGATGAGCTAGGAGAAGAAAAAAAAGTCTTCCCAGCCTAAAAATAGTTTGAGGCTGCCTCTCAGACAGCCCTTCAAAAGCGATGGGGCTGTGTTAATGATAAAGCTAAATATCTGGGGTAGACCGAGGCATTACTGATTCTATCCATCGCGCCTCAGAAGAAGCCGCAATAGGGAGGGCCTGTTGATAGCTTGGTTTGCCTACTGCAGTGAAATACAAAGAGCAGAGAGTACTTGAAATCCAATTCCAAAGAGCAAACCACAAGCCTCTTTTCCACTCGTGACAACAGCTCCTGTTTACTCAGCAGCAAACACAGGTGGAGAGCTCTGCGAGAATAACTGTTTTCTTCTTCAATCTTTTCTTCTCTTTTCAAAAGACTGGACACAAGATGAATGCAGCACACCAACGCTCATGCACACATTCACGTGCACACGCACAGATGCATGCACACGACCACTTTAGGCTATACTGCTATGCATTGTTGAGGTAATGAATTGAACTGTGGAGAGATCACGAAGGAATGAAAACATAAAGGCAAGATGTCTGTCACTGATGCAAGATTTTTATGAAGAAAAATAAACATTAAAAAAATGAATAGGAGAGATTAAAAAGGAGCATGGAGAAGATGAACAGTGTAAGTAACTGATATTGCAGTTTTTGTGTTCTTGTTTTGCAGAGCATGAGAAAAGTATTTCCATATTTATCATGTGCCTTCAGGTACATGGGAAAATCTTTGAGGAATAAGGGTGCAATACTTTTGTTTTTACTGATGACCTACAATTAAATTACCAAAACGTACAAGTAAACAGAGTAACTACAGGCTCAGCCTTTCACAATAACAATGTGCTGACAAGGAGCCAAACCCCACCATTGCCTGAAAATCCTAAATTTTGTGTACAGTTACACCCCTAAATTTAAAGGCATGTTTGTAACTTTTAACAGAGAACGTGACATTGTGGCCCAGGGCAAAAACGCTCTGAGTTAAAAGTAAAACTGCAACGTGGTTTTTCAGACAGACGGCCAGAGGGGACGTCGTTCGGCTGTGGCCCCAGTCCCCAACTTTTGAATGTCACTTTGTGAAATACCTATGGGCAGACACTCCACATCCAGACGGCCATTTCTTTTTTCTAATATGAAAACATTTTATGCCATTTATGTATGTCCACATGTAAATTATGCTCCTGTCTTATTTATACAGCCCTCTGCAGTGTCACAGTTCATAACCATTCCTCAGCATTTCCAATGTAAGCAATATGACTCTGTGGTGTGTATTTTGTTAGCTTGTTGGGCAGTTCAGCAGTGATCCAACTGCCTTGTGCAAAACTTTTGTCTCTTGCTCTCCTGCATGCTTGGATTTTTTGTAATTCTTTGTGGGGTGCCATGATGATGCATCAGTTTGCACCATCACCTCACAGCAGGAAGGTCCCAGGTTTTCATGTTAAGATACCATGTTCCCCCACAGTCTGCACGAGCTCTTACTGCATCACCAACTCAAGCTGGTGATGGTGGCACAACTTTGAAATTACTCTGTTTGATTCGAAATGGTGCCTCACAGCAAGAAGGTCCTGAGTTCAGTTCCACCATCAGGATTGGGTCTTTCTGTGTGGAGTTTGCATGTTCTCCCCGTGTTTGTGTGGGTCCTCTCCACGTACTCTGGTTTCATCCCACAGTCCAAAGACATGCAGTTAATGGGGTTAGGTTAATTGTAAACTCTAAATTGCTCATAGGTATGAATGAGAGTGCGAATGGTTGTCTATGTGTTAGACTGGCGACCTGTCCAGGGTGTACCCTGACTTTTTGCTCTGCCGCAACCGTGAAGACATTAATTAATAAAAAGCACTCTTCACACTTAAAATGTCCTCAATCCAACACCACTGCTTATCTAGACTAGGACTGCCTCTTATGCTGTGGGAAACTATTATGTCTTTTACTATACTATTTACACTGTAGTCTGAAGCGCTGTTACCCCTGTGTCTGAGTTTTACCTTTTCAGTTGAACGCAGCAAAAATGAGGGTCTGTTCTTGGTTGGAGGGGCAGCAGGACAGAGCGGTGAAAGGATGTTGTTGTTGAGGGTGGATGAGGTCAGAGAGAAGTAGATCCATCCATTAGAGAGTATAATGAGAGAGAGCAGCTGAATGCTGGGTCAGACAGCACACAGATGTGAGGGAGCCTCAGAACCTAACAGAGTTGAGGGGGAAAGCTGCAGTCCCTGTGCCATGACCTCATTGTCAGAGTCAGGACTCCCATTAACACCAGTCCCAGCAATATAAGGCCCTAAACCAGTCTGAATGAGATCATCTATGCCCTCACCTCACCTAAGAAAACCCCAGTGTGCACCAGTGTGTACAGACCATTCTGGGTTTGACCTCTCACATGGCGCTTGGCTAAACTCTGGCCGACCTGCAGGGGCACAGCATGCCAAACACTGATCTCAGTATCACCTTCACTGCCACTAACTTCCGAATCAAATGTTGGTGGTTGATTTTTTTAAGCTTCAGTTGTGGTAAATGGGGTGTATGGTGCACTAAATTCCTTGTATGTTTTTCTAGCATGTCAAGAGGCCAACAGCAGTGTCAGTTGGTGTCACGATGTCATTTTGCTTGTTGCTAGTAGTCAGACCTTATCAGTAAAAGGCAAAACATATGCTTGTTTGATTTTTGTTACAGTAAAACTAACTTTGTCCTCGTTAACACACTGACCCTATTAGCATCGATAGATTGTACTGCAGGCACTGTGCTTGGAAGAATTAACAGCGTGTCTGTGTTGCCAGAGCTTTGCTGCCAGATTGTAGTGTGGGAATGCCAGCAGAGTCTTCTCCCTTGATGACAGCACTGTTTCCGTAGTGATACACAGAGTAGTTAAAAAGGATAGAGCAGAAAGTGAGGCAGAGAGAAAGCAAGTGTGAGAACCTAATAACTGCAATAACATGGGGGAACATGAAGGGCAGCCCACAGGCCTTTTGCTTGAAGCACCTAAAACAAGTTTTCCAGCATTTTAATAAATTTGTGACTGGTCACATGAGGCACAAAGTCCATTTTCAGAGAAAGAAGCTGAGGAAGCACTGATTTATTTTTAAGGGGTTTAAAATTGACAGCATTAAGCTAAGCCCTGTTATTTAAATAAATATCTCTGAATCATTACAATCTGACTCATTACCAAGATAATTCAGGAGATGCTGGCTGGAGTTTTGTTGGAAAAATGAAGGAGGACAAGCTCAAAATTTTCCACCTCAACTCAACAGGCTAGATGGTTGAGACTTGGAGTACTGCCAGGGCAATGATCCCAAACACACTTTAAAACTGGTTTTGGAATAGATAACACCAGAATTCTGCCAGAAGCTTTTTGATGGCTATCAAAAGCTTGTTGGTTGACATGCAACTTGGTAAGCAAAAATGTACAAAGTGGGGGCATATGTATATGTACATGTGTATATTTGTGCCTGAATATAAATACTTTTGTCCCTGTGTCATTTTTTTTAAATGCATACATCCATTGTCTTCTGCTTATCTTTATCAGGGCCACGGGAGGGGCTGGGCAAGTATCCCAGCTGTCGTAGGGAAAGATGCAGGGTACACCACGGTCAGGTCAATCTTACCCCATGTTAGTAGGGTAAGGTTACATGCAAACTCTGATGGTGGAGTCGAACTCAGGACCTTCTTGCTGTAGATACTGTATATGTATCCTGTGGGATTATTCTAACCCAATTATTCTAACCCCAACCCCCGGAAGAAGATAAGTTTAAAGAAATCATATTGTGGTCATTATTTGACCACAATGACAACAAGTATGTTTAACGGGACTAGCCATTAGACCTCTGTTTACTGCAAAATACAAGTTATAAATGGCCCGCATTTGTATAGCGCTTTACTCAGTCCCTAAGGACCCCAAAGCGCCTTACACTACATTCAGTCATTCACACATTCACACACTGGCAATAGCAAACTACGTTGTAGCCACAGCTGCCCTGGGGCGCACTGACAGAGGCGAGGCTGCCGGACACTGGCGCCACCGGGCCCTCTGACCACCACCAGTAGGCAAACATGGGGTTAGTATTTTGCCCAAGGATATAATCTGTGACGTTTTAGTCACGGAACAACAGAAGTTGAATTAATAACAAAAAAACCCCACAAATTACAAAACAAACCAGAAAGTTTTTGAGGGCAGATAATAATGTGATGAAACAGCTGCGGAAGTCACAAGCTAACAATAAACAGCTAATAGCAAACATGTATCTACAGTATTGCATGAATCATGTGATTAAAACACACATTATCTGATCTTCTTCTCTTTTTGCAACTTTCCCTCTATTTAAGTTACAGGCTGTTTGATCTCTCAGGGCCACCGTATCTTATAGATCTCTCACATATAATTAACAGAGTTATACATGACAAAGGTGGCATTAAATGTATGTATTGCATATGTATTTGTTCATTTAGTGATGTTTATCTAAATTTTTTAATTCATTACTATTATTATTTAACTTATTATGTTTTCTTCTAAATTTATTAAAGCTTTTCTTGCTGAGGTCTCCAACCGCGTGTCTAGGCCTTTCGTATTCGTGTAATGTGAGTATCACGCTGTCAGATGCTATATGTTTCCACTGCACAATGTTTGATTTGCTCTTTTTTAATGTGTCATGCCAGCTGTTGAAATAAAGCAGATGTTCATTCATTCATACACATCACAGATTCACCCTTTATGAGTAAGGGCACATTCATGCAACGCTAACAAACATCATCTTCCACACGCATAAAAGAACTGCAGCAGGTGACATGCATGCACACGTACACCTCTGTAAAACAGACTGATCTTCAGCTCCTCGGCACAGTCACTGCTAAATAGCGCTGTGCGCTCAGGTGACGACACTCATTTCACATTCCACACACACGCACACACTAAAGTAGGAACAGTGATTCTTGGAGGTGTTGACACATGCACCCATTTCAGTTGACTGTGTGGCTGACAGTCGGTGGTGAGCTGAGTGGTGTTCCCTCTGTTGTTACAGGCCCCAACAGTCTCTCGCTCTCTCTCTCTCTCAGACGATGACATCTAGCTTAGTCACTCAAGTGTTCCCGCTTTGTAAAGCATGTTCCTTTGTAGCTGCAGTGCTCTCCAAACAAAACTGGAAGCTTTTCTTCTAGTATGATACCGTTACAGTGTTTATCTCACTGACATAGTAGAGATGTGGGTTGCAGGTTGACATAGATCTCAATGTGTTTTGTGCTTTTGCCACCTGCATAGTTGCATAACATAGTATTTCCTATTGCTACTAGTGGATATTATCTATATCCTATAGTATATGTTAGGTTTTGTATTGTTGATTGTCATTTATGCTTAGAACTATTTAATCATATATGCTTAGAAGTGTATAATCATTTGTAGATTGAAAGAATGTCTCATCCTAGGAGGTCTGTAACAACTCATAGTATATTTTTTCTATTATAAATTAAGAGTGACCTTAGGCAGTCCTCTTAGACATTCAGTTTTTCAGAGATTTGCAATAGCCTTGGTGTTTGCAGTTTAGCTGCAGTCAGCCGTGAATGTCAAAGCATATGATCCGCAGGCTTTTAATGTGAAAAAAAAAAAGAAAGAAAGAAAAACTCCTCAGGTGTGTTGTTGAAGCAAGCACTGGCTATATAGTTGCATGGCAACGTTACAATTCAGGGCGACACAAGCAAGAAACACAAGACATGGTAAAAGAAACCCAGAAAGCACTATTGGGGTCACTGAATACCTCCGTGTTTACCTACTGTGGGATTGACGCTTCGATCCCCACCTCCTCCTGGGAGTTTTTCCACCGTGACATGTGTGATGGGGAAACTTAAGCCTCAGCAGATCTCCCAAACAGGAATTTTCACTTCTCCTCTTTATAATCCCATAACCCCCACTGCCTTAAAACTACTGTGTGCGTGTGTGTGTGTGACAGGTCTAAATCTTCTCCAAACAGCAAATCAGTACAGCCTAGCCTCACTTTAAGCACCTAACAATGAAGAGCAGGCAGCCAGCCAATCGACACGGGGCTGAGCAATGACTGGACATGCTGCTTTATGACCTTTCAGGTGAATCACACAAAGACGCCTGAATATTTACTCAATAGCAATGGAAACTTCCCCCATTGCTGCTCTTGGCTGGCCCGTAAGAAATGCTAATGCAAAATAAACACGGCAGCAATGCCACATTTTAATGTGAGAGCTTTATCATCATCTTACAGAAGACATTCATCTAGGATCATACGTACTATACTGACATGCAAAACTCAGCTGCTACGAAAAAATTTATACATATACATACATACATACATACATATATATCTATATATATATATATATATATATATATATATATATATATATATATATATATATATATATATATATATATATATATATACTTGCAGTGTAGAGGTCATTTGGGTTGCTATGCTCTCCATCTTCTCCATATATATGTTTATTTGCATAGAGCAAGTAGTAATGCTGCACTGTAATCAAATTCAAAGGACTTACATTTGCTACAGACGGTCATTTATCTCAGGGTCAGAGACCTTGAAAAGACAACAGTGATTTGGCAGCAGTGCAAGCAAATCCATCCTTCACATCTGCCCAGACTGGCAAGAGCTTACACAACAGCTCAAGTATAACAGCACACGTCACAAACATTCAGCAAGACCACAGAGGAAGCAAGAGGAAAGCCCAGCTTTCAGCCTCCACAAAAACATTACTGGTATATGGGGTTGGGGGTGGGGGGCAGGGGTGCACTTCAAAATGTCTTTTAGAGAGCACAGCAGGTTTAATCAAGCTGTTACAGTTTTATTTATTTCCCCTAAGATTGCCACCGAAGGCACACAGAGCTCGGGGTGAAAAGATAGCTGAGAGACGGCAAAAGGGAAATGAGGTGGAAAACAGTCTGCTTACTTTACAAACACACATTTTCACTGGCAAGCCCCCATAGCCCTCCCCACTATCATAATCCATAACCTCTGAAAGACCAAAACAGAAACGATGGCTTGTGATTGCAGTCTTTCGAGCCATTTTCAATTTCAGTGCCATTTATATGAAATAACCACATAGGATTTCGAAAACATGTCCCCCACCTGTTGCAGGAAGTGCAAATTACACAGTAGGGTGAGAAAACAGGTGAGTAGTTGTTTAACATGACGCTCACAGGAGACACTCTGAACACAGTTACTGTGTAGCTTAACACACAGACATAATAATTGTGAAATTAATTGTGATTCAAATACAACGTAACTTGAAGGGTAGTGGGAGAGAGCATCCTCCCCCATCAAGGAGGAAATAATTTCCCATTCCTTCCAATAGTAAATATGTTTCAGGTAGTTTTAGTTTGTACAGCTTTTTAGATTTCCACGTCTTGTGATTTTGTCATGAGAGCAGCTTTTTCTCATGCAGCATAAAGTATTTTCATTAATATGTAATTCTTATAATATTCCTATTGTACGCATTCTTATATGGTCCACACTCATTAGTAGTTCATAGTCTGAGGCATGTAATTCGTATAAAACAAACATTAACCATCACACCAAGGTTAATGAGCCATTTTGCTATTTTGAAGAAAGTGATTCATGACAAAATGTAATGATTTCTTTCTTTCTTTGGCCATGCAAGCAACACAATTTTTTTACATTTGTTTTCTACTGACAGATGGAGAGTTGGGGTATATAAAGGAATTATTTTTAAAAATGAGCAATCTTTTCATCTCACGGGGAGAATTGCAGCCTGTTGCATCCTTAAAGACATTACTCTGTGTAACATTATTTCCAAACCATAGAAATTTTTTTTTAATGTATGCAAATATGGATAAGTCGACAGCACAACCTGTAGCTAGGTGCTGTCAGGAATCCAATTTTAAAAAAGAAAGAAAATAACAGAAGATAAGGGAGGATGATTTTTTTCTTTTTTCAATCTTATTGATCTGATGTATTTATGTGCTGCTGCTTATGTAATTTTCATGGGTAACTTGTATGGTGGTCAGCTGGGAGTCAGCTGAGAGCTGCCATTACACACTTTTGTACCAAGGACGCACAACAGCAGCCGAAGGCAGACAGTAAATGAATCGTGACTAACACTGGAATGCACAGTATATAACTGTAGCAACTTATTAGGAGTCGGCAACTGATAATTTCTTGTTTAGATGATGGTGCGTCATACTCTTTCTGAAGCCAGCAATGACTGTGTCCTTCTCAAGTCCTTATTCAAGACCCTTAAATAAAAGAGAGAACTTCCATAAAGTATACACTTTATACATGTGGGTCACATGCTCGTGAAGACACACAGCTGTTTTTGAATGATTTTTTTCGCTTGTACTTTTGACATCATTGTTATTTCACCATTTCATTATGCAATGACATGACCACGAGGGGATGCAGATGGATGTGCATACTTGTGATTATATGCATATTTCTGCTAATAAATGCACATGCCCACACACATCTTCACGTGTACAAAAACGCACACACGAAGTACAAACCCTTTCACTCACACCTTGCTGGTCAAGGTTTTTTCTGCACTGACTGATAAACTAATTAACATGCTGAGAAAGGATTAAACAGTCAGTGGGTCAAAAACAACATCTCCCACCGTGCCTCAGAAGCGCCTGCTGCAGAGGAATGCCAGCCTGCCATTACCAGGAGATTACCTGTAATCTCTTATTACTTAAAACAGGGTGGAGAGGCTTTCATTCAAGGAATCTTAAAAAATCAAATTGTGCTGTCAGCTGGGCTTAAGACTTAGTTTATACATAGAGAAACATGCCTGCATCTGTACCCTGGGACGCTTTGTAGGACAGAACCCGAAGCAGCTACACAGCCACGGTTTCAGCTTCAGACGTTAGTGTCAACAGAACTCAAAATGAACTCCTGTTGTCTTTGGGGATAATAGCACTCTCTCGCTAAGGGATCAGTCCATAAAGACCTGACAATCATCAAAGTGTTAAGCAGTATTTATGCAAACAAGGCAAACTGCAGGGACAAGTGTGCAACGTAAATCCATGCACATTTATCACGAAAAGAAAAAGCCAACTGTGCCACACAAACTGAGCCAGGAGGGGACATGTAAAGGCAGAATTACTCTCTCCCTTTCTCTCTCTCTCTCACTAACACACACACACACAGAGTCTCTCTCAAGGATAATTGCTGTTTTGTCTTGACTGCATGTGCTGTTATTTATTTGCACAGGAACTGAGAGTTTCCCTCAGGGCGAGGGATGTTTTTCACCCAAGAGTGTTCTCAGTGTTTTACATAAAACAGAATGAGACAAACCTTGGTATTATTGCTAGCATGGATGCCAAAAAAAAGAACAAACAAACAAAAAATACAACATGTGAGAATATCTTGATGCAATTTTTATTGAACCACTAGCAGCAGCAATTAGACAGAATTCAGTAATTAAGGGCATAAAATGCAAGAACGTGGAACATAAAATCAGCCTTTATGCGGATGATGTGTTACTCTTTCTCCAAAATTCACAAACCAATATCTCTGGGGTGATTGAATTGATAAACTCTTTTGCAAGAATATCAGATTATTCAATTAAATGGTCAAAATCTACAGTCCTACCGATTAATTGCTCCTTCCATAATTCCTCTTCTACACCACTGCAATTGGGAAATATAAAATATTTAGGTATTAATGTTTCTCCCAAGCTTGCAGATCTAACTAAATTAAACCATATCCCACTTTTAAAGAAGGTAGAAGATGATCTGGCTAGATGGAAATGTCTACCCATATCACTCATGGGAAGGGTTGCCGCTATAAAAATGATGGTCTTACCAAAAATAAATTATTTATTCTCAATGATCCCAACTAAACCGCCACAAGATCAGGTTCAGATCTCTAGATTCATGTATGTCCAAATTCCTTTGGAAAAATAAACCCCCACGTATAAGCTTAAAAACACTACAAAAGACCAAGGATAAAGGAGGACTAGAACTGCCTAACTTTCAGCACTACTTCTTAGCCAACAGGCTTCAGTTTATCTCAGGATGGCTAAAACACACCCTCTTAGATGAACCTTGGCTAGATGTAGAACAAGCACTTTGCAATAATCTAGAGATCTCAGACCTACCATTTATCAGCTCAAACATCCAACGACATGAATGCTTTAAAAGCATCAACATCAGCTCTTCTCTGACAGCATGGTGGGAGTTTCTAAAATTGACGGCGTCTTCATTAATCCCATGCAAACGTACACCTATCTGGAATAACCCTGACATATTACAAAACAATAATATGATAAACTTTTCAGATTGGAGTGGTAAAGGAATCAAATATTTAGAACATATACTCGAAGGAACAGAATTTATTTTATTTGACGGACTAGTTACACAATATGGGATCAACAAGAAAAGATTTTTAGAATATCAACAAATTAAATCCATAGTAAAAAAGAAATTTAAACCGGGTCAAGTTGAACTACAAACACCACCAAGTGTGGTTCAATTTCTTACTCTTAAAACCCCCAAATTACTATCCAAAATATACAGAATGCTTTCTAAAACAGATGAATCAATATCACTTCCTATTGCAAAATGGGAAGCGGATTTATCAGTTAACTTAGACCTAAACTTCTGGTCTCAGATTTGCTTAAAAACCTTTCATCTAATTAGAAATCCCAGTCTTCAATTAATTCAATACAAAATATTACATAGAGTGCACTATACAGGTCATCGGATGTTCAAGATGGGCTTTACGTCTACCAACAACTGCTCACACTGCCAAACCAATTCACCGGACAATTATATCCACGCTCTTTGGTTCTGTCCACCAGTTCAGAAGTTTTGACGCGAGATATGTGAAGACTTAGTGTCTTAGAAGTGTCTGAAATGTAACATTCCAACTTCCCCCTTAGTGTGTTTGTTGGGCAGCTTAGATAATGTCACTTCAGAAAAGAATATCGCCCATATGGTTTTCACTACCCTATGCATAGCCAAGAAAACAGTCCTCATGAACTAGAAAAATAAAAATAATCTTAATTCTAACCAATATAGAAATTATCTATTAGATTACATTAGTCTTGATACAGCCTCTGCCACCACATCAGATCAATTGCTCTGGGCTCCTTTGATCAGCTCCATCACCTAGTGGGGGTGGGGGGTCATAGGAGGAGTTGGCCGTCCGACTGCGGTCTGGAGTGTGGGGCCTTCCTGCTGCTGCGGAGTCGGAGCGGTCTGCCTCCCCCCACCGCAGGGAAAAGGGTAACACCACCTGGGTCTGGGTGCAGTTCCCCCCTCCAGGAGCAAGGGTACCTAGACCCGGTTTGTAGAGTACGCTTGGGGAGTGTGATCGTGTGTACAGCGTCTCTTTATGTCTGTCTCCACGTTGGTTGAGTGTGGAGTGAGTGCATATGAGAGCATGAGTGTGGGAATGGATGTTTGTATATGTGTGTGCCTGTATGTCTGTGTCTATATGTCAGGTTGGGTGTCAGGCGCCACCTCTCTGGGGACATCTCAGGCCCTCCAAGGTTTGGAGGCCTATCTCCCCCCACCACCACTTCCCCTGCCAGTGGCGGACTCCCTCAGACATCGGTGCGTTGGTGGTTCTTTGTGTCCGGGGATGGGTGTCCAGGTACACACCGGCTCACTCCTTGGCGGCCGCTTATCGGGGCCTGGAGCCTGGGGCTCGCTCGGGCCACTTCGGAGGTGGGGTGCCCCCGGCCTCTCGGCCTGGGGCTCGGTCACTCAGGCACGGCTGGCTGCCGGCGGAGCTCACGGGCGCGTCACTGCAACTCCCCCTGGCTTCTGCTCCGCGGCTGCTGAGTGAGCCCTAATCTGGGACTCTCCTCAGCTCTTTCTGGGACAGTGGCGCGGCTGCCCCTCTGTTGGTCCTTGGTCTCTTATGTTCTGGGGGCCTCTGGATGTCTGGAGTTTTGATCTCCTCCATACCTGCTTCATGCCCTGGAGGACAGGGCTGTGGCCCCCCCCACACCCTCTAGCAGATCATTACATGAAGGAACCTTTTAAAAAAAAAAAAAACAAGCGCGCCCATGCTCACAGGTGTACACACGGGTGATCACACCCACAAACTACACCCTTTTTGGCTCCTACCTCAAAGCACACTGTGTTCTGTTGATCTTATGTGCTGCACAATAATGTTTAATATTTAGTATTTACTGTCATATTCCCATATATCATTGTGATGTTGTTTATTCTATTACTCTTGTTCTCTTCTGCTTGTTTTCTTTTTTCTTTCTCAGCAGGTGATCCAGGTGATTGATATATGCATTTTTTTTCTCTGCCCGTTCTGTTGGTTTTTGTCTTTTGCCCTTCTCCCCCGTCCCTCTTCTCAGCTGTTTCTCTTTCCCTCTTTCTTTCTCCCCTTCTTTCCCCCAGTCAAGTCTGTCCCGTATTCAGCAAGTGAAAATAAAATAAACAATAAAAGGTGAATCAAATGGACCATTACGGCAAGGCTGGGATGGTCAATTTGGTAAAGTAAATCCGTTGGGCATCTTTCTTTGCCTTTAGACAACAATTCTGATGGCAAAAATAAAGAGGTGGAGGAATATCTCAGCCTGGGTGTTTATTGTCTTATGTAGTCTGGAAGATGAGTGGATGGTGGGGTGGGTGCAGTTTTCTCTGTGGTGGGGTTGGGTGGACTGTCCCGGGCTCTGTGGGGCCAGGAGGCGCTGCTGCCCTGGGCCCCGGTCTGGATGGGCCTGGGCCCCCTTTCCCTGGCGGGTCGCGGAGTATGGGGGTGCCTACTGGGGTCAGCGGGGGAGCTGGCCCCAGGGAGGGGTCACTTGCCCCTCCCTTCCTACCCTCCCCATCTCCAGCTGCCTCCCTCTTCCCGCTCCACCACAACCACCCACACATGCAGGACCTTGGAGTAGGGGTATGTCACCAGGGTGGTGACAAAAGAGCCAAACGGGACAGGCAAAAAAAAAAACAAAAAAAAAGAGAATATCTTGATGCAACAAAAATACCAAAAGGTGAAGCCTTCGATCAGCTGATGTCTACAGCATAAAATGAATCGTAGCTGCAGGGGAGGAGAAGTAATTCTGAGTGAATTGGGAGTGGATTGGGGAAAGGGAAGGGGAGCTGGCTGGAAACAATGCCTGCCATCAATTAGAACATCCAAACAAGTGTTTTGATTTGACGTTGGTACCACAGCCTAAAACAACAGTGTAAACTTGTGTAGCAACAAAAGGAAAGACGAGATGATGTCTGTTGTCTTTTATAGGTCAGCGATGTGCAACCCGATATATTTCAGACAGCATAAAAAACCATCAGCTTCTAAACTTGTGTCAAGATCTGCATTCCTCCAAAAACCTTTACAGTATGTGTTTGCTGAGAAATGAGCCACATTACTCAGAATTTACCACAGCTCTCAAGTGTTCCACCTTTGTCTCTGCAGCCAGATGTGAGTTTCGGTCCCTGGTAGCGAGTGTGCTATTGGGTTATGTCTGTGAGTCAGGGCTGCACAGGGAAACGGGTGTCTCTGACATGCAGAGCGGGGATTTGTGACAGGCATCTCTGAAGATGAACAGGACCTGCAGATGAAAGCGCAGGTGAGGCACGACCCACATTTCCATGTCCTCCCATCAGAACCCCAGTCATCAGCTGCTCTCGAGGGCCAGCAAATGAAACATATCGTGCAGCATTTGTCATATCTGTGTGGGAGTAGGAATTCTGTATGTATTTAAGTGCAGTATGTAGTGTTTTGGAATGTGTCTGTACATGCATGTTAGCATTTGGGACTGTCTGTGGGTGTAGGGGCGTGAGTTTGTGAGGACATATATCAAAGAGAAAAGCCTCAGGTTCATTTCAACATCACTGGGCCCCTAACAGGGCTCTATGGAGTGATGCTTTAATATGCTGTATATCATCATGCTCTCGTCATCATCATTTAATCTAGTTTTCTCTTCTTTTTTTAATTGACACAGTAAGAAATAATGGTGGAGCTTCCATGATAAGAGAACTAAATAGAGCACTTTGCTCTCAAACTGCTGGTTCACTTGTGGTTCCTAGAATATTTTAAAGTAGAATGGGAGGCAGAGCATTTTGCTTTCAAGCCTCTCTTCTGTGGAAACAGCTCCCAGTTTAGATTCAGGACACAGACACCCTATCTACCTTTAAGATTAGCCTTAAAACTTTCCTTTTTGATAAAGCTTACAGTTAGGGCTGGATCAGGTGACTCTGAATCCTCTCTTAGTTGCGCTGCAATAGGTCTAGGCTGCGGGGGACTTCCCGTGTTCTGCATTTCATCATTAGTTATTATCGATCTCTTCCAAAGGGTGTCTTTTGTCTTCCGTCCCTCCCCTCCACCCAAACCAGTCACGACAGATGGCTGTGCCAGAGTATTTCCTGTTAAAAGGTAGTTTTTCCTTCCCACTGTCACCAAATGTTTGATCATAGGGGGGACTTCTGATTGCCGGTGTCTTCTCTGTGTTATTGTAAAAAAAACACCTTTTGACAGCTGTTGTTGTCATTTGCAGTTTTGTATGAATAAAACTGTAAAACTAGTTAATTCTGAGCTACGTTATGCATTCTTCCAGAGTTGCATACTGCACAGGAAGGGTTGTAGCTCTGTGTTTTGGATAGGAAGTTGTTTAAATGCACCTTTGATTAAATGCTGACTAAAAATGTGAAAAGTTTTAATCTCATTTTTCAAGCAACCTACCCAAACCTACATGTGATTCAGTGTGTTCGTAGGCTGTAAAAGCCCAACAATTTTCCCAGCAATGGTCTAGTGTGTTCACAGTACTAAAGTTAATGTTTATTCAATCCCTTTAAGAATGCACTGCACAATACCCTTTAAAAGCTTGAATTTTAATGTATATTATTAGCATTTCTTTGCACTTGTGATTAACAAACAACACATAAATCACTAAAGGTTAAGACTGGGTAATATTCATTAATAGTGAAACACTGAGCTGAGATTGTTTGGGTTCTCTGTGTGATTTATCATACTAACAGCTGCTTTGGTTAATGGCTTCAATCGAATAATCTGTTATAGGCTATCATTTCGCCACGCCTCTGTTGACACTTAAGTCTCACTGGGACCATTTTTCAATTAGGTGATTAGTTTCATTGAGCATACAAATTAGTACCTCCTGTGAGGAGCTTCCCCAAATGTGTAAAGCTTATTTAAAAATATAATGCTTCATTTCGCCGTGAATCTGATCCTGATGAATATGTCACTCCGGCCATTTATTATTCAGCACAGCTGAACGAGAGAAAGGAGATGCTGGCTGTTCCTCTGTAAATATGGATTGTGGGACTTATTTGTCATAGTTCGGGTAAAATTAGTGTAGGGGTCTGAGCAAGACCACCTGGGCCGGAGATTTGTAATCAGAGGATGTGTTTTCCTCCCTGCACGCAACTGCTATTTGAGATCTCACGCTCACTTGCCCTGTGCTAAGGTATCGGAAGGGTAATGGCTTAACTCGTGTGTAAAAAGTGAGGCGAGCACCACTTAGTGTGGTAGCTGTCACTTCCTGATTGTCAGCAAACGGAGAGCGAGTGTGAAAGAAAGAGAAAGGCAAGAGAAGTTAAAATTGCAAGTTGGTGCAGGGTGAAAACTTGAAACTGCTATTTTTTTCTCTATTTTGTTGTGCATGAACTGTATCATAAATATAAGCAATAAGAAAAAAATTGGTTTAACAGATCATTATGATACTGTTGCAAAGACCTCAAGTCAGCCTACTGTAGATCTAATAATGTAGATCTTATTTCGTCACAGCTTTAGTGTAAAAAAAAAACAACCTTTTTCTCCCTCATAGCCATGTATGGACTGTGATACTACATCAAGCACACAAGTGAAAACATAGAGAAGTGTGTGTTTCTTCACAATGCCTGAAGCTTAAAGTCTGACCTTTTCCCCTCTTCATCTCGCTCTCACCTTTTTCCTCTCTCCTCTGCCCCGGAGCACCAAAGGGTGGGACTGACCGAGGAAGCCTATGGCATCACCCATCCCCGAGCTTGGAAAAAGAAAGAAAAATCTCAGAGGATGATGGCTAGCCTTGACATTGTTGAGACAGTGTTCGGGTGAGGAGAAATGAGGTAAATATCAATGGCGGTGGTCTCACATAGCCCATTAGTCAATGTCTGCAACTTGCTGTCTGAGCATCAGCTCGGAGCAGCCCCAGGGTTCGCGCCAGCGCTGTCCTCCTGGTGAATAGTGCCCAGGCGAAAATAAAGCAACCCGAGCTGGGCATAAATCATTAGGAACATTTGTTACCTCGGGTAATTGTGCTTCATTTATCTTCAGGCCTTTTTCCATTTGTCAACTCCTAGAGGCTGCTGGGTGTCAGCTGTACAGGTCTATGCAGTGAGTTTGGCTGGCTGTGTCTAACCAGAACCTGCAGGAAGCAGTAATAAACAATACACAAGTGTTAGCCTGCAGCATACAAAACACTATCGTTTTATATGTTATCATATTATTATGAGAACCTCAATTTTAGAAAGAAACCATGGATCTTAAAGCAAATTCCAGCATGCTAACATGCTAGCTGATGTTTAAGACAATGCAGAATTTACTAAAGTGTCATACCAGCGCAATCTCTGTTTTGGTGTTTAAAAAAGCGCTGTCAGTATTTTTAGAGCACAGTGAAAAAGGTGGGAAGTCAAAGATTTCTGCAATTCACTCGCAAAAGTCTGCAAACTGGCTAGCTAAGATTTGCAACATGCAATTTACTGCCAAAAGCATGCCTCATTTTTTCCTGTTGATATTAAAATGACCTGACTGCACCTGTGTTTAGAAAACACAACCAATCAATCTTAACAAAATTGACCACAGCTATGAGTGCTCTTTGGTGATTAGGATGACACGCTGTTTTGTCCCGTTTAGTCAACATCTTATTCAACGACTTGTCAATTAGTAATAAAATTCATGCATACATTCAATAAGGAAGATCTGTAGTCACACAACTGTCTGCTTCCTGAGTGTTTAGTGGCTAATCTATGCTTTGCATCTCTTCCACTTTCCCACACCAGCAAGCTAATTGCCGTGACATCACTTGTCTAGTCCAATAGTCTTTCTGACCACTTTTCAGGCCAATCAGCCTCCACTCCATGTACTTTAAATCTCACTGCTCATCTGTCATTCTCCCCTGAAGACACCTTCATGCAACCCACCTCCTCCCCATTACCACCTCTCCCATGTTACTCAAACTCCATCCAGTGTCTAGACTCCAGGGGGTCTTGTCATAATTCTTATCAGTGCTGTGATTCCATTGTGCTGTGATGGGCCATTGGAGTCCAATTACCAAATAGCTTAATTGAATTTTGTACATCAGTTAATCACATTCAATTCGTTGTAATGATCACTCCTTATTGAACTGAATACAATTCACAGCTGTGGCTGAAGAGACTATCAATAGCTTTGGATAAAGGCTACTGGGCCATAAACCATGAAAACTGAACACAAACTTGAGTTAAAAGTAAAACATGTCAGGGGATAATCAGTGTTTTAATGTTTTTGGAGAGGAATATAGGTATAGAAATGTTTTTATGAAAGTCCAATAAACAGATATTTCGGTCTGAATCAAAGTGTGTTGCTACTTCCACAGCTGTAAATTGAAGACTTAAAATAAAGTAGAGAAAGACAGGCTTACAAATGATGGTATTATAAAAGCAACTAAGGCAAAGGAACAAAATGAAATTTGTTCCTCCTTCCAGTGTTTCCAATTCCCACATTAAGCTGGTAATGGGTAAATGCATAATTTTGTCTGTGATGTCAACCTTCATGCAAAAGAAAACAGCAACATTCCCTTGAAACTGATCTTTTCCACAAGTGTGTAAATCTGAAAATACAAACAACATGGTGGCAGCACAAAAGGCATTTCATCATCTTCTCAAAGTAAATCAGGATGACAAAAAAAGATGAGGGAACTACGCAATAAAGACAACATTTTGCTGACTTTACACTGGTAAGAAGCTGTTGAAAGAAGCTTGGCTTCTGGTTGTTCAGGAGTGAAGTCTTATCTCTGACAACTTTTGCCTTTGTCCCTTTTTTTTACTCCAGTGGTTTTTTTGGAAACGGACAGTCTTCCCCATGGTCCCATTCCCATTTTAATGAAGACAGAAGTATTTGGAGAAACGTGCTGGTATGGGTGCATATGGGAAGCAGCATTTCAAAATTATCATTTTAACCAGCTCATAGTCGACGTCGCCTCAAAACCTTACTCTGGTTTCCTTTCAAAAAGAGAAAAAAAAACCACACCACTGTCTTCTCCGATTATCTCAGCTTTTGGAACTAAACACATATGCTGCACATTCTGCAGCATACTGCAAATAACTGCCTGTTGTTATGCAGCCACAACCAATGCTGGCAAGCACAGTTCAATCAGTTTGCGGTTGACACATAAACATACACTAAACACAGCCGAAGACGAGCCCAGAAAAAGCTGAATGAGTGTGAGGTGGGGTGCAGGGTGTGTTTTAATGTGTACTGAGAGCTGCTCTTTAGGAAGGCATCTATTAACACCAATTGTAACCTCACTGCCTTGGAACCTGTCTCCAGCTGTCAGCACACTGGCACCTCTATTCACCTCAGTGACGCACATGACACGCTGTCGTCTGTCTAAAACACACACTCACACACACGCATGCACAAATACACACAAACACACACAAACACAATTATGCAGCCACATAGAACTCAGGCAGCAAACTGCTTAACAAAAGGCAATCTTGGGTCTGACAGAGAGAGCAAGGGAAACAAAACTGGCTTGTCTGTGCTCATTATCATCAATATATAGGCACATGTTCAAAAGTGTGCATTCATTCAGAGGTTTGAAACCAAGCTTACTATTCTTAAAGTGATAAAGACATCTGGCATTGTGTCCTTTGACTTTGGTGCCTTGATGCACTCTTTGCTTGATCCCTTAATAAAAAGTAAAAGATTTATTAGGTGGTTGTAGTTGGTGTTGTCACAGGTTACTCAGGCAAACAGGTTTATGTCCTGTTTGTTGGAGGCCTTGAGTTCTGCATTTGCTTTCATTCACTGCTGATGTAAGTTTAGGCTCCAAATGTATTCCCTAGGGTTTGGGCACCAACAACTACTTTGACATTTTTAGAAGGTGGTTTAGGAGATCACTTCCCCTCCCTGATCCTGGTTGTAACAGAGGTTTCTTACTATTAAGGGGTATTTCCTTCCTTCTGTCATCAAGTGCTTGCTCATAGGGGATCGCCTGATTGTTGGGGTTTCTCTGTATTATTGTAGGATCTTTGTTTTACAATAGAAAGCACCTTGAAGCATCTGTTGTTGTGAAGATCATGGTTTGGGCTGAAACATGAACAGCTAACCAGGTCAATTTAAAATTGATTCCAAGGAATCCTGCAAGTGTTCACATTGATCTGTAGCATTTGATGCCTTAAGAATAAGAACAGGTTTTGTACATTTAATAATAACTATCAGTAAAACACTAGTAGTTCCCTTCGGTGGCACTATACCAACAGGCTGGGTAGCGTGGATGATCTCAAGATTGAATGTGTTAGGTGTGATGCATGAATCACATACAATATGTGGTTTGATCTGCTCAGCTTCCAGTGAAAGGGAACAGAGGCATGTAATGTTCTGTGACTACTGTCAGTGTCACAAATGAAGTGATCTTACTGTCAGTCAACAAAAACCAGCCATTAAAAACAAAGCAGCTTTCCTCCTTCTGCATTACAAACATGAAGTCAAGCAGGATCTTACTTTAAGTGCTCTGCTCAGCCCTTTATATATATATATATATATATATATATATATATATATATGTATGTGTGTGTGTGTGTGTGTGTGTGTGTGTGTGTGTGTGTATGTGTGTGTGTGTGTGTGTGTGTGTGTGTGAAAAATTGCTAGTCAAACATGAGAGAACCACATTCTTAAGTAGTTTTTTAATGAAACTAGCTAAACTATAATTATCATAGCTTTTGTATATATCTATGTATGTTGGTATGGTCCCCATCTCCTCCTAGACAAATGGACCAACCTGAGGAAACTGCGTAGGGCATTGTGAGTGCCAACATTTATATGATATACACAATTAGTTTATTGGTCAGAGCAAATTTTAATCTTCCCAGTTCAGACTATTGATCAAGTTATCAAAATAAGTCACAGTTTAAAAAAAATAAGAATAAAAAAAAGTTTAGAAAAAAAGTGCACAAATGAGACGACAATGGTGTGGGGATAAGAAGACAAAGTTTGTGTGACATCATCATGTCATGAGACACTTTATGAAGCAACCGGTTGGGTAAAACCTTCTCAAACACATATTGATATTATTTTATTATGTTCTTCATTTTAAAGACTTGCATTGTCACATGGATCACTGAATAATAATGAGAGTGAAGATATTATGTAAATCGAAAAGGTGTCATGACGACAAAGAGAGGAGGAAGCGCGTTCAAAGAGTGTTTTTGGCTCTTCTAAGGATCACATCCATGAGTGGCTGGGTGGCTGCTGCTGACAGGAGAGGATGTCTTTTATCAACAGGTGTTAGGAAGCCACTGAAGATATGAGGATAGATAACACAGGCAGAGCGGCACAAACGACCCAGGAAGAGAGATCGCAGACAAGGTGTGTGAGCAACCGCAGCCGCATTCTCAGCCTGCAAACACCCTTTCACCACTTCCACACTCACCTCCGATGCGTTTCTCCACCCAACCCCCCGTGCCACTTATCTCCTTTGAATCATCTGTGGGACCGGGCATTGCCAACTTTAGGTGTAATTAGCAGATGTCGTGCAACCGGCCATTGCCCAATCTCAATAAAAACATGTTTGGTTTCAAAACAAACAAGAATATAATAGCTAGCACTAGAATAACTCTGCAAAGGTGCAATTACTAACTTACAATAGACAGATGCGCATGCAAAGTGAGTGCAGCATGTGCAAAACAGAAGCCACTCATTGTGTCTGACTTTATTAAATTTTAAACAGCCGCACTGAGCTGCTCTGTTTTAGATTGTGCTTTTGGAAAAAGGATGAATTTCACTCAGTCATGAAGAAAATATTACTGTGTAATGAAAGAAACAAAACATCTGTGATGGAGGTGATGCAGGGTTTTTGGTTTAAAAAAAACAAAGCATGTTACTATAGAACATGGCATGCAAAACATGAAAGACATGCAACCTACCATGAAGAACAAACTGTATTACTGAGGGCAGGAAAAAAAGGGTCAGGACAGAGGAAAAAAACTTTCCTGCCCACCACACCAGATGGGTGCCTTTGCTGTTGTGAGAAGCTAAAGCTGGCTTCAGTCCAAACAACAGGCGCAGTTGCAATATCTGTCTCCAGGGAAACAGCCCTATCTCTTGATGTTCAGGTAGCAGAGGGGGGGAGGGGGATGTTGGAGGTCAGCATCCTGCTTCTAAACCTGGAAAAGGAAACTAATCCAAGGTCAAACAGGGCCACTGTGTTGAGTGAGACTTCACATGGGGATGGGGTATTCAAAGTGCATCCCCATCTCACTAACTCCACAGTCTTCATTAAAACCCTGCACCTGGGCCTGAGACTGATCCATGGGGAAACCCCTCATGGCCACCGCCAGTCAGGCTCCTAAATCTGTCCCCAGCCCCTTATTCACTCCCCACTTATCCCTCCTTCCTCTCTTATTTTAGCCTTTCTGGCGTTTTGGGTCAAGCTCAGCGCCACAATACTGAGCCAATGCGCACAGGAAAGGGATAAGATAGGATTAAGGGGATAACAGAGAGCTAAAGTTGGCAAAAAGAAGAAAAAAAGAAAAATGATCTCTCTGGTGTTTGCTTGTTGCTCTTACAATTAATAATGGGTTGTAATCAGAAGCATTTTTCACCGCTTGTCCTGGGTTTCAGGATCCCTGTTCCCAGTTGTCATCCGGTGTTGAGAGGGCGACACAGGCCCAGGCCCAGCTAGCACCTGATGAAAAGCTTCTTTTTGGTGTTTATCTCAGACACGCACAGACATGGTTCACTACATGAGCTGTTTTCAGTTCATGGAACAGGTTATATTTCTGACTTTGTAACCACAAATGTGACATTTTTATTTGATCAGACATTCTGTACATATGCATAAATGTGTATTATTAAAGTACTCAAACGTGATATGATTTGTTTTCAGCTCCAAATTTGCATTTCTCATTGGGTGTTGATGAAGCCCCTCAGTTAATCCTAGACCCTACAATAATAAAGAGAAAACCCCAACAACCAGACAATCCTCTACAAGCAAATACTTAGTGACAGTAAACAGAAAAGAAAAACTCCCTTTTAACAGGAAGAAATCTTCAGAAAAAACAGTCTCTGGGAGGGTCGGATGTCGGCCGAAGAAAATTCTCATCAGCAGCATAGCCTTCATCCAGGGTTAGGTTTAGGGTTTGGGTTATAATAATATCCAGCACCTTTTTTATTGAGGTTTTTTTCTGTTTGAAAACAGAAAGTGCAAAACCTTTTACAGAAAATCAGTGATACAGAAAAGAGTATATGAAACTTTATTTGAAAGCTAACAACTTCTAGTTTCTGAACGCAGATATATCACAGGTGACAAGGTGGATGCTATGAGATTACATTTCTCTTAACTACTGTTTTGTTATAGTTTAATTTAAAAGATCTAAAGCTAAAGTGACAACATTTTCTAATCCTACAACCTCAGTCAGCTCTTAGGACACGTTGGAAGTGTTATGAAGATAATAACAGATCTGACCTAGTGTTTGCTCCACTGCTAGGACTTTACTGAAATGTTTATCAAAATCATTGTTTGTGAGGCAGCACTTGCTGGCAGTGTAATACTGCCAGATAAAAAGATATCCTACATGTGAAAATCACATTTCTGTGATGTATATGTTTATTGTAAAGTATATAATAACTCAAAGTTATTTGTGCTATGAGGGATTCGAGTAGGTTTTGTCAGCAGTACCACACCATACGCCCTGCCAAGAGTGTGTTTACACCAACCATTGCCGCTGACTAACTCTTTTAGGCCAGGCAGGCCAACAGTGGTGTCACGCAGCCGGTCCAGTCGTGCCCCAGTCTGGATCTATGTTATTGTTACTGGTAGCATTACCGCGCTTAAGCGCTGCAACTTAATTTGTAACAATAAGAACAAATTAGCCCGATGCTGTCTGCATACAGAATGCACTTATAACTCTGCAACACAAAGCGGGCACACATGAGTAAAACATGCCTGCACCCAAAACACACATGTGCACA
Source organism: Maylandia zebra (assembly GCF_041146795.1). Taxonomy (NCBI): domain Eukaryota; kingdom Metazoa; phylum Chordata; class Actinopteri; order Cichliformes; family Cichlidae; genus Maylandia; species Maylandia zebra. The sequence goes on along the minus strand of NC_135178.1, from coordinate 5,843,030 downwards.
CAGTCTCCCTACAGTTTGTCTCCTAAACACAAGGAGGCTCAGATTTCAGGCCTTGTGGTTTCCTAAATATATATCGAAGTACACATCAGGCTGCGTGTCACTACTGTTTACAGGAAAGTGATTTATGAGGCTTTTTGGGGAAAAGAGGGAACGGTGATATGGCGTAAATGACTTTCAGAGAGGCGCTGAAGAGGAGGTCAAGCTACCGTGGCCATTAAATCAACAGAAAACTCATTAATGAGGGTTATTTATCTAAGAATAAAGCTGGGAGAACTTACAGCATTTCATATCCATTATGGTGTATAATCACATCAAAGAGCCATTATTAAATTACCCTACACAATAAAGTTTTCTTTTTTTCTTTTTACATCAGGGTTTGTCGGATGTGAAACCCCGACATAATGCTTCTGTGGATTCCAGACATAACTGCGTGGCACTAAGATAAACATAGTTTGCATGTTGTCAAATAAAGGAACCGTACCAGACCTTGAGAGATTCCTCTATGCTGTCTTCATACAGTATGACAGGCTCTTTGTGCAGCACTTCATGGAGAACAACTAGTCAGACTGGTAGGGTTCCATTTTATTTGGTCTACTTTTGTGTATCTGGATGTGTGCAGTGACTTTGTATCCTTGCACGTACAGCACATGGCGAGCCGAGGTTGCTTCACAGCTCTGTAGCTGCGTATTCTCAAAACACTGACTTCTTTGGCAATAGTGCTGTGATGGAGGCATGGTGGTGTACTGTTAGCTGGAGATGAAGAGCGAGATAAAAACCTCTTGCACACACAGAAAGAAAAATTACTCCACTCCATAGTTTAACAAAAGCAAGAGCATGCAGCCTTTCATGGCGGATGTCCAGTGACAAATTCGGGCCTGAGCATTTTGATATGATAGAAAAAACACACATACAATAGCGAGCGGGTGATAATTAATGACCCGTGCATTGAAAACCTATTTTGGTGTGTTTTCAGTGGGGGGGTTTTCAGAAAGATAAACCAAAACTTGACATCTATGTCTCTCGCATACTTAAAATTGGACTGCAGTTTGAATTCTTTGTGCAAACTGTAGCAGCAGGGGAAGCATACTTAGATCTTTTGCTTGTAATAAAGACACAGTATTGAAATACTCCTTTGTAATAGAAAATGTCATATTCAAAAAGTTAATTTCACTCACATAGAAGTGACAATTCAAAAATATGCAGTTCTCACTCAGTGGTCTTTTCAGAATCATGCATGCTTCATTTTAGCTGATGTACTTCAATACTGCACTTAACAACACGATCAGGATGCTGCCTTGTTTAGCCTATGGGTGTGTTTGCTTCTTTTTTCCAACAAACCTACTAAACAGAGCAAAATCATCAGCAATCTGCCCCTATGTAACACTTAACATGTCTGAGCATCGCTCACGCTGCTGGGACTGAAATAGCCAGGCTAAATCTTTGAAGCTTTGATTTTGGCAGATTGATGTGGCCATATTTGGATAGCTACATCTAGTGTTAGGAAGCTATAACACAATGTAATCATGGTGTTATTCCCTGTTATATTAACTGTGATGAAAACAGACAAACAACAAAAAGTGAGACTGGAACAATAACACCATAAAGAGGAAGCAGTACCATATTTTTCGGACCATAAGGCACCACAAGGCGCATTAAGCGAAACAAAACAGTCAGATAAGTCAAACTTTAGTCAACTCATTCTTCTTGCTTCCTCCACTTCCGTACCATTGATTCATTAATGTTGAATTCTCTCGCAGCTCAGTGTTGCCAACTTAGCGACTTTGTCACTATATTTAGCGAGTTTTCAGACCCCTTAGCGACTTTTTTTCTAAAAAAAAAGTCGCTAAAAAAAGACGTGAAAGCGTGTATCGCTTTTACTCTCAACAAGCAGCGGGTGCTGTAACGCAGTCAGTTCTTTTACTCTTATGCTGTTTTGTGGATCACAAGGTTTAAAACTACTTATAAACACACACACAAAGTAACTCCACCAGAGTGCCTATTTCGGGTCACTTTTGCCGGTCCAAGCCCGGGTAAAGGAGCAGGGTTGGAATTGTGACATTAAAAAAAACAATAATTGCTAAAAGAAATTTAATTTGTAGTTCTAAATAAACTCTAAATGCATTTAGGATGTTTTTTACTCACTTTATGTCTCTTCCACGATGTTATTTCTCTCTCCAACAACATAGGTTACAATTAGATTAGCATGACCAATTGTGCAAATTAGGCGATGACGTCATTTAGCGACTTCTAGCGACTTTTAGGACAACCAATAGCGATTTTCCTTACTGAGGAGTTGGCAACACTGTCGCAGCTGCTCTATTCCCATGTTGTTGCAGTATGTTAATGACTAACCTCGTATCGTGGATGGATTATTTCAGTTGTTCTCCTAACTGACGTTTGGTCCGTTTACAGCATTGTGCCATGCTTTTGCATTTGTCCCTAACCATCGGGAACCCTCACATTAGCTTTCGTCTAGTAGAAAAAGGTTAGCGTTCATCCTCCAGCTTCACTGTTTATGTTATGCTAACATAGCTGTGTCGCTAGCATTCATGTAGCACATCATTATAGACCAGCTAGCAAAACTTCAGTAACCCTACAAAAGTCACTGCTGTTTACTTTCCTGTCTACATTTATGTTGGAAGTGATAGCAGAGTTGTATGTTTTAATTTTTTCAGAAATCTCTGAACATGCTATATCATGTTTAGCTGGAAACTAGCGAGCTAACTTCCTGCTTACTTCTAACTCCATTAAATTTAATAAATTCGGTTTTCATGGATGCCTGGATGTTAAACTTAATTGTTACACCTGGTAAAGCAGCAGCTACCATTGAGAGTGAAGGATACCAATGAGTCCAATCCAAGCCAAGCCTAGAACGTCCACCAACCATCAGCTTCAAGATTACTAGCAATGACCAAATGGGTCCCTGCGTGAACACAGCTTTGAGCTTGTTATCATTAATGTTCTCAAACTTTTATTGTATTTAAGATTAAAGCAGTCATTATTCTGATAAAATGTTGGGGGTCAGCCAGTGAGCAGAAAAATATGAACCATATGTGCCATGCTGCAGTTACAAAACCACATGAAACACAAAGAGGCAGGGGTGAGAAGCGGGAGCAGGGCACCGGTTCAAGCTGGATATGTCCAGAGTGAAACATACAGCGAAAGGTGGCCTGCGCTTAAACACCAAACGACCACCCCAAAGTCACCCTGTGGTCCCACCCAAGCTGTGGTTCGGTGGCATCTCAGAAAAGTAGATCCAGTCACGGCAAAATGTATGCGGAGTTTAAACTTGAACTGTTAATGTCTTAGGCCCGGCTTTTAAGTATGCAAGGAATTTAAACAAAAGAGGAAAATAGGACTGGAGGCACAAAAAAAAGTCAAACCAAGCCATACTGCCTTGTGTGCTTTGGCAGAGTAAGAATCTTTTTTTCTTTCTTTTTGGAGTGTGAGATGAAGAAAGAGGTAAAGGGGTGGGAGTGTGGTGTTTATTGGTTTCTGCCAAGCCAGTCAGAGAAGCAAACACAAGTAGGGTGAAACCCGATCAGATGACACCATGCCTGAACCGGTGGCGGCACAGTGAGAATTCAGGGGAAAAACACTGATAAACACACGAGGACGGGACAAACGACTTAAAATCATCATTAGATGAGCAGCCCAGATATAACAATTTAGAGTAAAACCCAAATTTGTCTGAGCACGTTTTATGAAACGGGCACAAGGAAGTAGGAAAGTGGATTTTTTTTTTTTTTTTTTTTTGTCAAAGTTTGATCAAGGATGACTTTTAACCGTCTCCTCGGATGCAGGGGAAATTTTCCAATTGAAGTCTACTAATCCATCCTCTTGATCCCACTCTGCTCCTCCACTACCACCACCACCCTTCCACGCACACACACACACACACATATTCTGGCCCAGGAGGAAAATCCCTCTGTGGCCAGGCATTTCTTTTAAACTTGATATGCTTGTGAATCACCCCTAGTGCTGCAGTGCTGGTCCACTAATGAACACAGGGCCCACAGACTGAGCAGTCCATGCCCTGCTACGCTCCCAGATCGCAGTGGAAAACAGGATCCAGCTGCCCAGCACCCTGTCATTATTATAAAAAAAAAAGCTTCCAGAGCACCCTCTGTTTGCCCCTCGACCTGTCTCATACCCTGACCACATCTCACCAATCATGGCCCTTGCTGCAAACTTTGATCTGGACTTAACCTCTTAGCCTGTCTTTATTTTCAGTCTCCTAGCTATAGCAGTAACCTGCATCTCCTGTTATTAAAGACGTGAACTGCACCTGAGATCTTTGATCTTGACCAGTTCAGCCCTCAAGTCTAGGTCCTGAGGTTTTATTGTCGATCTGGATGAGATCATTGCACTGAAACGCTTCTTGTTTACACACAATGTCTTCTTCACATACTGCACAAGTCTGCTGATCGCTGTCTTCCCCTCTTAAGTGCGGTAGTCTAGGATCTGTATCTGCACCAGACGCCAATGTAAATATGGACGTGATGTGCAGAGGGAGCAAAGGAGGAAGTTAACTGGGAAGAAGTGAGGACTCAGGAGATTGGCATGAAATTTTTTGTCTGATAAACTCATCAAAGTGCCATGCCTTTGCTGCGAGGAGCTCGAATGGCGTAAAAACACACACACACACACACACTCATAACACAAAGGCACGAACGAGCAAAAAAAAAAACCCATGCACGTTCATACCCCACTGATACCAGCATCAGGGCAGAGTGAAGCCATATCTAATATGCTGAGTGAAAAGTAAACAGCACTGCGGCATCAGGGCTTCCCGCTTACTGACTCAAAACAAGACGGGGCGAGAAGGCTTCCAGGAGCCTGGGGTGGGGCTCCTGGAGGGTGAGGTTGGTTGGCTGTAAAACACACACGAATAATGTCACACACACACTTAAACAGGAACAAGAGTCAACTAGATATAATTGCTCTGTTGTTGTTCTGTCACCAGCAATTATAGCAGGGGTAAGGCAACAGTGATTTACAGCAGGAATGGCTGCTGGTGACAGTTGTTCTTTTCCTAATCTGGATCCACATTATTAACTACATAAATAGCAAATCCACAGACACGATCTAATAGTAATGTATTGAGTAATGAGAGCAGGAATGGGAACCTGCGCTGATGAAACAGTGCCTCGTTGCAAAGCTTTGCCACGGATTGCGTTAGCCTTGTGAGTTGAGAATAAAAGCAAGTGAATTTTATGAGGCTTCAAATGATTTTACAGTGTGTAGAGCATGTGACACAACAGCTGCTCTCATTCCAGGGCTTCACAACATAATGTGGTTTTGTCAGATCTCACTCTTGCATTGTATTTTGCATATTTGGCTGTGTCCCAATTTTGGAGGGGAGGTCTACAAAAAGTGAGTTGGGGGTTGGTGGTGTTATGTGTAACAGGTTTGTGAGCCAGGAGACCGCAGGCTGCATCGAGTTTCCTTCCGATCTTCTTACCCTTGATTGATTCTACTTTTTCAACTTTTAGTCACTTACTTTAGCTTAGTCTCTAAAAACCGCTTTGCTGAGGAAGATAAAAAGCAAGGTTTGGGTTCAAATAAGACCTTTCACACCCATAACCTTTGGGGTTGAAAGAGGTACAGTTAGGAGTGACAGCGCTTTCTTATTAATACCATAACCTGTTCTGTCACACATCGTTGCCAAAGGATGTCTTGTGCAAAACTAAGACGTGACAGTGTCTTTAAAGGCAAGGAATCAGAACAGGGTGGACACAGTCTGTCCTTAGATTATCTCTGCAGATAAGCAAGAAAAAGCTTTAAAGATGGGAAAAGGGAAGAAATCTCAATGAGCGAACTTGTCAGTCACAGAAATGGGATCCGTCTTCCACAGAGGACAGACATACAACAGATGTCACGTGTACACAGATAACATAATAGAAACAGGGTGGCCATGCTGTTTGCAGAAGCCAACATTAAAGCCTGCAGTTGTTATTTCCATGTTCAACAGTGAACATTTACGAATAATTTGTTTAGCAAAAGTATCTTTTTTTCTTTAAGTTGGGAACAAGTGATATAAAACATTGTGTAACTCATGTTAGCGTGTCCCTTTTCTTATCAACCAAGCACTTTACATTCACAAGCCGTTTGCACGCACATGCCAAGAGTACTTCCACTGCTATGGCTCTGAAACTATTATGTTTGGCAATGATATAATAGGGGGTGGTTTATTTTGAGGTTGCAGAGCGTAGTATTTTGCTCACTGATGCAGACTGGAGGAGCTGGAGACTGCACCAAAGACCTGATTCATGGGTGATGCCTTCTACCTTCTGCACCACAAACACTGAACACAAAAGCTAAGATGACGATGAATGAATGATGAGGTTTAGACGTGTCTTTTTTTTTTTTCATTTACACAAGTTCTTTACCTGGCTCTCTATGCCTATGGATGGAGTTCTGTGTTCATGCCATCCTCTCAGCTCTGCTTCCAAACACCTCGCCACTCTGACAACGAGCCCGCGTGCATGTGTGCGCACTGACTGGCATTTAAACAGACTCCCCTGCTGTCTGCGTTGTAGACACAATAAAGGAAGCTTCAAACACAGCAAAGGGGGATGTGATTTCTTCTCCACCCACACGCAGCGCAGCTCTTCTCTGTGGTCTGAAATGTTTCACAAATCATGTTAATAAATATCCTGGCCTGAGCAGTCTGCGGCTTTTCGCTCCCAACTACAAGGAGCTGCGCGCTTTTGTTGTGGCCACGCAGTTTCAACATAATCTCGGAACATGTGAAAAATATTTGTAACCATAAAGAAAGGCCAATTGGTATTAATGGTGTGGCACACAGTGGAGGCCTCGGGAAGTGTGTGTTTGAATGTGTGTGTGTGTTTGTGTGTGAGTGGGGAGTGTGTTTGGTCTGGGTCAGTCAGACACACTTGTTTCCCAGTAGGATGGATCTGATAGGGGCCACAGGGCAAGGAGCAGACAGATTCATCAGAGTCATCATCTCGGGGTGTCCGGTATCCCAGAGTGCAGTGGTTCAGCTGCCAGGTCTGCAGTGGCAGCCATGATGGACTCCAGGTGGCAGCTTCAGATGTGCTGCTTCGAACCACAACACGTTCATAAGTGAATCTAATCTCTATCATTAGTTTTCTCCAAGGTGTTGCTAGCATGAAGTGAACTATATTTCTTCAATGCAGTTTTCATATAAACCATTTGATAATTCAAATGGTTTATGACACCCACTGTCTAAGTAGAAGAATATGATGTTCAAATACAAACATTACATACTGTTACATACATAACAGTGAATGTAATATTCTGTGGGCACTTCCATCTTCTGAGTTGTTAGACTGGCTTTGTCATAGAGACCTGGCCACCCCTTGACCATGTAACAATATAATGTAGACCACTGTTAAATACATTAAATACGTATCAGCATTTTTAATGTATTGTGTATCATTTTATGCATATAGTCTCAAAACCTCCAACCTGACACTTTAAGTTTATTTTCATGAAACTTTGAAATACTGATTAGAATTTAAAGTATGATTTGAAACATGATTATTGTGCACTACAGAATTAATAGTAGACAGTTTGAATTTTCGGACATGAAAACAGTATTTTAGTAAGTATTTGAGTATTTTGAGGTTCTTTTTCGAAGGGATAACATCAAACAAGCTTACACTTAAGCACAGATTTATCTGCACTCATAAAAACAAAAGCATTTCAATTGTTACTTAAAAGAAAGTGTATAGCATAATATGCTTTACAGTTGCATCAGGAAACCAGTCAGTCCAGCATTTCTCAGAAAATGTTGTTTCACTTCCAGTGTGACAGAAATAAATTTTTGTTGCTGTTTCAACATTTAAATGTTTTTCACTGGGTAAAGTAAAAAAGGAAGCTAAGTTAAAATACATTTCTCAGCCACTACGTAATAATTCAAACTTATGAGGTGTTGTACATGTTTAAGACTATTAGTAGTGAAAACATCGGTGGGGAATTGATGTCTTCAACAGAGTTGAACTAAAATCTCCAGCTGGTTTCTAAATCCACGAGAGGACCCCCAACTTGACCCGTGTGAACCTGTGACAGGAGTAACATTGGTCATTTCTAACCATTCATTTCCACCTCACACCCGACTGACTTTCTAACAAGATGTAGCCATTAACATTTAAAATCTCTGCTTTTCAAAATACTTTGTTACAACATTAATATTTTAATTAGTGAGCAGCTGGTAAATTTCATTAAAAATACAAACGTCACACAGTTTTTCTTATATTATTGTGTGACAATGGAAATATAACCCTCAGCAGAGGTTGCTCATAATACATTTTTTTGGGCCGTCAGTATAAGATACCTAGTTAAATTAAAAATTTTGTGACAAGTGTGATTTAGGGCTTTTTGGACTGAAACACCAGAAGCTCTTCTTGGCAATCAATCAAATCCAACTGAAAGCAGTTATTTTTCTAACCTGGCGTGCATCGCAAAGGTATGAAGGCATACCTATAAATATACCACTTCAGCCACCTTAAAGACAGCCTACACTTCCTTCTGGAACAAGGTGCAACCGGCTGCTTTTCTTTTTCTTTTCTTTTCTTGCTTTTCTTATATTTTTGCTGTGGCTCTGTACAGTAGTGCTGACGGCCAAATGCTGCATAAAGCTAAAAGGCTGATTTTAACTCGGAAGCAGAGATGGGCAGTAACATTTTTTTTTTTTTTTTTTTTTTTTTTTTTTGCGTGTCCCGTTTGGCTCTTTTGCCATCAGAATTATTGTCTAAAGGCAAAGAAAGATGCCCAACGGATTTACTTTACCAAATTGACCATCCCAGCCTTGCCATAATGGTCCATTTGATTCACCTTTTATAGTTTATTTTATTTTCACTTACTGAATACGGGACAGACTTGACTGGGAGAAAGAAGGGGAGAAAGAAAGAGGGAAAGAGAAACAGCTGAGAAGAGGGACGGGGGAGAAGGGCAAAAGACAAAAACCAACAGAACGGGCAGAGGAAAAAAAATGCATATATCGATCACCTGGATGGGCAGTAACATTACTGTAATCTGATTACTTTTTTCAAGTAATGAGTAATGTAAGGGATTACTTTTGCAAAAAAAGGTAATTAGATTACTGTTACTTTCCCGTAGGCACACTGCGTTACTGCGTTACCAAACTGTCGTGATTTTGTTTGTGAGAGTCTCATGACAATGACATACGAGCATGCGACGAACGAGCATGCGACGTGCGTGGCAGCAACAGACGTGTGTTGCTCAACAATGGATCATATGGAGCGCGGGAGAGAGTACGACTAAGCAGCGTTTAAGGATGTACTTACATTACTTTAAGTTCGTAAAAAGTGACAAAAACATTAGCGTCCGCTGTACACTCTGTGTGGGGAGAAAACTTCTTTCTACAACTGAATGTTGCAAAGTTTTCATTATCTTACTGGGTTGGCATGGCTTGGGTGGTTAAGAAACTCCCAGTCGCAATCAATCACAGAGTTGGCAGTTTGAACCTTAGCCATGACTTTGTACTGCATCTCTACTACTGAGGCCATTGCTGTTGACTGAATGAGTGAGTCAGGCATATGGTACTATGAGTGCCACAAAGTGTCTACATTCTGACTCTTAGTGCGAATCTAAGGGACATAACTCTTCAGAAAGGATTCAGAGATGTAAATATACAGCAAAACTGAATGTAGTACAATTGCATCATCTGTGGTACCTTGTATGGCAAAAAAAATCTCATCATCAGCACTACAGTTGTCAATTATTACAGTATATAAGTTCATATAGTAGGATTCGGGGACACATGTAAATATGAATTCCTGAGATGATATAGGCATCCATTTAGAAATTCAATTCAATTTTATTTATATAACACCAGACACCTCATGGCACTTTATATTGTAAGGTAAAGAACCTCCAATAGTAGAGAGAAAACCCCAACAATCAGACGACCCCCAATGAGTGAGGACTGTTAAACTTTCCTGTTAAACTCCCATTTAAAAACTCTCCAGCAGAACTGGAACCAGTGTTTAATAATAACTAATGATAAATTGCAAATGACAAAGAAAAAATCGATGCAAAGTTTGCAAACTGAAATAGAAAAACAGAATCAGCCAGCTTTTACAGGAGGTAAAACTCATTCTCTAAGGTAGCCTGCAGAGTCAGTTATAGTGTTGTTTTTGTTACCTAAAAGTGTGACATACTGTAGTGTCACTGCATGAAAACTGTGTTAGTATGGTATGGCACAAAGCCAAGGACAGACAACGTGAAACATACTGTACAGGATGCTCAGTATCCTGCCCCTCCCTTAGCAAGCGCTGAGAGATTGACTAGGTGTAAACGTACTTTTCAGCTTGTCTCAGCTTATGACAAGGACCTGGAAAGCTCAGTTTGGCTTGCCTGTATTCACTGTTCCATAAAGTGATTGTAAAACAAGCTTTATTTCAAAATCCGACTCTAAGTTGTACCTGGGTTGTACTGTTGTCACTTTTGTCACGTGTTAACCGAGGAGAACACGTGTGGAGTTTGCTAAGTAACTCCGACTTCCTCCCACACTCTAAAGACATCCAATTAGGTTAACTGGTGATTTTAAATTGACTTTACATCTTAATGTGAGAGAAAATTGGGACTGTCTCTCTGCTGGTCCTGACAAACTGCCGAAATATCCAAGGTATACACTGTCTCTTGTCCCACGGAATGATAGGTTCCAACCACATGGAGTCCTGTATTGAAGAACTGGAAGAAAAAGGATGGATGAAAAAAAGGTGGACCAAGTCACTGTGATTTGGTTATGGACTACAGTTTTGAAGCCTTGTTTGCCATTTTGGCTGCCACCATCTTATATTTTGGACGTAGAAGATTTATTAAGAATGTTTCAAAAAGGCACTAACTGAAAAATGGACAAGTGGTCCAGTTCAGTGGTTTGGATTAGCTGAGGCGACACCTGGCAGACAGCTAATGTCCTGTGGTAACATCCACCCGTTACAAAAATGGGTCTATTATAGGTATGTTACAATGTACACGGTACGAAGGTATGTTATGAATATGCAATAACTATAAGTATGTACAGGCTGTAGTGGGTATACAAGCTATGTACAGGCTATGAACAGGATATAAATATGAAACTATACAGAAATATGCAAGTTATAAACAGTTGTAGAATTGTAATTATCGTATTGTACAGAATGATTGTTTATACAGAATTATACAATAGTGCAGTAAAGATAAGTGAAATATGTGGCTACTTTCTACAGAGGCTATATAAAGTGCTAGTGGTTGTGGGTGTGTGTATGTTCAGTCCATTATTTTAACGTGGGTCAGATGTCAGGAGGCAGAGTTCAGGAGTCTCTGTTTCTGTCCTCTAAGTTCAGTATGTAGCCCACTGAATTGTGTTACATTATTATTAAACTTTTATTATTATTATTATTATTATTATTATTATTTGGATATGAAAAAATAAAAATAAATATAAAAAAAAATCCTAAATCATATATATGAATAATGTCTGAACCTCTTTGTGTTGACTATCATATCAACTTTATTTATTTATTTATTTTTATTTAGGCAATAACACCTTTAAACAACTGAAGTTACGTTGAAACCAAGCACACCATTGTTTTTCTTGTGATATTACCAATAAGTTTGATGTGTCACATGGCCCTCTTCCTATTGGAAAAACAAAAGTTGTACCCAAGATGGCCGACTTCTAAATGGCCACCATGGTCACCTCCCATCTGGAGGAGTTTGCCCCCTCACATATACTAATGTGCCGCAAACAGGACTTTAATATCACCAACCATTCCCATGTTATTACGGTGTATCCATATAAATGGCCCACCCTGTAAGTCTAATGTCTGTCCAAACTTTGCTTTATCTCTGCTTTTGGTCTCTATTAAGTCTTAAAGGCAATATGCTCACATGCTCCACTACGGTCAACTGACCAGATGAAAATGTTTAACATGTAGTGGGCAATTAGTCTACAGTTTTAAAAAAAGTTTTACAGGAAAGTTTAACAGTTACCTTTTATATGTAAGATGGTGCACCATTATAAAAAAAACACTGGAATAATAATTTTCTTACAATCCGGCATTGCAAACATAAGGAGTCGTACCTCCAACTGACAAACTCTTGAAAAGAAAAACATGTACAAAAGAAGTAGCAACACTGTAAATAAGGCCAACTGTCAGCATTCTTCCTTATGACAACAACACCACCTTCAAATAAAACACATTTTGTAGCATCCTTCTCCACACACATATTTTTAGATCCATGCTCTGCTACTTGGCAGCTGAGGTGTACTGAAGCCAACACTTTAACATGTGGGGACGCGTCATTGTGATACAAATATAAATGCAGTGCTAATTCAGTATCAGCTTGTATTTCTTCTCTTAACAGGCTGGATTTGTAGATCAGTTCTTCTATGCTACGGCAGTGTGTGATGGCAAATCCAAAAAAAAAGGAGGAGAAAAAAACGTGTGTGTGTATTCGTGTGAGCTAGAGAGAGAGTGGGAGAAAAAAAGAGAGAAAGAGAGTTAACGTGGGATCCTGATCTCTCGGGGACTTACTCAATCCCAGCAGTAATATAAAACCTATGGGACAATGAGAGGCTATACATTGCTGAGCCTTAGACGGGCCAGAAAGTCCACCCCACATGTTGTCAAACCATGAGGAATTTATTACTAATGTTGGTCAGCTGTAGCGACAGGGGGCAGGGGCTCTTTTCCAGCAGGGAAAAAGCGAAATCATTAATTATCTACACCGCCACCCTTGATCATCCTCTGAATTTCAGCTGAGTTTATCTCCAAAGCGTGCATTTCCAGCCTGGCTGAGTCTCTCCAAATAGCGTGTCCATTTATAAAGCTTGTAGCTTAAGAGTGAGGTCATCCACTGACCCAGCCCTTGACAGCCAATGGTGTGAAGGATTGGAGGTAGAGAGAGCAGAACAAAGTAGACATGGCAGAAGCATATGTGCTGTCATCCGTACACTGGTTTTAACATTGGCCTTCAGTCTCTTTCTAGAGCACCAAACCATCTGACTACCGACAAATTTACAGGTACAGAAAGGTTTGATGGGTGATTTCGGTTTCTTTCTACAGGTGTAGTACTATTGTTTGAATCTCTGTTCGTCAGCTTCTTCACAACAATGGTAAAATAGAAAAAATGCATTCAAATTATTTGGTTCGGTGCCAAGAATGTGCACCACTGCAATGTGTCCCAAGGCATTGCATAGCTGGATAATGTTGCATTGTTTTGCAAAGGCATGCTCAGCTTATTTACAAGAAAATTATTTTTGCCACAGTCAGTGTTCACACTCATGCAGAGTGTGTCACATCCCTAAGGCTAAACACAATTTATTTTGTTAACAATCATTACTATTTGGAGACACCTTCTGAATATCCAGTAGTTGCTGTTAATGACCTTTAGATATAAAAAGAGAAGCAATATGATATTAAAAGTTTAAACTCTTAATTTTTTGATAACTGCACCAGGAAATCGCTACTATACCACAGCTTTATGCTAGCTAGCGGACAACCTAAAGTTATAGTGTATATACTCTTAGCACTAGATGTCGTTAGATTGCAGTCAAACAATTTCTGTTTTCTTACCCAAACTTTACTCCCAATCAACCACATTATCTGCTGTAGTACAAACAATGCTGGTCGAAACTCATCTGTAGTGAGTGTACGCTGTCAGCTTGTTATTTACATGAGCAGTCATTATGTTTCCATGTCTTTTTACCCTGGAGGATACTATAAAACTTTGTGAAAGGAGTTCGACATGAGTCAGTGAGTAACTACAGTTCACTCATGTCGACAACAGCGTTCCTGAGGTGGGTTCTTAAGCATATCATGAACTTTTCTTACAGTAAGACTGCTGTTTTTTTCCTGTGTTAGCTGCTATTAGCATCAGTTAGCTGCTGTTTGTCAGGGTTAGCAAAACTGTCTCTGAAGTGGATCTAATGTTGTTGTACTTGGTCATTTAGGGAAGTGAGAATATAATCAAACTGTTTATCACAGGGAAGGTGTGACTTTTAAGACACTTGAACCTTGCATTAACTGGCATGTTAGGTTATACCTGTAGAGAGACGGGAGGGCTGAATGTCTAATCTGCTGAGAATAAATAATTGCGACAATATTTTGAATAAATAAGCATATTTGTGCGAATGATGGTGAAGCTTTGGTGAAGCGCAGTGCTTCTCAGGTGATAAAACACGTATGATCCTACATATCTTGAGTCTGAAGGTGCAGACACAAATTAAAATTTGACTCCATGGCACATAAATGCCTATGAGTTCTGTTTTCCTCCATCTGTGATCTGCTATGTATTTAAAATGCAATTAAACAGAACAGTGATGTCCATTCCACCCACTGTATTTACTGTATTCAGGACATAACAGTGAGAATCTAAGGACAGAGTGTTTCTCTTGCATCTCTTGAGAGTGACATCACTCAACGTCATAATTTGCAACTACAAAATTAATTCCCTTTAATACTTGTCTTTCTAATACAATAAAAGTGCCAACTCAAAGTTTTCACTGGCAGAACTTAACATTATGAATCAGTGCCAAAGCACGATAATAATAAACGCCAACCAAAGCAAATATCACTCTGCAGAAGGTATTTTCATTTTCAATAGTTACACAATATGATAAAAAATATGACAAGGCAACAAAGTATCAGCAGTTACGGTTACAGTGCATCAGTAGAAAGACTGCTAAATAACTTCTTGTGCATGCACAATCTTTTTATTTACTAAAGCGACAGGACAAATTCTTGAGAACTTGACCACTATCAGTCAAGCATGCAAACAAGCTAGTAGGTAAGCTCCTGGCTGCTGTCCAAATGCCATGAGTCACAGATCACAGACAACAGATGGTGTGATAGAGCTCTTCTTTGTTAACTTTGGCAGGAACCACAGAGCGTCTTACTGGAACCCATTCCGCCCATCCCTTCACATCCCTTCTCTGAACACAATCCCCTCAAGAGTATATCATAAAAACCTGTCGTAAATCAAATGGAGCATAAATAAAGTTTAACCGGAAACAAAATGTGTGAAACAGTGTGAGACAAAAAGTTATTTTTGGGCTCTGTAAAAGGAGCAATGACGTGGGGAAGAAAGAGATCACAGGAAGGGAAGATGATTTTTCTTATCAAGCGAACATGACTTGGGTGTTGATGTCTTAATTTGTTATTCTTGTACGTTGTAATATAATCTCTGTACAATCAAAGGTATTTTGACAAATGAGTCTGGTGCGCACTGCCAGGCTTGCTGTGTGATTGCATAACTTTCGCCACTGAGATTCATTAATAGCCACATAATGGAAAAGCAAAGAGAAGCACTGCAGTGACAGGGAAATGAACGGGCCAATCATTTTCCTCGGAAAGTTTCGAGACAAGACAAATACGGCGTGTAAATAACCATTGTGCTTCAGGCCGGCACATTCCAGATCTGAGGACAAATAGGCAGCCATGTTATCAATCACACTGGTACAGTGCACTGTCACTTGCTCTTTTCATCCATTCCAAATGACAGTCATAACTTTGCCCTGACAAACCCAGCCAGCTTGAGCAACTTCCCCAATCTATCAAAGCTGTCAGAGGCATTGCACGGCTATGATCTGATTAATTATACCCTTGCTGCTCAGAGCTGTCAATCATCCAAACAGGTGAGATATACACACTATCAAGATGTTGTGAATGAGCATGAATGAGTCAGTCAGTGTTGTGTGTGTTGTATGTGTTGTGTGTGTTGGGGAAGGGAGAGAGAGAAAGAGAAACCATTTGGCTGCCTAAGGCTAAACTATGCAGCCTTCACTGTCCAGGAAAGCAGAAGAAGTGCTACCAGTGTCAGAGGATCAGAGCTGCTGCATTAGAGTGACGAGTGAATGCAATTTGCCCTGAGAGAGATTGTATCATAATGATGTCAGTGTCTTTCTGTACACATAATAGATTTGAATAAACCTGCATGGGGACCTCAAGGGAGCTCCACATTGTAGCAGACTAACGTTAATGTGTTTAAACTGGCAAAACCGAGTTTCCTTGAGAAACATTTAGAAAAAGCTGATAAACTAAACATTCTTCTGCACGCTGCGAACTTCTGCTCTCAGGCTCCCTTTAGCAAAGGCATCTATTCTCTGTCTGGCAGATAAAGCTGTAGAACTGCAGAACCTATACAGTGTTCATCAGTGTGAATGTGCACACAGTATGGATGTTAGTCTTTGTATCGATACATTTCCTTTGCGTGTGTCAATGTGCGCGCGTGGGTGTAAGTACTTGAGTGTGCTTGTAGCCATTCACAGCTTGTACTTGGCTGTGCAGCAGTGTGAGTCTGCAACACAGGAATTCAGGCCTCTTGTAAACACTTTTATATTTGACAATTTTGAGCTCACATTGAAATGCAAAACCTTGCTCTGCAAGTATCAGTTCAAACCACACAGCAGCACCTCAGACATGCTCTTGTCTTGTCACAGTGACTGTAACCCACAACTTAAATATGTACATTTCCTATATTCATGTGTTTATAGTGGCCTCCATTTTACCTCTGGGTATGTGTGTCTGTTTTTTGATGTGCATATATATGTGCATGTGGAGATTCACCTTCCAAGATCTTTAAAAAAGAGGTCCAGCTGCCTTCAGCTCAAGAGCTTAAGACAATCATGCTGCACGTCTTATGTTCTTATGTATGCCATGTCGTCCTTTTTATAAATATATGAGGTAGAAAGTGAAATGTATTTCAGGGGCAGCTGGCCACCTTGCTACTAACCCCTATCTTAACCGTGGATCGATGGATGCTATACTTGAGTTTTATACCTTTAAACCATTACACTGATTCTGTGTGGAGATGCAAGAGTTTAGACCACTTTTAAGCCTCAGTCTATCTCTGTGTTTGTCTGCTTTTGGGAAGCTTTTAAATCCAAAAATTGCTGATATGTCAGACTTGATGAGCAACTCATTTCTTCTTCTAGTAGTTTTATAGTGTTATGGACGACATAATCCTCAGCCATCATTCAGTAAAAAAGAAAGACTTTCTCAGCTTTAGCTAAAGGTAAATAGACAGATTCTTATATGCCTCTTGTCTACTCTACCTGAACACTCAAAGCGCTTTATACATGTTTCACTCACACGTTCACACACACATTTATACAAGCACTTTTTTCTGTGTCTAAGTGCTTTCTATCTGACATTCACACTCCGATTAACTCACCAGGAGCAACTCTGGGCTCAGCATCTTGCCCAAGGATACTTTTGCATGCCAAAAACTGAAGGACTCAAACAACCAAGATTTGAGGAAGAGCAGGTCATCTACAAATCTTCCAATCAGTAGATTTGGGCTACTATCCCAAATGTTTTACAAAAATCAAATGTTTCATAAATTTTACCTTCTTGGGGATGTTTTTATGGTACAGAAGGAGAGAAATTGTGGACTTGCTCGTCATCATAAAGGTCTTAAATTCTTAAAAAATATATTTTGGGACAAGATCAAAATATTACTATGTATCTTATTGCCCATTATTACCCTGAACAGAAGAGATAGCTGAACCAGGAAAATGTCTGTCTGCTGCAATGCGAGTCCGAGCTCCCACTGTGTCTCTGTCTGACAACTGACTGCAACATGTAACTTGATCAGTAAATCAGTAACTCAGCTGCTCAACACTTATGCCGAAGAGCTCTGTGTGAATCCTCAGGTTATCTGTCCCATTATACACAAGGGTAATTACACCCTTTTAGTGTGTGCATGTCCCTGTGTGTAACGTGTGTGTGTGTGTGTGTGTGTCGTAATATACTTTGCATGTAGTGTGCAGAGTCTATGGGGCTGTGACTTCTGTTTTTAGAGCAGGTTATGCTCACAATAATCCCCTTGTCACTTAGCGGCAACGTCCAGAGCTACCCAAACTAGAACCTCCACTGAAATGCACAAACAGTTCAGCGGTGGCTTGTGCAACTGTGCACGTGCGTAGTGTTTGACTCTCCAATACATGTTCCAAAACACCAGTTCATTAACCATATTTGCATGCCAAATGCTTGCCAAATGTTTCATGGCTTGCAGATCTACCAGAACAGTTTCAATGAGTCAGCTGCTGAGGGGAAATGGGACATGAACGCTTTTGTCCAAGGATAATGTGTCTCCGTTGGCCTTTGCACATAATCACAATGGCCTCCAGAGGCTAAATGAAGACCACCATGCTGCAGCCCCAGAGAGTTTCCAGTGTTAAAATATGTCTAGGAGCAAACTGAGACACTTCAATCTACGTGCTCAGGTTGACTTAAGGGCCAGCGGGTCGCCTACACGCTAACGCCGAAAAGCCCAAAGTACAATCACACCTCCTGATCCTTATCTGAGCAACAGGGATGCAGACCCGCTCTTAGAAGCTTTATTGTGCTCCGCTCCACAAGCAAAAGCTTTTTAAGGATTGACTCCTTTGTGAAATGGGGAAAGCTCTGAAGCTCAAAGAAGTGGCTCTGGCTGGTATTTTATTTCACTGTTTCTTCAATGGCCTAGCACTCAAAAACAACTTTCCAGCTGAGCAGTCCCAGCATTAACAAGTCGGTCATCTTTGATGAGCTCCATATGCCAAAAGAAAAAAGAGCTTGTGATCAGAGAAATAAAATCACATGTATATTCTGTCATGCCTGACATCACATGGAGCAGAGCAAACTGTGGTGTGCATAAAGGAAAACAAATAGCATGTTCTGCTACAGGGCTGTGTTTGTTTCTGCTGCTTTCATTAGAATCACATGAGCAAATGTGAGCTTTGAAATGAACGTGCAGCTAAAAAATGTTAGATGATTTATTTCTTCTATGGTGGTTTGTAGGAATACTTTGTGTTATCTTCAGGAAGTCTTCCAGCCTGCTGCAGGGACATGTCAGAAGCCAAGATCTCTCTTGTTCACAATCTGTGTTGTTCCCTGTGGCTATATTCTCAACCTTGGGTGGTCACTTTACATTTCCTTATGCCTTCATTCCACTCCCACTGTTTAAAACATTGTATCTCCAGGACGCTGAGCTGTGGTTATTTTAACATCAGTCTGACAGTCTCTGCTGTGTCTCTCTTTGTCCTAACTAAGAACACCCCCATTCCCCACACTTGCGTACATTAACCGTCTGCATGGAGGAAAGACACATTCGTGTCATACTGTATCTATAAGACAAAAAGTCTCCTATTGCCCAACCCCAGGAAGATCTACACAGTTGACAGTCAAGTTACGGGTCAATGGTGGGAAATGACTTCCGCGCTGCCTTGTGACACACGTCATTAATGAAAAACGAGACAAATGAGAATTTGCTGTAAAGAGCTGTAGGGTTCATTTTCAGCTTTTGAAACAGCTCTGGGTTTGTTGGATTACACGTGCACAGACACACACGAAAAGGAATTTTTTAATATTTAATTTGCTGTATTTTCCACAGTTCACATCAGCACATATTTTGTGTTATTCTTTTCCATCAATATTAAGCCAGCTACACATGTGCACACCCCCTCTTTGTGACAGTCTATATGTCTATAGCCAGTACACAGCAGAGCTCAGGTCACGGTTTTTCTGCTCACTTTAGCTCACTGATGTTAAAAGAACATAAGCACCCTGCGATGTAGTTTATGCTGTGGTGGAGCATACTGTGTGCCAGTGAAAGGGGAACTGGGGATAGAGTCATCAAGACTGTAGGCTAACCGTGGAGTTCATGGCGTGCCCCCCTGCTGCTCATCCCTTTCATCAAGCAGCCCAGTTGTTGGTTTAGCTCAGGCCCTTGTCAGCATGTCTTGGCACACGGGAGAGTCCACGGCCAAAGAGGATTTGGTCAGGAGAAGGGAAGTCTGCTCACACTCAGCAGCAGCTTTTCCAGCATCAAGCACCACCTACTTCCAATCATGCGTTACCCCAAATCCTCCCTGTCCCTGCAAAACCGGCTGGACCAGACCTAGCAGTGAAGAGGTCTGCTCTAAATATATCCTAAAGTTGACACAGAGAACCAAAGAAGTGCAACTCACCAATGCAACATTCTCAAAACACTAGAGTGTGATTCTAACAAGTTTGCAACATCAATCACGTTTCCTTAGAGATGTCTTACATGTTATTACAGCATTTATCTTTTACTGGTGTAGTGGCACATCACAGGCGAGGAGATAATGACACACTTTATTGGAATGGAGACGAATGCACCCTTTCCTCACCATGGGTGGTCTGGTAGTCAAGAGTGTAACATGGAGAAGAGTCCCACAGGTAATTAGCATGAAAGCCAGAGTGAACATCTCTGGTTTATTCATTACACACAGCTGGGCTCAAGGCATCACTCAAGTACAAGATACTACTGAGCGTGTGTTCACGAAGTGTAAGGGAGTAAGCGGGGTGGTGAACATAAATCACACTGTTTACACCGGCGAGTCGCAACCAGCAGAGCTCTGTGGGTTGGCCCCGGATCGAAGACACAGGTACACACAGGTAGACATTACTATTGCCCACAGGAACTCATTTGTCACTGTTTCCTTTATGTACCACCCAATCACATTGGCACCTCTCATACTGTACATTGACGTCTAAGGAACAGACTTAAAAAAAAAAACAAAATTGTAGTACTGTAGTATTTATTTATTGTTTTATTGTAACAAAGAAAGCTCAGTTTGAACATATAACCCAACCCACGACTAATGAATACCGATGCAATAAACTAATAAAAACTTATAGGAAGAAAGGTCAGGATGCACATCATGCACAACGGTCTGCAAATTTACATTTTTAACCCTTTTTTTGGGGGGGGGGGGGGGGGGGGGGATTCATTCAGTTTCACATTTAAGCAAGAACAAAATTTCAAAGTGCACTTCCATAAAGTGAAGCAATACAATAAAACAGCTATAGGCATGGACTTGCTACATTGAGGCTTTTGAGATACAGCTCTGTCACCACCACTTTGATCTAGGGGACTGGCTGTGGGATGTTATACTTGGGTACTTGGGTATATCTGGGGAAACTTGCAGTTCAGTTTTCTCCTAAGGATGCTTTGACACGTTTTGACTTTAGGAGCAGGGGATTGATAGAACAACCTTCTGATGGATACACGACCCGCTGTACCACCTGAGCCAAAAACACGGCAATAAGGCAGATCAGTTATTCAACAATTCATTCAGCTGAACATCAAACTAATATAAAGACAGTGTTTGAAAACTATTTCATCAAAAAGCCCAAAAAATGCAGTGAAGGTAAGGCATGACAGCTAGCATCACTAGATATGATTCATAACATCATATGTCCTAAACTAGTATCTGCCATCATGCAGTCATTCTAATGTAATTATTTTGCACTAGTTAGAATCATATCTATCTAATAGACTCCAATCTGTTCATGTAAACAAAAAGCTGTAGCTGTAGCTCGGGAGGTAGCGCAGATCAACTACTAATTGGAAGATTGGTGGTTCCATCCTCGTCTCCCTCGCCTCACCTCTAACCAGACATAGCAGATGACTTCCCCTCCCTGAGCCTGACTTTTCTTCCTTTTAAAAGGGAGATCTTCCTTCCCACCGTTGCCAAGTGCTTACTCATTGGTGGTCACCTGCTTGTTGGGCTTACACACACACACAGCAATATGTGCAAATGTGTTTCTTATTTCTTCTTTTATATGTTTATATTTTCTTATACAGTATCTTTACATTGAAGTCAATAGTCTCTGTTTTTGAGCTGGGTCATGCTTGTTCAAGTTTCATTATAAGTTGAATATTGGAACAAGCCGATGCAGCATGCATTGAATTGTATTGGACATCTTGGAAGCCCACATCCAGTGTGACAATCAGATTGGCATAGTTTTCACTGTCATTGTCATGCATCTCTCTGTTCATTGTCTCATCCTCTATCATTGTGGGTGCAGCTTCTGTCAGTCAGTTTACCTGTCAGTCAGTTCAGTTTTTTTTATCAAAATGTGTTAGTCTTTTGAGTAAACCTCATGGGTGAAGCATTTCCTTAACAGAAATTTAATACCTTTTGTATAGTTTTGGACAAGGACTCACTGTAAGACCTGTGTCATCAATCTGAATGGTCCACAACTAAAACTGCATCTACAAATAACAAATAACTACACCACTAGCAGGAGAACAATTGTTATATCCAGACTGCCTCGATTATAGATATCTGATCCAACCCTGATCCCTGTCTGTATTTTCTTTTTGTATTTTATGTGCAGAAGTGAAAGAGAGTAAGATATGTATTTTTTACCATATGAATGAAATTTGTTTCAGTGATCTAACTCAAGTGTTACCAGCTGCAGTCTCTACGTTTCAGCTAAAACAAATATAATCCTCCAAGACAGCGCTGTATTAAACGTTACTTGAGACGTAGACAGATGGAGACAGAAAGCTAAATTGTACATAGATGCAGTAAAATATCAGAGAAAAATGATCTGCACTTGTGCCAGTAGTGTAGATTAAGTGAATGTATGAACCGCATGCAGTACCTTTGTGTGTGTGGCCATCCTGCTGGGAGATACCACGTCATTCATCATCTCATTAAAGAGGCTTATAAGAGTATAAGAGAAAATGGATGGTTGGATATACTTTCTGCAGTCATCATTGGATGAGATTGCCAAGTGGGTGGGATATCCTGAGTGTGCGCTTCTCTTTATTGGTTGACAGTTGCTGCTGCCGGGTGACGGCAACTGATCTTGGAGATTGTGCACGGTCAGGTGCAGCAGTCTGTCAAAACTCTGGCTCCCACTCGGCAAGTTGGCAAGCCGCCCTGAAACGCTCACTCAAAGCCACGAGAGATACCTACAATTTGTCACCCCTATAAAATAACATTCTCCATTTAAATTGCCATTTTGAGGCAGAGGAGTTTGTGTTCCTACAGGGAACGACGCTTAACTCGGAATCACTGCTCCTTACGGAACATTCTATTATCGAGAAGAGCCCTCCTTCCCCGGTTCATCCAAGCCTTTGGTAGTTGGCAGAGACGGAGGAAGGTTCTAAAGAAGACATGTAATCTTTCCTGGCTGCGAAGCTTTTGTACTAGTCGGTGTAAAGACAGGCAGGAAAAGCCCACAGGGCAGAGCATCAATTCTTTGTTTGACGACAGGCTTGGCAGATTGCCAGGAGCTGATTTCTCACACCATGCATGCCACAGCACACCTCAGGCTTAGGAGACAGACTCATGGAAAGACTGACGAATGAATTAAGATATTAAAATTTAACTCTGTTGCATTTACGGATGTTAATCTTTTTGTCAGTTGTGACTGTGGAGACATTATCTGACTTCTTGTACCAACTTAAATAGTTTTCTATAATTTATTTCTTCCGAATTCATTATGTTCACATGTTGACCTAGATTATCTTTTATTGATAGTTTTAAAAAGATATATCAAATCTTCACATTTTTTAGGTTTAGATTGTAGCTAATGCTAATATATTTAATGGAAGGAGGTAGCTGTAGGCTACTTTTATTCATGTCCTGTGAAACCACAGCATGGTTAACGTTACTCTCCTTTAGCACCTTTACCTTTGTTTTCTTCACACAAGAACTCAAAGCTGCACATTCTGCACATGCACATGGATGTTGACCAAGGATGAACAACAAGAACAAGAAAGCAACATTTAGGTGTTTCTTAAATAAATACACAAAATACCGTCATGCACCCTCATCCACTAGCTTCCTCTCAATTTTTTTTCTTTTTTTTTTTTGTTTCTAAGAGTTTTTTTTTTTACCTTTCAGTATGTTCAGTAAGACTTTTTTACCTGTTTAACTGACTTGTAAATTACTTGTCAGGAATATCCCTACTCTAAAACAAACGGCAGCAAAGTGTCGTATTCACAGGCTGATCAGCGATGTAGTGTCATGACTCTGGCACACAGTGGCAGTCAGTATGCACAGGAACTAACATTAGCATTGTAATAAAATATATAAATTATGGAGAATTATCAAATCCCAGCCATCTCTGTAGTTATATTACACATCATATGGTTAATGATTAGGGGTGCAACGATACACAAAATTCACGGTTCGGTTTTTCGATACAATAAAATGTTCATGTCTTTTTAATTTGTCATTTATTAAAATTATAAATATATATTTTAACTCAAAAGTACAGTTTTTAAGTTTAATGTTGCTGAAACAACAAAATAATAATAAAAAAATCTATCTGATCGAGAAATCACTCATCTTTGGAAAAGAGAGTTTATTACAGAGAAATGTCTCTTTCCAAAATAAAAGCTATACTATATGCTTCTTCTGGGCTATATTCTCAGCAGCATATTAAACATATCAGGTCCCCATAAGGAGAATCATGTGCTAACAGCTGTCTAAATGACTCGGGTAAAGTTTATAGCATGCGTGCTTGTTGTTTTTGTCTGCTTCCACTTGTCTTTGCAATAGGATGATGTTGGCGTAAATGTGCAGTCATATTCGTTGTGTTCCCACTAGTGCTGTCAGCGTTAATCTCGTTAAAATGGCATTAACGCCATAACGCGGCAAATCTCCGTTAACGAGTTACCGTGCGTGGGGCTGAACGGCGTCAACGCGTTAACAAGCTAACTGTTCTAACGCGCTAGTTCCCACCAATTGAGCATTGCGCGGCACATCCGACATACTGTTTTACTTTTGTCCATGACACGCTTACCTTCAGGGTCATACTTCACATGAAGACCAAAATAGTTCCAAACGCCAGATCTGAATGAGGGTGGGGGAGGTTCAATTTCGGGTAGCGTTGAGGCAGTTGCTATGCTGCAACGAGCTTAGCTTCTGTCTTGCTAGCTTGCGCTGCGCTCAGTGGATCTGCACTCGACAGTGCAGCATAGGCGCAGTAGTCGAACGCAGATCCACTGAGCGCTCAACACAGACAGCATCATCAGAAGAAAAGTTGATAAAATAAATGAAAAATTTTGTATCGTTCGATACATATCCGTACCGAAGCACAGTATCGAACGGTTCAATATTGATACGAGTATTGTTGCACCTCTATTAATGATGCGTCAAAATAGCTTGTTATAAACCTTACTCAATATTTAGTCTGGATCGCACCATGCCTATGTAAAAAGTCAACCTTCATTTTGATCTCAGCTGCACATCATTGTGATTCTAGTGCACTTTACAAAATCTGCCCAAGCCAGACGGATGCATAATCACCTGCTGGAATATACTGCACCATAACACAGAGATCGGCAAGGTGAAAACAAAAAAAACGTACCAGTCGATCTGCACAGTGGTGTAACAGTGGTGATGATTTGTCTAGAAAGGACACTAGTGCCTCTGGTTAAATTTTGTCCAAATCTGTATTAATAAGCAGACATCTCTTTACCTTCTGTTGTCTTTGACTTCCAATTAGAGCTTATTGTTTTGCACAGCAGATCAGTTACCATTCTTTCACTTTAAGGAAGGTTATGCGAATTGTCATTCATCTCTCTAAGCGCTATCTTAATTGTTGTAGATTAGCATCTAACAATGCGACTATTCAGTAGTGTTAAAATATATGCGACATGCCTCCATCAACAGGTCCCATCCCTCAGGGCATCTTATTCATATCAGCTCTTGTGTTTTTTAAACTAATTTACTTGTGTTTTCAAATGTCTTACATACGAGCATACTGAACACAGCAGATTGTTCTGTATTCGTTTGTAAAACGTGCCGTGGCTTACTGCATCGCTATATCTGTAATGTGTGTTTCTTTATGTATTCTTTATATAAATGTAAATCCTTTCTTCTGCTGTATTTTGTTGAAACTACAAATAGTATTTGCAAAACTACATATCTGGTTTATATTCACAATTTGTCTGCTTAACAAATCTGCATTATTCTTCTCAGTTTGAACAGTCATGTATACTGTGCAACTATAGGGAATAGCCTTTTAAGACTAGGCAAATAAATATGTCGTACTCCTTATTCACACCAAAACATACACAGGGACCCACAGAGTGCAAATATATTCAAAGTAGAAATGGGTTATGATGACAAGACACTAACTGTTCTACCTGTGTACTCAAGGCTTTCACCACCATAGGCAGTTTTACAACCACCGTTGTCCAACAGGTCTGAGCTCACGCCCCAGTGTGCTTAAGCATCCCTATCTTCCTTTTTTGAAAGAGATGGGTTGTATAGTTTAGCTGAGCTAACTAAACATTGGCAGGGAAGTAAACATTCAAACAGAAAACTGGGGAAAGCAAATCTGAAAATGGTTAACCTCGCAATAAGTAATTATGCAGTTTTGTTAGGAAAAACTATTGGTGCCAAGATTAGCAAGCTAGCATTGCTAATCTTGAATACTTTTTTTTACACCCTCCTCTAAACACCAGCCGTGTAAGATTCATGCAAATATTTCATGTGTTGAAAACATCATTTCAGACTCACCTGTTCTTAATGCAGCCATTCACACCAACCACATAATTTCGGATCAAGCTTGATTTTTCAGATTTCTTTGCCTGCAGATCTGACCGGTCAGACCACTGCATTTGCAAACAAACACACTTGTAGTTCAAAACTACCACTGAATATAGAATGATACGGAAATAGTAAATTTATACTAGTTTTCCTTAGACACATAGCTAGCACCTCTCTGGGTCAAACCGCTCTGAAATTATTTCTCTGCCTCCTCAGATGTGGTCGCAATTCCACCAACAAGAGCTCAAACTGCCCCACCAACATCCTGAAATATGTATGAAAGTGATGAAAGACTCAACTCCTGGATCAAACCAATAAATTCTGCCTGCTGCCGCCTTCTCGTGAGAATTGGATTTCTTCATTTTCTTGTTTAGAAACATCAGGACCAGCTATTGCTTGATGGAGACTTTTCTTCACAGTGCATTTTTTAAGGATGCATTTTTCACAAAAAATATAATTCACTGTTGAGTTTTTGAATCTCCCAATATATATTTAAAATATTTACTAGCGCTGAATCATGAATGAGCTTTGAATACTGCACATACATGCTAGCTTCTGTATGTATGGGTTAGCAGTTATTAATTGGTTGGTGTTAGTGCTTTAAAAGCCTTTACTCATTTTTTTTTCAACATAGTCCCAATTAAATCTTTGGCTATCTTGTTAAAAAAAAAAAAAAAAAACGTGTTAAATTTCTCCGTACTAAAATGAAGAACTCAAAATCAATATGTTCTTACATACTGTCATATTAGCACAGAAACGAATGTGTTCAATAGTAAAAATCCAGAAAAAGCCAGGTGGGGAATCTTCTCTCTCTTACAGTAGTCGCTATTATGTGCTACTGAGTATTTTTAAGATTATAAAAGAGGGCTTTGTCAAATAGAGACATGTATACTTAGCAAACGTCCCACTGAAGAAGACAGACAACACATAAGTACACAGATGTGCTGTAGATGTGTACCCAGGTGCAAACTCATAACTGGTGCAAGCTGATTCTATTTTTCTGCAAGCAGCTCTTGGCAAAAACATAAGTACACTGCACCCACTGCATATTTAGTAGTCATGCAGCTGATGGACACTTTTGAAATTGTGCAATACTCACTTTAATATATATCAATCAAATTATGTTAGTAAAGTTACCTTTAATTTTGTACAACACAGTCAGTCATTTAAACTAACAACTGTTGAAGCCAGTGCAGGTCTCTAAACATGTCTATTGGTTTGCAGGTACATTGTGGCACTTGTGCAATGGAAAGACTGCATGAGAGGAAGAAGATGATGATTGGCAGGGCCCTCTGGCCAGCTGACTGGCTGACAAACTCCCTGGCCAACTGGTTAGGGGTTTTCCTCTTCTGCAGCTGGACAGAAAGGAGGAGAATGTAGTAGGATAACTGAAGAAGTGAGAGACAGAGAGGGGGGAACACAAGTAAAAGAGAAGGGAGAAATGGACCAAGCGCTGTGCCAGCAATTCGCTCTGCTGTTGTTTTAGGAGCCTTAATAAACACATCCATAAACTTGGTCTGTGCACCGCTCTCCTTCCACCTCTTCCCAGGATGGCCAACGTAAGGCGCACAGGGGGAGTTGAAGACAACAAAACTCTATTATAGCACCATTTCAAGTTCTACTTTGCAGCTTACTCATATTTCTGAGAACATCTGAGTCAAATGCTCTGGAAAGAACCAGCTGACATGAACAGCTTATACACATAATTGTTTGAAACTCTTAAGAAACACTTGATTTTACTTGATTTGCACGTCAGTTCCTATCATTCTGTGTATTTACCTTTGCTAGCTCATTGTTTGTTTTTAGAGCCAGTAAAGTTTCAGTCACTGCAGAGCCAAAACAAATAAAGATTCTGCTGGGGTGTATATTGCATGTGTATTCTTGCGTAATCATTTAGAACTGCCCTGCTTTTTATTTCTGCCAAGCCACTCTTGCAAAAGAGATTTCACATCTCAAGAGTCCTAGTTGGGATTTTTTTGTGTGTTTGTTTTGGTTTTTTTGTAATCTGTTTGCATTTGTCTATATGTAGCAAGTTGTAAGCCATGCAGCCACCTCCTCCCGGTCTTTGGGGTTGGCAACCTGCAACAAAGAGGACAAAATAAAACATATAGTATATGTATTAATAGGGTAACATTACAGTTGAACATAATTCCACTGAGAAAAGAAACAGGAATCAAACGACTGCAGCGATGTTAATATTATTGAATTGCCTTTCATGGATCTCTTTACTACCATCTATTTCAATTATGATTGCTTTGAACATCCATAAACACTTTTGAATCCAGACTTGATCAGATAGCACAAAAGCATAGTCCAGTGTATGCACGCTGATAAAATGTATCTATCTAACTACTGCGATTATGTGATTATGCTATGTTCAGCTTTTCTTTGGCCTCGACCTGGAAACAGTATCTGGAAACTGGGGAGCTCTGTCAGTCAACTCATTCGTTCACTGCCCACCAGTACCCTAACCCAGACACTGCAGCTGTCTAGTCTCCCTCTGGGGTCAAAGGGAACATCCTAATGCTTGTCCCACTTGAGACTAGCACCTGTTGGTCCCGTCTTAGCCTGCCTTTATAAAAACAACAGAAAATTCAATAAAACAGGCTTACAGCCACGAGGCCTGATGGTGCCTCTGCTGGCCCCACAATCACTCCTTTTTTTTCCCTCCTTCACTCCTTATAAGAAATAGTGAAATGAATTTTGAATCAAATCTTTTGTAGAATTGAGGAAGTCCATTTATTGTAAGTTGGTGATATGTGACAGTTGGATAACAACAGAAACAGTGGGTTTATGACATAGAGTGCATACACCATCCATACTGGGACTTTTTAAGTACTGGAAAAAGCTGTACATAGTTTGGCAAGCAACCGGTGTTGTTGCACATGATATAATCACAGTCTGTCAGTAGTGCATGGTTTGAAGATAATGACATAAAAAGCAAAGCAATCACACACCTAAAACCATCAAATTATATGTAATTTTTTTTTGTCAATGTTGATTTATAAAATGTGGATTTCTAGGAACAGATGATGTTGAAATGTTTCCAACATCATTCTCCGTATCCGTATATACAGCATGTGCTGTAAATAGTGCATGCTTTGCTGTGCGTAGTTTGTGTCATTCTGTCATATAACCTGTACTTGCCACACTGTTCCAGTTCCCTTGCTTATATCACTGTCTGATTATTTAGATTAATGTGCCCGTAGATTTCCAAGAGTCTAATTAGAGGGCAGATAGAGCCCACTGTCAAGCTGCCACATCGAAGATGTAGGAAAATTGGTCTGATTGTGGCTGAGTCACTGTTCTGATCTTTTCCTTCATTAGAGCAAATCCCAACCACAAAGACCAATGAAAAAGAGATTTACTGTAGTCTGGGAGGTCCATCTAGAAAAGACGAGTGTGGCTGTGTCTGTTGTCTTGAGTTTGTGATGAACAAAACATGTTTCAGAGCTTCTTTTTTTCGCCTCTTCTAACTGTCACTCACGCTCAAACACCCTCTGCCTGTCTTATAATTAACTGCAGTTGTTAATGGGCTCAAGAGGAATTTAGCTTGTAAGCTGACCCCACAATTAGGGCTTGTTGACTTTGCATAAATGTCGGAGGCTGCACTCCCCAGGGGCAAGGGGCAAAAGAAGGCCGTCTTTGAGGGGCTGCCAGGCCTGGCTGGACCTCCTGAGATGCCGGAGGAGGAAGTGGGGTCCAAAACACACAAAGAGGAACGACAGTCTTCCACTGAATCCTTTGGGTCACACGGGACATTGGGTTAACCTCTGGAAACTTAGATGAGACCTCATGGACCAGCGACTCTCAAATGTAGATCCTCAAATGATGCATACTTGCTTAAAAGAGGAACTTGGAACTTGTAATTATGCTGGGGGCAGCAGATTGTTTTCTCACAGCAAGAAGGTTCTGGGTTCGAATCCACGCCTTTCTGTGTGGAATTAGTCTCCATTGGTTCTCTCCAGGTACTCTGGCTTCCTGCCTCAGACATGGGATATATTAATTTTAAACTGGCCATAGGTGTGAATGGTTGTCTGTCTTTCTGCGCTGGCGCTGCAATGGACTAGCGACCCATCCAGGTTGTGCAGTGCCTTTCGCACTATACCAACTGGGATAGGCTCCACCTCCCTGTGACCCTGAATAGCATACGTGGAAGAAAATGAATAGGTGGATGTGATTGTATTGAAGTATTGTGCTTGTTGATGCAGCCATGGAAAGTCCCCACATACTATTTGTGGGTTTTCTGCAGAAAAGGAGTTTTGTAAGTGTGTCTTCACTTTTATTGGGTCCTGCAAGCCACAACAAGTGACAGCGCTCTTTATGTTTTGTCCTCTTTTTCCCTATTGCTTAATGGCGAGGTGATTCTGTAACACCGTGAGAACATGCTGTAAAAAAGGAAACACATCTGTGGCCACTAAACAACACAGATCATTCAGAGATATTTTTCCATCTGTTGATAGCTGTCTGTTGTATTATTATTAATCAAGTGACTATGAAAAGCATTATGTTATACTTTAGTTAAAAATGTTGTTATCATAATGTTGATATTAATCCAAAATTCAGTGCTTTAAAGATGAAACAGCAGCTACCTCTCTGTTCAGTGCTGACACTGAGGTTTCGTGCATTTATCATGCTAATGTCAGCAAACCTCAGATAGGATTGGCCAACCAATACATTCCTGAGTGAGTCTGTTCACATTACGACAGTTCTCTACTCGTGCAACCATATATTATATGTTCGTTATTTTATCACACTACTCTCACTGTGAATTCAAATTGGTTGGCTGATTTATGCGTTGAGCTCTGAACGCTTTCACACTGACATTCACTGCAAATTTAGGGCTGATCAAAGTAAGCGTTCAAGACCTCATCACTCATGAATGTAGGCATTCCTCAATTTCAAAATATTAGCCATAGCAGGAAAAGAATCAAAATGATGGAGCACTTTTTTCCAAGCTTCACAGAGTTGCCTGCCTTAATGCTGACATAGTTTTATTCTCCATGGTGTCACATACTGACTTTTTGTCAAAGCCACTGGTGTCTGGGGTCACACGAAGCCTTCTTTGGGAGCTGTATATTTTGTAGTTTGTCTTTGTTTTACTGTCATGTTGCTTAGTTTATCTTGTTTGCCACTTTTTTGTTCACTTTAGGCAAAAAAAAAAAGGATTTGGAATACATAATAGCTTATAATTATAGATTTAAATTATGTTTGTTTACACACTGATACTGTGTTGACAAATAGAGCTTACGGAATATGATGTATAAGTGTAACCAGTGCAAATGTGGTGCGGTGCTCTGAACGGATAATTGGAGGTGAGCTTCCCTCCCTCCAAGACATCTACAGGAAGCGGTGCCTGAGGAAAGCGGGGAGGATCATCAAGGACTCCAGTCACCCCAGCCATAAACTGTTCAGACTGCTTCCATCAGGAAGGAGGTTCTGCAGCATCCGGTCCCGAACCAGCAGACTGAGAGACAGCTTCTTCCACCAGGCCATCAGACTGCTGAACACGTCATAGACACCTCAGCTTCACTACTGGAACTTTAACATTATGCACTCCATACTGTACAGTAATGCCACTGTTTTGCACATGTCTCAACTCTGTATATTTTTATATATGTTATTTATTGTTTACTCTATTTAATTTGTAAAATATGTGTACACACACACAAACACACACATAGAAAAATATTTAGTATACACATCCAGAAATGCATATACTATTATATACTGTACATATATTTATTAGTTTCAGATGTAGCCATTCTTGTATTTTGCTTGTTTACATTATTGTATTTTGCACAACTCTGTTGCTTGTGAAGTTCGCACACAAGAATTTCACTCACATGTGCTGTACCAATGTACCTGCACATGTGATGTGACAATAAAAGTGATTTGATTTGATTTGAAATGTGGTGCCAATTCAATTCAATTCAATTTTATTTATATAGCGCCAAATCACAACAAAAGTCGCCTCAAGGCCAATGCTTCTGATCAAGTACCAAAGTGCCACGCACAATTTGAATTCAGGTGTTTTCAGCCCCATTGCCACAGGTGTACAAATTCAAGCACCTAGTCACGCAGTCTGCCTTTACAAACATTTGTGAAAGAATGGGTCGCTCGGAGGAGCTCAGTGAATTCCAGCATGGCACTGCGATAGGATGCCACTATTGCAGCAAGTTAGGGTGTGAAACATCTTCCCTCTTAGATACTCCACAATGAACTATAACTGGTATTACTGCAAACTGGACACATTTAGAAACCACAGCAACTCAGCCAAGACGTGGCACACCATGTTAAGTTACAGAGCGATGCCATGAGTACTCAGGCGTGTAGTGCATAAATGTAACTAATGTATTAACATCAGCACAACAACTGTGCTCCAGGAGCTTTGTGGTATGGTTTCTATGGATGAGCTCCAGTAGGTTTAATATGTAAGTGACCCAATAATTTTGTCTGTATACTGTGTGTGTTGAGTTTGGTGCATGTCCAGGCTCATTTATGTGGAGTTAAATATTAAAAATATGACACTGTAAAAGTAGAATATTGGAAATTATTGCAGTAGCAGCTTACTAAGACATATGAATAACTTGGAGGACCACTGTGAACTTCAGACAGATTTGTGAGCTTAAGGCCAGGATTATTTTCATAGCTGTCATTTCTCACATGTGGGACACAACAGGGAATAGTCCAGTTCTGATGCAGCCACACTGCAGGAAATATTACAGGTAAGTAGGTTGTCTCAAACTTGAAGGACACAGAACATGGGATGTCTAGTTGCTAGCTATGAATTAACACTGTTACCTGCAGCTACTCTCACAACAGTACAAAACTGTGAAGGTTAAAGATCAGTTTATGTCCAAAGTGCCTGCACAGAAATTTTGCTTTCTCACAGTTCAAGTTTGCAGTGCATGTAACAGCCCACCTGGATCAGTAATGATTCACTCTTTCTATCTTTTTCACCTTTTTTGAGTCTTCTACAACTCAGTTTCCACTAAACTTGTCTCGATAATACTTGACATCCCTGAACTTGATTTACGAGTCCAGCTTTGACTGTAAAGGTATCTTGAGGATTTACTGACTAATAGCAAACTATGTCTTTTAACACTTAACTTATCCTACAGACCATCATAAATCATTCTTTTGTTACTTTTTGTGCTCACAGAGTTTTGCTGAAACTCCGCAGACACACACACACACACACACACACACACACACTTACAAGACAGGCTCAGTCCAAATGAGCAGTAATTGGTTTTTGCTCTGCTGTCAGGTCAGGGTTCAGAGCTGTACAGCAGCAGATTGTGTGTGTTTATGACAGAGATTTGCAGAGAGATTTGCTGCACTCTCAGCACACATAAAGTGTGACCTTCACTAGTCGGGCTATTGGAGTCAGTTCCCTCCATCTTCAAACGCCATCCCAACAGACAGTAAGTCAATACTCTGTGCAGCCTCAAAATATCTTGTACAAATGGATTAAAGCAGCTTTTGAATGCCAACACCTCTGAGCATTACAACATGAGGATTTAAGCTAGCATGCAGCAGCTCAAAACCGATCAAAGTCTCATGCACTTCTTTTTTATTTTTTATCCCCATTCTAGGTTTTGGTCATGTGATTTCAATAACTGGCGAAACTTTGAGAGCGAAATCACCTGCTGCAGTGTTTGGCTAGAATGAAACCGTGCAGGCAGCCAACTCTCTGTGGCACATGACTTTTCATTCCTGCAGAGCTATCATTACGTTTTGTTTGTTTCTTGTAAAAATAAACCTCTGCATGCAGGCAAAAGGTAAAAGACACATCAGACCTCATTTTATACTTTCCAGAACTGCATGGTTTGTACTCCGCCCAACTATTTAGTTTTCTTGTGTGCACCAACCATGGATGCACTTGAATAGACAGCAGTGAGAGATGACAACTCATAAACTGCGTCTGTGATTCTTAATACTACTTAGGCCTTACTAAGACAGGTCTAGAAACCAGTGAGTGCTCACCTGGCAACCAACAGCTGCTAGAGAGAAATAAATATCCCCCAATCAGTTGCAATTAGTTGCTAGAGGTTGCTGGTAGTCGCTGTGAAATTGATTGCTAAGGCCCAATCATGCAGGCCTAGAGATTGGTCAGTGACTCCCTGGCAGCCTTCAGCCACTAGGGGAAAGTGGCTATTCCTGATTGGTTGGCAAATGGTTGCAAAGTTTGATCATTAATATACCAAATAGGTTTCAAGATTGAAAGCTGAGGCAATGTTGAAACATCAGTATCTCAAAAACTATTAAAGAAAAATAATTTTCTATTGTTTTTCTTACCATCAAAATGAACCAAAATGTATAATTTGGGATAAATGTATCAAAAAATGTCAAAGTATTGGCTAGTTAAAATGTGAAAAAGAAATCCAGCAATCCTGCAATATCCCATATTTGAGCACACTCTAATAAAAAATGTCAAATTGCCAAAAACACCCACTGACTATTACTGAACTTGAATTACAGAATAATGTCAAATAAAGTATGTAAAATTCTTAGTCACAAAAATGAAGAAAATGTCAATCAGCTTTTATGTTGGATAGAATAAATATTACAAGTTTTAACGAACACAATGAAAAAAGTATTCTAATCCAATTAGAACAAAATACTGGAGTTACCAGATTCTACTATTATAACTCAGAACATAAATTTGGTTCAACAAAAACTGGTTCCCTTTAAAAGAACAAAACTAAATCTAAAACTAAAACTATAGTAACAAAGTATTTTAACAAAGCAACAACTCAAACAAAACTCAAACAGGCCTAACAAAAAAGAAAATGTCCTTTATCTCAGCCCCTACTCTGATATATAACGTGGCTCCCATCCTCTTCTGGTCAGATTACTTTAGCGTAAGTGTGGACAGCACCACTGAAACATAAAACAACTTAACGTAAGATAAATTAATTGAACAGTTAACCATGCAGATAGACAAGAAATGCTTTGATTTTGTTCAATTTTTTAGTTGTGTTGCTGCAAGTATGATTGTGATCCTCACAATCTTCATATGTAAAGGGAATTACAGACCAGCATTACAGACCAGAGGAAGAGTCTAAATTCAGTACGTGCTCTTTAGCCGTTCTCAAGGAGGAACTTTATGTTTCTTGAACGGAAACCTAACTATTGTATCCTTCCGTAGTTATACGGTGTGTTATAATGATTTCACAATCTTTCAGACTGTGTGATGGATATTCTGCTGAATGTTGGGCCTCTTAGGAACCTCACTAATTGCCTTATGTTTCTCTTAAAACATATCATCAAGGCAATTTTAAAGCTAACACAAGCTTATCAACAATCCAAATGAACACTCCTGTCATGGTGATTCCGGTATTTTGTCCACCTCGTTGTATTGCTTAGGTATGTCATGTTTTACAGTGCGTATGGAAGACAGATTAGCAGTTAGTCCACTCATTATATCATATCTCCCAGAGAGACACATGTTTGGAGGACAGCAAATCAAGCTCTAATGAAGTCATAGCCAAGAGAAATGCTGGGATAGGCCCACAGCGACCATGTGTGTCCGATGCCAAGAGCCTCTGCACAGTGATGAACGACTGCAGCCGAATTTTACTAATGATCATTTTGGAAAAGCAAATAGATGTATCCAGCATCAATATTTCTTAATTACCATCGTTTCCTGTGAAATTCTCTGTTGACGAAAACAGGGCGAAACAATCAATCAGGCTAAAAGAGAGAAAGGGAGAGCTCGGGAAGCAGAAAAGTAAATCTTAAAGGATGAAGTTTCATTATTTGCAAAAGATTTTCACCTTTTTTAGTGTCAAAGTGTGGCTGTGTGCCCGAGAACACTAAGGGGAGTGACACCCACTGTAAAAAGTGTGCGTGTGGGGAAACCAAGATGAAACCCCCTTGGGTTTTCTCGACTTCCCACATCCCCTGCAGACTACATGCCAGTGGCTGTATGCTGCTCATGTATACCGTGTTAGCTGTGCCAGCAGGAGAGCATATACACACACACACACACACACACACACACGCACACTGCTAACACCTCTG
The DNA here is from genome assembly GCF_041146795.1 of Maylandia zebra. Taxonomy (NCBI): domain Eukaryota; kingdom Metazoa; phylum Chordata; class Actinopteri; order Cichliformes; family Cichlidae; genus Maylandia; species Maylandia zebra. The sequence goes on along the minus strand of NC_135178.1, from coordinate 5,806,690 downwards.
TACAAAGGGCTGCTTGAGGTTCAGTGATGGTAGCATGATGTGTGCGTGAGCTGTCTGGCTGGAAGCTGGGAAGCTCCGGTGGTACCTAATTTCCACTTTTCAGCTGAGCTTTGATATTTTCGACTGTATGAAACCTACTCAGCATTAAACTGCAGATGGAAAAGTTAACAAGAAGCTTAAAAAAAGAAAGTGGATCATGTTCTACCTGTCATTTCTAATATTAAATATGTCGATCAGCACATTTTTGAATATTAAACTCAGACATGTATCACTAGTCCTGTCTTTTTCCTTTATTATTTATCATTAAATGTCTGGAACTTGGGTGTGCTAATCAACATTAATCTCACTTTTTTAAACAAGATTGTCCCTTCCTGTTTACACAATCTGACAAAGTTTGTGAGAATATACTCAACACTGAGTTTGACCCAAATTATCATTCACACTTTTTTCACTCAGTCGAACAGTTGCTTTTTCTTTAATAATGATAAATCATGATAAAAATAAAAAATATATAAAATAGGATACCTTTCATAAGCCTTTCATAGCTTTTCCCCAGAATATATAATGAAACCGCTATCCCCACAACAACTAGTGTGTGGCTTGAGAGCAAGCAGGAACCTGCTATTCTGATTACAGATTGCACATAAAGAACAGTGTGTTCAAACAGAAAGGTGAAAACGAGTGCTGATCTGTCAGCTGATCAGGTTGGATCAGGTGGAGAAGCTGCTGCACACGACCGGGAGCATCAGGCAGAGGCCCTGATCTGCAAGATCTTGGACTCCTACCTCAAGCAAAACTTTGACAACATTCTTGAGGAGGCTGGGGACAAAGAGTCCAAGTGGACCAAGTTCCTCAACCTCGCTGCTGAGGCAGCTGCACAGAGCTGAAGGCATAAAGTAGTTAATACATGTCATGGCAGCAGCTGAAGAAAGAGTCTTTTCAAGCTTGGTAGGCTTGTGGGACTTGTTCAGCCAAACCAGAAGTGGCTTTGCAAAAAAATTCGGAACCAGGCGTTCATTCGGCCTTGAGGCTGTTCTGGCAAATCATCAGGCGACAAGTCCAGACTTCTCCATATTGAAAGGAACCAGCTGAGGTGGTCCAGACATCTGATTACTAATGCTTCCTAAATCAGCGGTCCCCAACCCCCGGGCCTCGGACCGGTACCGGTCCGTGAGTTGTTTGGTACCAGGCCGCGAGAGTTGAGGCTCAGGTGTGAAATGTATGGTTTTCAGGGTTTTTATCGGTTTTCAGCGTTATTTTGTTATCGTTTTTATCGTTAACTCAGTTTTCCTGGGTCTTTTCACGTGTGTTATGAATAAATCTTCTTTTTTTCGGTACCGGTACTAGTTTTATTTTGTTGTATTTATCCGCGACACCTTAAAGGCCGGTCCGTGAAAATATTGTCGGGCATAAACCGGTCCGTGGCGCAAAAAAGGTTGGGGACCGCTGTCCTAAATGCCTCCCAGAGGTGTTTCGGCCATGTCCAACTGGTCAATTTGTCAGATGGATGGATGGATTTTTATTTTCTCAATTGTAAGTTTGCTTTAGCTTTGTGAAAGGTTTTATTTCCCATTTTATACGCATATTAGTGACCTTTAAAATATATCAGTATGTGCTGGTGTAAAGCACTCTGATAAGTAAGTGATAAGCAAACAGTCCATGTTTTATACCCAATGCATTTTAAATTTCTACATTCCTTACCCACCCACCCACCCACCACACTTTCTGTTAACTAAACTCTCCAGGGTGAAAGGCCAGGATTAACAGTGGATTTGAAATGGGCCACAAGCCCATACACTCACTGGTCCCTCAGTCAGACCCACCCTCATGAGCTCATCTCTGTATAACGAATGGCTGCTGTCACAGGTGAACACACACAGAGATAGACAGGGAAACACACACACAGACACACACACACTCACAACAAATAAGGACAAATAGGTGGTTATGCATGTCTTTGCACATGAGGACACACACACAACGCCGGTATATAAGCTCTCGTTCTCTCTTTTTATGTAAGAGTTTCTTCAGGCAGATTTGATGCCATTGTTGTTCTGTCAAAAGCAGATCTTACAGGGAGGCAGTCATTTCAAAACAAGAGCAGCACTGACAGGGAACATGTCTTAACTTACACACTGCTTGCACATATAGGCACACATAGAGCTGAGATGAATAAGAAAGAAATTCATTTTCAGGCCTGTTCCTCTGAGGAAACAATTGTCGTGATTGAGAAGCTGGATCCGTTTTTCTTTTAAACCTCCTGGGGATGCACTCGAGTACAATTCTTTATTCTGTCTAATACCTTTTTATAAAGCCCATATTAAAACACACCTGAGCTGAAAATTTTAATATTACCTATACATGGATACCAGCCAGACAGTAAACAGTACATATTCCAAAGAGCTCTGTGCACAATACAATGACTCCCAAAGAAAAACAGATTACAAGAGATACTCTCCTGTATCTGTAATCAGTGAGACTGTGTGCATATATTTATCATAAATATTAAACATATACACATTAAATAGAGAGAAATTATTTACTGTTTTTCTTTCTCTGCCACAGCCTCTGTCGCTGCTGTCTTCATAAAATTGCGACTGTCAGATTTTACCCTTGTATGCCGTTAAAATTTCCTGACAGTCCACCATCTTTCATCTGCAGGTGTATACTTCCATTCATCTTTGTTCCCTTCTTCTTTTCCCTTTCTTACTCTCACTCACAGCATCTTGTAGTTTGAGCTGCTGAGGCGATAGTGCTTATTAGCGTCCTATAAATCTCTTCTACCTCCCAGTGGGGCCCTAAGTTGTAATTCACAGAAACATGTGCCGCATGTTGTTCAGCCGCCAGTCAGTGTCAGTGTCTAAAAGATGATTGATTTTGATGGACAAAGAAGAACCACCACAGGGATGCTGAGAAACCGGGATGTAAAATCCAATCACCGATCATCCTTTCATCACATCAAGGTCAATCACATTAACATTAACCAGGCAGGTGATTTAATAATAATAAAAACATTTGATTTCACATATAACATGTAGTCAGTGTGCTCAGTGTACTGCAAAGGCAAAATTACTGCAATTAACGCATACCAATGCCTCCTTCAGAGGATACAAGGGAGGGAAGTTATAAAAGGAAGGATGGACGAGAGATACAAGAAGAGGAAACAGAGGCAGAAAAAGGGAGGAGGAGAGGGTGGAGAGGAGATAAATCTTGTCTCTTATGTTCACAGAGGATTTGTCAAGTGGACATTTATGTGGACTGGTACTGGTACTGCGAGTGCAATAATGGCTCCACAGCACGCAGTCTGTAAAGGTTTGTCTGAACGGAAGGCACAGTAGAATGTGACTGACAGTGAATCCGTGCACAATGCCCGAGAATAAGCCTGTAATCTGAGGTATCAGATTCACGTTGCCGGTTAAACGCCATGCCGCGGGTGAATGGGGTCTTTGTGGAGGCTGCAGCTTACGGGTTCATTTGCATGCAGTGATAAACGTTGTTTACACTGGACATACGGCTCTGTGAAGTGGTAGGTAAATGCAGCGGGAATGATAGATTTACTCCCTCACATGGGAGCCAGACGGTTATGTAGTAAGTACACACACACGCACACAGACCAATTCATGCAACAGGTATGCAAACACAAGCTACAAAAAAAACAGATATGCAAACACTCAGACGGATCATTTCATTCAGCAGAGATCGAGCACACACGCAGGTACACGCACACGTGAAACAGTATCCATTCTCCTGGTGATAAATGCCCACTTCTTTCCATTATGGCTGGCGTTCATATTTCCAGCTAATCTGTCAGCATCACGCTCAAACGGTGTTTATTTTCTCCATGTAGATTTGATAAACACATAGATATAAGCTGGAGCTCTTGTGGGTGGAATGGGTGGAGGGGAGGGCAGCTCCACTGTTTCATTTCAGGATGAGGAATCCGTTCTATAAGCGGACAGGGCAGGCTGCAAGGAGGGAACCGGGAGCCACGTGGGGCCTGAGCCCCATTTATGGTGGGGAAGGTCATTTGTCATCCTCGGGAGGAGACAGACAGGAGTTTGGCGGTGTGGCAACAGAGAGAGAGGTGGAGGTAGGGGTGGTGGACAGGGGCAGCGATTTAAGGCAGTAAATGGGTTTCGGGTCACTGGTATCACACAGTGGACCAGTCACTCAGCTCCATAACTGGACATGGTAGAGGGAACGGGATGGAGTCAGGCACTGTGGATGGTGTGGGGAGGTGCTGGGTGCTCTTTCACCTATCCACAATGCACCTCTACAACCTCCAGGTGGGTGGAAACGGTAGCTCACTCCTCTATAAAACAGAGTTCCCTTCAATTGACACCAGGCTGGGTTTGTTTGTTTTATAGTACCCGGTAATATTTTCATAGAGGAGCAGGCCGTGTGGAGGAGGTGTATCTCTCTGATACTTTCATGTCCCATATCTCTCTCTTTTTCACTCACTTGTTGCTGCTACTGAGCCATAATGTGAAGGGAACACTGTCTGACAGCCCACCAGCAACCATCCCACCTCCTCGTGTGAAGCACATCCCTCTGTTGGTGGGAGAAATAATATTGAGTTTCTGTGTTTCCCACAGAAACTTGTAGCAGCAGGAAGGTGCAGGAGGTCACATGCTGCCAGCCAGCTACTGCAGTTAGGCTTCTTGTTTTTATGTACATCAGAGCACTTTTATACTTGATTGGTGGTTTTTTTGTCATGAAAGTAACAATGATAAAAGAAAGAAATATGTATCCACTGTTTTCCTGATGAAAACTTCCCCCCGTCAATATCAGCCTGTTAAAAGGGGGGTGAGCTTTTTTGAAAGTGAGAATTAGAGTCTTCTAAAGTGACATGATCAAGTGTTTTGCACTCCCTCTTTATTCACACTATTAAAAACTGCTTAATTTTATCAGCTTAACTGTTCAATGTCGGGATTTAGAGTAAATTAAAGCTCTTTTGACATAACTTTTCTTATGCTGCTCGAGTTATTTTGAGGTTGTGTGTACAACCAAAGCTCTGTCATTCATAGCACTGTTGTTTTTTTCTTTGTGACTAACAAAAGACAACTGTTTTCTTTGAGGCTTTTGTTATTTCTAGCTTTTTAGAAATAAATGTTTAAAGCTGACACTATAAATGGCTTGACACATTTTTCTCTAACGAGGGAACATATTTGCAGTTTAATGGTGCGGACGTGCTTGCGTGGATTCAGATCTAGATTCTGAACAATGGCTGAAGGGGTGTGATTATATTGTAAATGCAAACAAGTTAGCTGTACTGCTCTCACTCCCACTGAAATACATTTTAGGAACATATGTGCAGATAAACGCACATGCACAGCTGCACAAGCAACACACACACACACAAGCTGACTCCACTGACAGAGGCCTGATTGGTGTCTCTGTCTCTGGGTGGGCCGACTTAAACTGTCCCCGAGGTCTCGTTCCAGGTAGGGAGACAGACGGGGGTCTGGGTTCTCCCATGTATTTCCCCCGTTTCCCACTCACCCGCTCCTACTGTGACTCTCGGAGTGCAAACCCCACCTCTACTCCCTTCACACCAGCACACACACACTCATGCAACTCATATTCCTCTTCAGCCACACAGCGCCCATGCTTTCTCACACTGTACAAGCTGTCTGGGGCTCTGGGTTGAGTGAATTTTGCACTCTGCCGCCACACATTCCAGCAGCATCCAGGCTTATTATTGGAGAAAATTTATAGGGCTATTTATTTAACTGGATCTGAATGACATCGGTTCTGGATGAGTGGGTTTAGGGCAAACTGCCGGGCCATGTGGTCCAGGGAAAAAAGAGCAGGGGATAAATCAAGTGAATGGGGGGAAGAGAGGTGGAGGGTAGGAAGGTGGGAGATGGATAGGGAGCCAGGGAACTAGAGGAAAAGTGAGAGGAAAAGCCCAGGATACAGGGAGGGAAAGATGAAGATGAGATTATCAGTAGTAGCTCTACACAGAAGCAAGTGCACGAGAAACAAAGATTGCATGAAAGGTGAAGTGGAGAAAACTTAAATCTGCTTTGCATTCAACCAAAAACACATGCATGGTGTGTGATATCACATAGATACCCTGCACAATGTAACAACTTTATCAGTTCTCATATATTCTGTTCTTCTCTGCAAAAGTAAGAGCGATAGGAAAAGTGCATGATTTGCAAAATTATGCAAAAAACTGTCAAGCCGAATTTTGTGAAACTTAAACGTTTTTCAGTTAAAGCAACACTCAGAGCACAATTAACTTTTCCAGATATGGCACTGATGTTGGCTAAAATGTGAGTGACCACCTAGTTTTAACAGGAATTTTAAAAAGTGGAGAGCAATGATGACTCACACTGTAGTCAGTTTTTTTTAAAAACTTGTAAAATCCGGTCTTTAAGTGATGACGTGATGAATCCTGCTCCGGGCCCAAACTACTCTGCGTTTAATAAGGCTTTTGTGTTTAATGCTTTGTATCTTGTTTTGTTTAATCTCAACAAGCTCCTAAAACCAGTCAGTGATCACTGTTGGCCTCTCTCGGGTTTTATTACCGCTAATCATTTTAAAGCTCAGTTTTTAAAACCTTATAATGTAACTACAGCCCAGCCCATGCAGCAGTATATTAATAACTAACCTCGTATTGTGGATGGATTATATCTGTTGTTCTCCCGAATTTAGTTCAGTCCGTTTACAGCATCCTGCCATGCGATTGCAATTGTCCCAAACCTTCGGGAACTCTCACGTTAACTTTTATTGAGTGGAAAAAGGTTAGCGATCACAGCTATGTTAGCCAAACTTCATTAACCCTACAAATGTCACTGCTGTTTAGTTCTCTGTCTTCATTTACGTTGGAAGTGATAGTAGAGTTGTACGTCTTAATTTGTTTTGGAAAACCCTCAGCCTGAACATGGTATATTTAGATGGAAACTAGTGAGCTAACTTCCTGCTAACTTCTAACTCCGTTAACTTTAATAAATTCAGTTGTCATGGATGCCTGGATGTTAAACTTAATTGTTACACCTGGTAGAGGTTTATTACAGATGAAAGGATTTAGACAGTTTTTAACTCTCAGTGATGCTGCAGTGATCGTGTGACTCAGGGACCTGCAGCAGAGTTTGGGCCCAGGCATGGCTAATGACGTCAGACTTAAAGACTGGATAGCTTTTAGTAATCTCTGATCCAATACAGCAGCTGTAACAGATCTCTCTCTCTTGTAAAACAGGATTGGAAGAGTCACTGTAGCCTTCCAGGATTTATTCACCACCCAGTCTTAAAACTGCACTCCATGCACAAAATCTATTCTATTCATTTTTTTCCTACACTCAGCTCTTTGTGATGTCATTAAGAGCAAGAATCTGTAATATCACCGTTTCAGGTACAAAGCTCTTCCTTCAAGCACAGAAACTCCAACCACTAGCTGTTCACACCTTTTTGAGGAGAGGGAGCCAAACAGAAGAAAGTTGGTCCAAACAGAGGAGCAAGTACAGTAAAAGGTGCTACCAAGGGTACACAGACCAATGCCCTGTCTCACAGTGTATTATTAGAGTTATCCACTTACATTGTTTGAAGAAAACCTGTATTATATCATTTTGTGTGTTGGTTTTGAAGGCAGGTCATTACTACCCCGTTCACCTACTGCTTTACCCCTCCACTCTCCCCCAGTGGTGTGTGACAACTGTAAGTGTAAGTCCCGTGGTGTGTGTGTGTGTGTGTGTGTGTGTGTGTGTGTGTGTGTGTGTGTGTGTGTGTGTGTGTGTGTGTGTGTGTGTGTGTGTAGGGTTGTTTGCATTAGGGTGGCCTGAGTAAACAACACTCGGGTTACCCCTTGAGGCTTTATCATATTATTCATTCCATTTTAAATCTGGAAAAATATCACATGGGTGACGGGAGTAGATTACTTGGTAGCATCAGATCATGTTCGTTTTTAAGTGCAGTGAAGGGCTCAGATCACATGTTGGCATGTGATGAAACTTGACTGGTGAAACCGTGTGAGGCTTCCAACATCTTTGATATGCACTTTAATCATCCATCACATTTGGAAACATGAGACTTTATCTAAAACCACACCGAATCCCATCTTTCACCCTCACTCCACACTTGTGTATTCTCGTTATTTTTATATCATTGTAGCAGCTTTTTTTTTGTGCGTTTGTTTTTTGCGTGTGCTAATAGTTTGTATGTCTGTTGTGCTCTATAAATAAAATTGTATTGTATTGTCTGTTAGCAAGATTTCGCATACACACATGTAGAAACCTCAGCCTTAGTCCCAAACACACAAATCCTCCTTATAAGTCTTGGTTCATCAGTTTGAAACTAGAAGACCACAGTACCTCACTTACTGCTGAAACTACTTTAATAAAATTGAGGGGATCCAAAGAATAAGTATTACCCCAAATGACCTTAAGGGGGTGCTGCGATATATGTTTAAAAGTAAACTGAAAGATCAAGAGACAGAATGATGAGTGTCATTACTCACAGGTTAGAGGGGCGGGGATTCACAAATGATTTTCTTCCATTAATCTTTCTGCAATTTAGTGACTGAAAATGTAATAAATGTAATGATTTTGAAAAAAATACCTGTAAGGATAATACGTGTGTTCTGAAGTGACTTCCTCATCAGCATGCCAAATAAATTATAATGCTCTGTCTGACATTAACTGATATTAACTGAATCAACAGCTTGCTGAGTTAAAAGTTTTCCATTATGACTCTAAATCTGAGGTATAATTTATATTTTTTAATATAATAAGTTTTTCTGCTAAATCTTCACTTTACTATTGTGTAGCTCAGGAAAAAAGATCAAATTTATGTTAATCTTATTTACTGATTTACTTGTTTGACCAGACTCCTGTACAGCACAGGACACGAAGTATATATAGCTAAAACATATCTATGAAAAGAGATGAATCTAAACACCAGGAGGCCATGTTGCTTTATGCCAGGCAGTATTGATTGAGCCCCGAGCCCTGAAATCGTCCCAGCTTCTAGTGTCCTGACTCGGGCCTTTAAGCGTGTTGAACCCGGCTGAAAGCATTCCTTCACTATGAGAGGCTGTAAAAGTGGATATGTAGAAGAAAATGAGTTGGACTGCGTTGTTAGAAGCAGGACCCACCACCCACAAAGCCTGCCACGCTCTCTGCTCTTCTGAAGCCGGCCTTACCTGCTAATTTGTATCAGTAAACAAGCAGCCAACAACTTCAAAGTGTTGACACCAATGAGGCCTGACAGGGGAATGGACTTCTGTTTAAGCATGTGTGCAGGTGTGTGTGTCGGTGTGTCTGCATTCACCTACCTATGCTTGGAATTTTTCTTCCAATCCACAGGAATACATTTCAGACCATGCAGTATTTTATTTTAATATGCGCAGGCTTTGTATACATTTTAGCATGAAAATGGTCAAGTAAAAATACTTCAAATTGTCTGTCCACTGACATCAATCTTGCATTTCAAAACATAAATCAGTAAAAAAACCAAATGAGTACATCTGTATGTTAAATCATCCATCATTGTAAATGTGTGTATACATGTTTCTGTAGATGGGCCACCACCCACAGAGACATGTCAGGTAAATATTTGGATGGTGGGAGGGGGTAGTGAAGGGTCCAGTGTCCAGAGAGGGCACAAGCTATGAGAAAATATTCCTCCACTCCTCGCTGGACAGAGACACCTGATCCTGCCTTCGAGGCTGAGCAACATCACTCCACACCCCAAACATACACTTGAACCAGAGGGCCTCTGGCCAAATAACTGTGTCCATACAGTGCTGTGGAAAAATAATGTTTGCCTCCATCTTGATTTCTTAGTTTTTTGTATATCTGTCAAACTTAAATGGTTCAGATCATTAAACAAATTTTAATATTAGACAAAGACGGCCGCAATAAGCACAAAATGCAGTTTTTAAATGATGATTTTGAAAAAGTAATTTCCCCCTAAATCTGATCTCTTTTTGCGCCTCTCTTGGCAGCAAGAAATCCAGTCAAGTGTTTGTGATAACTGGCAATAAGACTTCCACATCACTCTGGAGGAATTTTGGCCCGCTCTTGTTTGTAGATTTTTTTTTTTAATTCAGGCACATTGTAGGTTTGTCGAGGTTATGCCAAACATCTCCAAACCATTCCAACCACTTTGAGTCATTCAGAGGCAGATTTGCTGCCCTGTTTCGGATCATCGTCCTTCTGTGTAACCCAAGAACTGGGCATGAACTGATGGCTGGACATTCTCCCTCAGGATTTTCTGGTGGAAAACAGAAGTTGTGATTCCATCAATTGCAAAAAGTCGTACAGGTCCTGAAGCACGAAAACAGCCCCAGACCATAACACTACCACCACCATGTTTGACTTTTGGTATGATGCTCTTTATAAAATGCTGTGTTAGTTTTATGGCAGATGGGATTGAAACCAGTTAAGTGGTAACTCTAAATTGCCCATAGGTGTGAATGCGGGAGTGAATGTGAGTGGAAATGGTTGTCTCTGTCCACTCCACATGTTAGACCAGCAACAGACACCCCCACCCACCCCGCAACCCTGAAAATGGATAAGCAGATGGATGGATTTAAACCTTCCCAAAAAGTTCAACTTCTTTCTTGTCAGTCCACAGAAGACACAGAGATGATTTCTGAGATCTTTTAGGCTACTCTGTCACATCTGTCAACAGGTCTGGCAGTAATCAGGCCTAATCAGGCTGTGGCCAGTGAAATCAAACCAAATAAATTGTGCTTAATCACATTTTTTTAATGAAATCACATGATTTCATAAATAAAGTCATCATTTAAAAACTCAATTTTGTATTTACTTGGGTTATCTTTGTGTAATATTAAAAACTGTTTGTTAATCTGAAACATTTAAGTGTTACAAATATGCAAAGAACTAAGAAATCAGGTAGAGGAGAAATACTTTTAAGCTAAGTATCACAGAAACTTGAATGACAGTTTTTCTGCTAAATCAACAACAAAAATGTGAGTGATTGTTTTCAGGTCTAGTAGGTCTTGTGAAGGTGTAAATGCGTGTGTGATGACAGAGCTTGTTTGTTTTTTTTTCCTGGGTTTCTTTTCGACTAGAAGAGCACATGCGTGTAATATTTATATGCCCATCGCACAGCAGCCTCATTGCAGCATGATTTCAAAGCTTCCAGGTAACGTTTCACTTCCAGTTAAGCGGCTGCTTTAATCCAGGTACATTAGGCTCACTGAGTGACAGAGTGATTGCCTTTATTAATGTCAGCACCTCATCAAGCAAGCCCTACTTCTCGCTGTGCCGCAAGGTTTCAACCCTGATGCCCAAATGCCCACCTCTCCCCCTGTGACAGGTGCTCTTACACAAGCAAACCACACAGGGGAGCTACTGCTTTTTCCAAGTTAAAGACACACGCACAGACACACACATGCACAGATCACAGTCGCTCACATTGTCCAACCTGCTGCAAGCCGGACCGGCAGTGGAGCAGTGATTTATTTTTGCAGCCAGCAGATGAATAATGTTTTATAAAGTATGCAACATTACATCTGTTTACACTGAATTTAATGAAGGTTCAGTTGAGCCAGAATAAATTACAGCTGTCAAAACAGCAATTAATCAAAAATGCATGTTTCTGTGAAATAATTATTTCATTACTCGTGTTATTGAACAAAGTTTTGGATGTAAAATTAAGATTTGTGTGTGTAAAAATTGGGTTAATATATGAAATTAAAAAAAAGAAAAGAATCTGATATTTGCTGCATTTTATCAACTAATCTTATGTGTTGGGGTTTTTTTACATATTGAGCCTTTTTCATATTTTATTTTTTCTTTTTCTTTTTTTTTTAAGTTTGTTTGTTTTTTTAAATACCACGTCGCTCCAAAGGACAGATTTTAACATAATAAAAAAATAGTTTGATTAATTTTCAACATCAAAGCTTATTTTATTAGTTACATGATTTCTATGTACCTCAGTAATTAAAACAACTGTGGAAGGATGTTGCGGGCCGGCAAAAAAATGGTTTTAGTTTACAAATTTACTGAGAGGGGAAATTTAAAAAAAAACACAAAGTGAAGAATATTAATGTCCAGCCTTCTTCCTCTTAGTCATATGTAAACACAACTCGGTATCTAGGACAATGATGTCAGATACTGTAAGACACATACAGCAAGTGAGGACATGTTCTCATAAATATCATTACATTCAAACTGGCTGAAAATATGCCAGTCTGTGAGACAAACTGTATGACTGCAGTGAAGATTAATGAGCTAAGAAATCAGACCCAAACAACAGGGCGCTTTTTTTTTCTCTCTTTCCCCACATCCAGCTCACTCCGGTGTTTAGGGCCTCTCACTGAGAGCCACATGGAGCACGTATGATGAGAAAGATTTGTTCTCGCCTGGCTCGACTGTCAGAAACTCCAACCATGTTGTACAAAGCAGAAGAGAACAATAAGTGCTCGTGGAAGTAAGGGTGGGGTAAACTGATATCAGTGGTCTTTGAACTGTGGCAGCCATACTTGTTAAACAGAACTCTAATGCTGCTTTATTTATTGAGCTTTATTGTAAAATCAGAAACATTTCATTGAAAAAAGGTTACATTTTGAATCATTTCTGATTGAGGAAATTTTGATTTGATTTGACTGATTTTTGTTTTAGTTTGGTTTTATTATATACTACTTTGCATGGTTTGGAGGCCTTTTTTATTTTCAAACATAAATAATCTAATTAAAAAATAAATACAAAATATAACAACCCAAGTTTTGTTTTATAATGTAAAATTAGATATAAATACATAAATAAATATTAAATTCTCGAATATTTTAAAATGTATATTAATTTGTTTAGTTACATGACTTTAGAACGTCTCCTGCATATTTCATTTACAGTGTATAATGAAGAATACTAGTGCTACTGTTTTGCGAGTTCTTAATGCTTCGATGAATAAAACAAATGATTAATAAACATTCTGGGTGATGTGTGATTATTCAGTTTTCTTATGAATGATAGTTTAAATGTTAGCGTATAGCATTTGTTTAATCGTGTCGCCTATTTTATGCGTATTTTAATAAGAATGTGTGATAAATATTATATATTTTGATAACCTTGATGCAAAAAAAAGGAACAAAAAGGAAAAACAGATGACATTTACTAATATTTTTTGAAGCCTGGTGTGCTGGATCCTAAAATAAATAAAATATGACTTTTATCTAATACTTTTTTTGTGAATCCGTGTGAGTAAACATTTTCTAGAACTCCCACACAGGGCTGTAAACAGTGCGTAAATACAAACACGGCCACAAATGTTCGAAACAGCCTGTGTGATTACAATAAACACTGACCATTGTATATAAATGATACTAAAAACAACATAATCAAATATTATTTTAATTTCAAGCTATGAAACAAAGTACATTTTTCCTCCTTGCTCAGTAAAATAAGAGGGGGAACTTTTTCATTATAGCTGTGCAGCATAATCTCTGGACCTTTTGTTTTCCTTGGGTTCTCAAATGTTCCTCACCACCACCAGAGCTGGCTAATGGATGCAGATGGAGGAAGTGTTTGACATTATGGACACAGCAGTGCTTGTTTTAGAGGAGCTGGTCATGTGGTCTGCCCTAACAGGCCACACAGTACCCCCTTAATGTGACCCAGACCGCCCAGCCAACTCCAGGGGGCTTCAGGAACTGTCCGCTCTGGGGGGAACTGAGTGTCAGTTTAGCCCCCCAGTGAACACAAGTCAACATGCCTTAATCCCCCTATCACCTAAAGTTACACTTTTGGGTCTGCAATTAGCCAGCCGGCGAAATCTCCCCCACTCCCTACTGGACTTGCTCTTTCCAAACCCTGACATGCAGTTCCGTGCTGGTGCTGCGGCCAGCGTGGAGACTCCGGTGCCGGTTTCCATGGCACAGTGCCGGGCCACATGGTCCCTCATCGTTCACTGTCACCGTGCTGTGGAGGAAGAGATCAAAACCAACATGTGGTGGCAGGAAGTGCCTGACAAGATGAATCACTGTAATTAGCATCAAACTGCCCAGCGCCAGCTCTGATTGGTGGAGGCTTGCTCTTGACAGATTCTGCGAGTGACTGGGAGGGACAAGACGCAACAGAGCAAGATCTGTGACCTTAAGGCCTGAGATGTGGTTGATGCAAGGGAAACCACCACTGAGCCGAGTCTCTGCAGGTCATTTTACACTGAGCTAAGCTGAATGTAAACATTTTCTAAGATGGGGAAATATTTGCTGCATGGAAGCGGGGGTGGGGATGGGTGGGTGGGTACAATGTCCATTATTAACTGGAGCAGAGCAATGCCAACAGGGATGATGGTGCCCTAAATTCCACTCCGCTTGGGCCTGGCTAAATTTCTGCACATTGTTTACCTCCTCTGTGACTTCCTGCTTCATCTTGGAAGAGGAGCACAGGAAAGCCTGATATTCCCCCATCAACCCAAATCTCCTGTACGCCCAAACAAAAAGCAGCATTGTAGCATATTTTTTTCCAGTTTCCTCTGTTCTGCATTTCCAGTTGAGGGTGTGGCGTTGGCATTCCTCAAGGTCAAATCTCTGCATGACTCTGCTCCTCTTAATTTCACTGTCAGGGGTTGGCAGGTGTGGGGGTCGCTCTCATGGGCATGTTATCCATTTTCTGCTGCTGGCAAAAAGATGATCTTGAACCTGAAGTCACAGAATTAATTGCCAAACCCACTAAACACCTTAACTGTTTTACATCCGAGACATACGAAGGACTCATCATCTTACCAACCCCTGAGGCTGGACCCGTTCTCCACACGAGCCAAGTGAGAGGGAGGAAGGGAGGTGAGGAAAGGGATTGGTCCCCGAAAGGTGGGTTTTGTGGCCACGGAGACTTATTAAATATCCTCTCAGATGAGTTTTTGAAAGAAAAGAAGCAGAGTCTGGCCACCCTGTTGGCTCAGGACCTTAAATACGCTAACACACATATTAATTTCTGCTAGCAAGGGAACACAGTTGACGATAAACGCATATGCACAGTGAACCTGCCTGCGATGGGGTCTGAATAGAGGGTCGGGATTCAAGTTCACAAAATCAGCAGAGGCCAGCGAAGAGTGAACAAACCGAGGTGGCTGAGGGAGGACAGATTCCATTCTGGGGGGATAGAGAGATGGAAGAAGCGAGGGGCATGAGGTGGTGTTTTGGTGGTGAGGAGGTGGGGGTCTCAGACTCGAGTCCCCCCCTGCCAGGAACAACAAGCAGGGCTTCTCATATTCAAATAAATACCAAGCCAGTGGGGCGCAAGGAGGGGCGTCAGATAAGGAGGAGGCAAGGGGGCAAGAGCCAGACTGGAGGATGGCTGCTCAGCTACACTGAAGCCTATTTAGGATCACGGGCCGGGCCAGGAGGAGCAAAGCAGGCAGTGACAGATTTATAATGAGCGTAGACTCTGCCCTTCCATTTAATACTAGGCTTAAGACGTATTAGAGAGACAAAGGCCGCAGATCCCGCTCAGAGAGAAGAAAGACCTTAATTAATTTGGGGAGATCACGGAGGGCTCCGGGCCCACATCATCGGCTCTTTGTGGCAGGAATGCCAGCTATTTACCGGAGCTCCAATAGGGCTGCGAGGAGAGGCAAGGTGATGACGACTGGGGCCGCCGTGTAACAGATAGGAAAAGGATACTTTTCAAAAGCTAAAAGCTTCCCAGTTTTAAAACAAAGACGGGAGGGAAAAGAGAAGAAGTGATTTTGAAAAGGGATCTGACTCTGAGCGGCCTCCACCCCCCCACTCCACCCTTCCTATGTCCTATACTCACATTCCAAACTTATTTTTTTGCTTTCTCATTCTCTCTATGAGAATTTCAGTCGATAACAACTCCAGAAAGCAAACTCAGGATAAAAATGCACGAGAACCACGACTAACTAATGCCTTAATTATCTATAGAATCACTCTTGTACATGTTCTCTGCAGGTCCTCACAATAAACTGTATTTAATAGGAATGTAATAGCAGCTGAATCATAACTGCCTGCTCCCCCCTTTCTCCTGCTCACTGTTGCTTGAGGTGTAGTCGGGCCGCAGAGATTCAAAGCTAGCACATACTGACCAGGCTGCAGAGATCCTGCTGAAGGGCACAGTTGGCAGCTGTCAGGCCTGTCTTCTTTAACTCTGAGAAGACATGTGGAGATAGGATCTTCCTTCCCAAAATAAATAAATAGCACTGGCACACATTTCCCCAGACAACTGCAAAGGGGGGAGGGAGAAAGTCAAAACTGTGCTTTTTTTTCCTTTGTTTCTATTTAATTTTGCATGCTTGGCAGCTTGGACAAACAGAACGGGAAATGAGGATGTCAAACGTCAGAATCTATTAAGCAATGCATGTATTCTGTAGGAAGATTTTTTTTAAACACCTGTTAAGTTAAGCTGTTCCAAAAACCAATTACCTGCATCCTCTTATTTGCCATGAATATTAACAATAAAGTCTATAGTCTGTTTTTCCAAAGTGTGGGAATATATTCTGGAATTTGCCTGGGACTGAAGGAATCATGATTTTCACCTTTGGTCGGCCATTGAGTTCGTTTCCATTGTGTTTTTACGCTTTTATGATGACCCCAAATACAAAGAAGAACAGGGCTGGACAGGAAAAGCACATTAATATGTCAGCACGGAAATGTGCTCATTTTTTTTCCTTCTTTTTTTAAAACTAAAGCATTCAGTGTAATGTTCCAAGAAAAAGAAAAGAAAAGAAAGAGCCCCTCCAAAAAGACAAATAGATTTTCTACCAATTATAAAACATTCACAATAAATTAATTCACATAAGATACGGAAGGAACACGTCTTATTATACTTTGCATGTTATTAGATTACATTTTATGCAATACTGCTTTGGTGGCATATTTCCATTACTGTGCGCCTTTACGCATGGCTGAAAGGCTATTGGAGGATGCGGTAGCTCTGCTAACATCTGGAACACCGCATGAGCGCAAAATTCCGTCGGTATTTAAGCGCCACATTGCGCCATTGTTAAAATCGTAACAATACGATTTTAAATTTGCGTGCACATAATAACGAGTTTATATCAACGATTTTTCTCATTTATTCTTAATGCCAACAGAACGACTCCACGGGGGAAAGGCTTCAAAATATCCAACTAACCACTCAGTGACAGATCCTAGAAACGGACTTACAAATAGCCCAATGAAAAACAAAATTATGATGGACATAAGAGAAATATTCATCGCTGTGGTCAAATGTTTGGACTTTTTTTTGCAGTGAAAAAAACTCAAAATGCCAGCTCATTTAGGGGAAAAGGGGGAACATTTTTGTTAACCGTACAAGTAAATGGAGGCATTCACAAACTGAAGCAGCCTACAAAATTAGACCATAGCGCTGTAAGAAACTAGAACGTTTCCATCGACTGAAAAGACAAACAACATGTCTCTTTTTAATGTTTTACATGAGAGACTTTAATAATAATAATAATAAATTTCTATCTGATTACTTAACCGAAAAAAGATCGCATTATGATGAGTTATTCCTACAAAGCTTGGGTTATATTATAGCAAAAGAAATGTGTGTTTTTAGTTTAGTTTAGTTTTTTTGTTGGTTTTTTGTTTTTGTTTTTTTTTTTGAGGGGGGGGGGGGGATTATTATTATTAGCCCTATTAATAACCATCAGAGTTTCCGGTAGCAAATTATAACATTTACTTGCACTGTTTTTATTGATAAATACATGTATTTCATATTAACTAACACAAAAATCATAAATTAGAGCGTTTTTCTAGAATAAGTTTAATCAACGGCTCGCTTGCTTATATTTATTTTACGGGAGTTGAAAATAAATATATTCTATTTCAGTTAAATTAAGTTCATTTTATTTATGTTTAGAACTTTATTTGCATGAGTTTTCCTTGTCATGATTGTATATGAGGCATGTTTTAGTCTTCCCTCCTGCGTAAAGTGCGCCTCTGTGCGTTCCCTGAGCGTGGACACCCCGGGCCTTCTGCTGTTAGCGGTCAGCGGCGTATTTCCTCTCACTCAGTTCTCTATATGCTGAGATTTTGACCATTATTTAGATAGCACGGAGTTTTATACGTGGAGTCTCCACAGGTCTCAATAGCTTCGGGTAGAATGTGCAAATCATTGTTTTGTTTGTTTGTTGTGTTTTTGTTTGTTTGTTTGTTTTTATAACCAGCGGAAGATGCTATGATTTATTGTCTGTCAAATAATATGAGCGCGTAAATAATAATCTTATCAGGCTGACTGCGGCACAGACAGCCTAATTAAACATCTCCACGACACACAGGTACAAACATCAGAGGAGATGATAAGCTCTTTTAGTTTGAGTGTCTGGGAGAAGCAGAGGGATCGAGCAGAAAGACGCAGAGGAGACAGCGCGCGCCCACATGTCCATGCAGATATCCCGACGACCCAATCACATCTCTGTTTACTAATAACACGAAAATAGCAACCATCGATGCCTTCACGATGGATCTGTGCAATTTAATGAGGCACGGGCAAGAGGTTGTGGTTTGGTGATTTGTCATGTTACCACAAACAGGACATACAGGACCACACAGGCCTCTCCTACTGGAGGAACAGAAGCCAGCGGTTCTCTTGTAGGAGACCATCAGGAAGACCACCGACAACATAAATATGTGCGGTGTGTGAGTGACTGATTGCCCAAACGTGTAGAAGCACTGTCGCTGAGACAGAAGTACAATCACACCATCCTGGAAAATTGTTATCGGAAAACTTTTGCGCGAATATTCTTGTGCGTCAAGACGCACGGCAACTGGCTCAAAGTCTCTCTAGGTTTACCTTCTGTTGGCTTCTGTCACCTTTGGAGGTTAACAACGGCAGATCAGGTAAATAATAGGACCGAAGCAAGTGCAAACATATTTTTAAATTATTAAAAAAAAAAACAACTATGATTTGAATTTAAAGTGGCACTCATCACCAGAGTGGTTTTGATACCCCAAATCATTATTGTCTCTTCATTAACAGAAATAAGAATAGCTTTACACCTTTATGCAGGGTATGCTTACTTGTGCTTACTTTGAAGTAAGCATATCCTGTATTAATGAGAGGAAAAACTGGAGCGCAGTCTAAAGCATGAATGCGTTTTGCGGTGCATTAATTAACCACAATAAAATTTTAAAATAAAGAGTTCCAGGTGAAAATGTCGAATTACTCCGTGTCAGCAGAGCCATCATGCGTAATTAAAATTCAAAGTTCACTTAGCTCTTTCTTACAGAAAAAAATATTAAATTCACGTGTTTTTATTTGTATCAAGAGTACTTTCAAGTCAAACACCAAAGTAAAATGTTTGAATGTCTTTTCAGGAACTTTCAAATCACCAAATCCAAGAATGGCCTTTAATTTCCACAACGAGCCTACAATTATAAATTCATTCAGATGCTTTGTTACAGCACTTAGTCCCTAATTTGGCCTCGGTAGAAAATATCGTTTCCTTCATGGACTTTTCAGTAAAAAATGACTCCGGGTTGAGTAAAAGTGATTTTATCCTCAGAGATCAACAGCACCTTACCTGATGTCACATATTCCTGTTCTGCATCCATCAGCCAGTGGGCCAAGAAATGCTGTTCGGGCCTGCATCCTCTAATCAGTGAGAGCTGTTTGCCGGAGCTGTTTACATACTTTGCTCACTTTGTCTAGATGTCAGCTTTGCACCATATGAGCTAAACTCTTCGTGACAGAGTCTGCAGACTCTATCAGAGAGTACAGAGTAAAAAGGCCCAAAGAGTCCAAACACAAAGCTCCGTTTAACTCAATAAAAACGCGTAAAGCCGCTTAAAATCAACACAAAACAAAGGGAAAACTACTAAACTCTGGTCAGCCTGGCTGCCTTTTTATGATCATCAGCGTTAAAATCTTGTTTTGTTGTTGTTAACATAAAGTTTGCAGGTATTTTTATTTTTTTCCACGATGCAAAAATGAGTTTATCTCTTTCTAACAGGCAAAATAAAAAATCCCAATTTCCGTCGCCCTGAAGCTTCAAATTCAGCATTTTATTCACTCAAGCAAGAGTTTGCTATGCCTTTATTTTGGGTTGCTGGTCTGAATATTCCCGTATTGGGCGAATTTATTATTATTATTATTATTATTATTATTATTATTATTATTATTATTATTATTATTATTATTATCTTCAGGCTCACATTTTACTGAGTCCACTGTGCCTCGGCTGAGCGAATTCCGACACAGTCTCTTCCCATTTCGCTGAGCTCCTGTATTTTGTCTGTTATCACCTAACTATTTACAAAGGAGGCTTCCGACTTGGCAATGATGAAGTGAGCCGGTATCGATGGCATCATATCAGATTAAAAAAAAAAAAAAAAAACTGCCGGGAGGAATACATCATGTGGGTGATGGTTTACAATATTTTGACAGCGATCAATGCAAAATAAATCAACCAATTCGATTTATATCTATCTATCTTTCTATCTATCTATCTATCTATCTATCTATCTATCTATCTATCTATCTATCTATCTATCTATCTATCTATCTATCTATCTAGGAGGGGTTTATTTATGCTCCCTGCCTCCCATGGAGAAACATCCAAAACAAATAGGCCTAATCCTCTAACTGCTTTATCCCATTAGAACCCCGCTGCTGCTTTCACGCTTAATTCACTGACTCCAGTGTAAATTAAACTCTATCCGGTCGCTATCGCACCAGCTTCCAGCAAAACACATCTTGAGTCGCTGCACATTAAAGTTGAACCTCGATAAGCTGAGAACCAACAAAGCGAGACTGAAGGCGGGAGGTGGAGAGGTCAAGTCCAACTCCAGCCTGAAATGCCACGTGTGTATGCTTCTCATTTTTACTGACTGCAAGGGTGCTGTTTCTGCGAGTCTGTGTCGTGTATATCCAGGTGTGTCTGACACGAAACTAATTGAATGTGATGGCTTTTGGGGAAAAATGTGTGCACACAGGGGCTGGACACTCCTCAAAAGTCAAAAGTGCATCTGCATTCTGACTGGTTTCCATCTCTGCGCCTCTCAGATAAATAATTGCTTGGATTAAAACATATTCTCGTTATATTCTGCTTTTTTCTTCTTTCTTTCTTTCTTTCTTTCTTTCTTTCTTTCTTTCTTTCTTTCTTTCTTTCTTTTCTTTTCTTTTCTTTTCTTTTTCTTTTTTACTCACTAAACGTTCAAAGCATCTGAGAAAGAAGTCAGATGTGTGGGTTACTTGATATTTATTTTTGTCTCCATATTTCTTTTTTTAAAGAAAACTGCATTTTGGATCTGAACCCTCGCACAAAGCACTCATCAGATTTGGAGCTGTTATTGCTCCTCGTGCTCCACGCAAACTCTCGAGAAATCTAAGTATGCGCACGCCGGCACATACGCGTAATTTACTGGAAAAGTGGCGCTCTTTAAAGACGGGACACTGCGGTGACGTTGGAGTCGAATCCAAATGACTGACAAGGTCTTATTGAAATAAAACATCGAGTGTAGAGCGCGCGCACTTTTTTTTCTTACAGTGATGCAGGGGAGGCGTGGATCTCGCTCACTTTTGACATTCTCGCAGCAGTAGTAGCTTCTCCTCAAGGCAGGACTCAGATGACACCACCCCGCCAGCGATCGGAGGAGAAACTCCGCTCTCTCGCTTCTAAGCGGATGAACTATGCTTTGACACCAGGACGCGTTTAGGGGTTCGTCACGCAAATCGGAGCATCGCCAGGCTTTTTGGCGTCTTCACTGTAATCGTGGGAAAACCTTCATAAGAACCCACGGAGAGCCAGTGGCGGAATGTGAGAAACCACCCCCAAATTTTAGCGCATGTTCCTCTCCGTTGTGCACAGCCTTCTCCTGCTTTCTGCGCGGTTGGAAAGCGGGGGAAAAGGAGGAGGAGGGACGGCTTTTAACGACTCGATCTCTTGCCTATGGACGACGGCGGTCCCCTCTCTCCAAAGGCAAATGCTTTCAGTATTGCCTCTCTGATTTCGGCTGCAGAGCAAACAGGAAACGCAGCGTTTGAAAAACACGGCACCGGCCTCGACAAGTCAGACCTGCATAACCACAGTTCCTTTAAAATGCACTACAGCACTGTCACCCGGGAAATGGAAGGTAATTGTGTTTGCTGATGTAGCATGTGTACGTCTCACCCGAAATTCTCCCCCTAGCAACTTTGGGTTTGCCTGATTCTCCGACGTTTTTGAAATGCGCAAAACCGCGCATGAGTGCGTTGTTTTGGAAAGTATGGAAGGAAATTACAGCTTTGTTTTCTTTTTTAAGTGTCACAGAGTTGAGCCACTGTGAAAAAAAAATTCTGCAGATTTTAATCGCCGTGTTCACCATCACTGAGGAGAAGTCTGGAAACAAAACAGTCAGAATGTGGGTAGCGTGGGGGGGGTTCAAACGTGCCAAAATCCCAAAGTGGTGTACCAAGAAACAACTTTAATTCGTGGACAGAATCACATACATTCAGCATGAAGACAAGAGGAGGAGGGTTTACACGGGCGCCCCGTGCGTAATGGTAAAAACAGACTATAATAATCATACCCAGCTTGGAGGGGGGTGGGGGGCTGTATATCCATCCCATGCGTCTATTTGTCCATCAGGAGAGGGCTGCAGTCACCTGCTGCCTGTTTGTTTGTTCATGCAAATCAATGTGTGTTTACCTTGTAGAGCGTTTGCACTCCCCTCTGCCTGGCACATCCTCCATTGTTTGTTAACGGGGGTGATGTGGGCGATATCCTTATCCAAAAGTTAAATGGGTGCCGGAAAAGCCATTAAAAAGGGGCGCACTTCTCTGTCAATCAGTCTGGTTGCAAGGCGAAGAAAAGGCACATTACCTGCAGTTCCTTATCTAAATAGAAATAAGAACCGGTTTTATCGCAAAGGGGAGGCCCTCTGCGTCAGATAAGAGAGGAGACTGGTGTGCAGTGTTAACACACTGCAGCAGCGCACAACAGAGGCCGCTCACAGCGCGATCGATCACGAGCGAAAACCAATTCATGCGCACTCCGAGTTAGTTTCCTCGAATAGTTCGGAGATTCTACGGGACCCGCACCGCTTTTTGGGGAAAACTTTTCTTTTCTTTGCTTTTCGGAGGTCTCCTATTTTAGATCAGGCAGCCCGTAGTATGCTGGCAGTGGATGAAACCTCAGGGACTGCCGAACAGCCGAGACGGAAACTTTTTAAACCGAAACGAGTGCGTTCGTGCTTGACGCTTTCCTCTGGGGATCGCTGAATCCTGCTTCTGTTTTTCACTCTCTGTGTTATAATCGACTTGAAGTGAAAGGCATATTTAGTAAAATCTAGTTTTCTGGGATGATTTCAGCCATATCCAGTCCGTGGCTGACGCAGCTGTCCCATTTTTGCGATGTTGCAGCCTTCACGACGAGCAGCCTGAGCAGCCTCAACACGCCGGGGGGCTACCACCTCTCTCCCTCCCCCGGGGACCCCTACAGTCAGCATGAGTCCCATTTCGAGCCCTGCCCGGCCGCCCAACACAACTACAACTATCCGGGATCCAACCAGGGCCAGGCCCCGTCGAACGACAACGGGACCGCCAATTGCTCCTCATCGTCCTCAAGCTCTACGCCGAACAGCAAAACTATAGTGAAGAAGAACCCGAAAGTTGCCAACATTAACGTTCAGTTGGAGATGAAAGCTTTATGGGATGAATTTAACCAGCTAGGCACGGAGATGATCGTCACCAAGGCCGGCAGGTGAGTACCCATTACACACAGGCCAGAGGCGCTGGAGTTATTTTTCTCCTCATGCAGACTCGAAAAATAATATAGGACAGAATACTTTAATATATACTGAAACATCTGAGCAAAGAACCAAACCGGGAAAGGATAAGCAACTATTTTTTCTGCGAATGTCTGTGCAGATTAGCAACTGTAAGTATAGACTAGAAAATAAAGTTATATAATGTAATAAAAACAATTTCATTAAGAAAATACTCCATACTTTTTCACTCTTGCTATTTAGTCATATATATATAATTTCCTACTTTAAATAACGTCATGGGCTCAGGCAGCTGACGCAAAACATCACTTTGTGCCATGCACATGAAGGCCTGTGATGTTTTTTAAATAATATTCAGCGGACTTTTCACACATGTCTCTGTCCATCAAATCATACTGCTTTAGAAAATGTATTTTTTTTCTCGCTTCGGTTTTTTAAAACAAACAACACGTTTTAAGCTTCTGGAGATGTTTTAAAAACAAGGTCAAATACAAGGAGGCTTGTATTTGTGTGTGTGTGTGTGTGTGTGTGTGTGTGTGTGTGTGTGTGTGTGTGTGTGTGTGTGTGTGTGTGTGTGTGTGTGTGTGTGTGTGTGTGTGTGTGCCGGCTGTAAACACCATCATCCAGTTGCGTTTTATAGATCTAATAAGGATAAGTGTGACTCTCCTGGGCTTCTTCGCCCTCATCCTGCCCCAATTTTACGCACTGCTGTTATAAAAAAAAACATTGTGGTCTTTAATTTATGAGTCTTTACATGTAGGATCAGATCCTACAAGCCGATTACAGTGGTTTCTTTTCTTTTCTTCTCTTTTTTTCTTCGATTTCAAAATTATGGAAGCGCCGCTCCACGCGCTCAGTTTTGGTTGCATTTAATGGACTAAAATCTATTGGATTTGGTTATTAATAAAACACAATATGATCATTTATTGAAATGTGCTGAAAAAACACGTCATTCTTCTTGTCTCTTTAGGCAAAACACATTTCTCCTGACCTCTGACCCCTAGGAAGAGCCGATAGTGTTCCACATTAACATTCATCGTGCTAACCATGCTTCCTATTTTATTAAAAAAAAAACACATCTATGTAAAGTGGCATGACATAATTGCTCAAATCCTAAAAGTGTGGGTTGAGTTTCCACGCCGTGCACTGCGTGACAGGAGAAAGGAGATCTGCAGCACAGCACTTTAAAAGCTCCTTCAGCCTCACCTAGCCACAACACTGACGTTAATTGAGCGTTGATTTTAGGATCCCTTTCACTGTCTCGGCGGATTACTCAACTTTCGGCTCATGTTCTTGGAGGATATGGATCTCTCTTACATAGTAACCCGTGTAGTGCATGGGGAGAAAACAAGCGCCACAGTGCAGGGGGCAGAGCGTAGACTAAAACGCAGAGCAAAACACACAAAAGGGATTCGGCCTATTTTCTGCTGTCAACTGAGAAAATGATTGTTAAGAAAATAACATAATCAGTGGATCAGTATGCAGGAGTGTTCTTGTTGTTGCTTGCAGATTCAATTTATATATACATATATTTATTTATTTATTTTTCCTATAGTCAAGATGATGGAAAGTTCAAAAACTCTAAACCGTACTCTGTAAAAAGCACGTGACGCTTATGAGCACGTGTGTATTCACATGTGATTAGATCTTCATGTTTCTGGAATTCATCAAAAAACCAGGAGAGAAGTTACAGCCAGAAGTTACAACAGCGCAGCTAAATGGCAACAAACGCAAAGTTCCGTTGAGATGAGGGAGACTTTTTATCCGGTTACGCACGGGCTAAATCACGTCATTTCCAAGAGCTTAAAAACCTTGTTGTAGCCTCGAGCTCGGGCAAAAATAAGCTCGAGCAACATTTCTTTCTGCAAACTGCACACTTTAAAAAAAAACACACACACACACTTGTTCATAATCATTTGTTTTCTTACACTAACTCACCGTCCACACACACACACACATTGATGATTGGTTTTAGAAAAATAGCGCGTAAAGCATTAAAAGCCGCTTTAAAGCTGCTGCTTTTTAACAGTCGCCCCGTGTTTTTCTTCCTCTGTCAGGAGAATGTTTCCAACTTTCCAAGTGAAAATATTTGGGATGGATCCCATGGCAGACTACATGCTCCTGATGGACTTCCTGCCTGTAGATGACAAACGTTACAGGTAACTTTTCATGTGTCTTCAGACAAGTAAAACACCGCTTTCAGTCAGGGCGGGACAGGAAAACATTGTGCTTGTCTTGGTTTTTTAAGACCCACCCTGGGGTACCGAGCAAAATGAGCATAAAAACTTGGAAAACACAACTTAAGAACTTAACAATGAGACACATCCTTTTCAACAATTATCCACGTTATACTGCAAACATGTTGGTGACTAAATACTGACATTAACGATCAATTAAGTGTCTTATTTTTCCCTTTATCTTAAAGCGTTTGGTAGCGTTATGTAGCGTCGTTACTCTTCATACACGCCAACACATGCATAGACACTTTGCATGCCTAAGCGAGCAACTTCTAACCTTGGGTCTTAATTTCCTTTTATGGCCCTCATAGGTATGCTTTCCACAGCTCGTCGTGGCTGGTGGCAGGCAAAGCTGATCCCGCCACACCGGGCAGGGTCCATTACCACCCAGACTCTCCGGCCAAAGGCGCACAGTGGATGAAGCAGATCGTCTCATTTGATAAACTAAAGTTAACTAACAACCTTCTGGATGACAACGGACATGTGAGTACAAAACTGGAATTAAATGAGTGCTCAAGAGGCCCAAGCTTGGCCAGAAAAATCACACAGCGAGCGGGTACTTTGTCCTCATGAGTTCTCGTTAAATGATAAAGTGTTCTTCCCCCTAAGAAAATCATTTAAGAAAAATATAAAACCATTTATTTGATTACAGTGATAGTATAGATGATGGCCTGTTTGATTAATTAGAGAGCATAATTTAACATAAAATCACATTTCCACATTAAGCGGTCAAAATACAAAAAAATCAAAAGAATTGTTGTATTTATGTATTTATTTTAAATCCCGGTAATAATAATAATAATAATAATAATAATAATAATAATAATAATACAGAGAGATACATTTTCTTCCCCTAAAACTGATCGATATAAGTTATTTTGTAGTAGTTAAAAAAACGATATTTTCTCTAAAACTTTGATTTTGCCAAACGCTTATTTTCTGTCCTCAAACACGGCACCGCACACGAGGCTTTCCTCCAAAAATCCCTGAAAGGAAGTGGAGTATTTCACCACTGGAAATCATTTCAAACCCTTCCACCACCCTTCCTTGTCTTTGCATTAGATGTAAAATCAGGAGAGTTTGGGGGACTTAAGCAAATAGTGAAAAACAATGATCTGTAACAGATCGAGTGTCCCGAGGATTCACCAGAAAGTTAGTTTTCTTCTGTTATTGCCTAATCGGTGTTTAAATGAGAGCCATTCACATGATATATTCTCAGTCGGCCCTTAAATATTTACAATATTACTGTTTAGCTAGAACTGTATCTGCATGCCAACGGATTTTAAGGGGAGACCCAGGCTCCCTCGGGGTATTGTGTTATTTAGATTACCAAATTTGCTCATACAATCGTGGAGATGGCCGACGCGGTAAAAACGTTTCATAGATCGAACCCGGGTCTCATTTGGTCTTGACCACGTTTTACCTTATTCCAGTGCAATTTAAATTAACATTGTCGATTATTTATTTAATTATTCATTAAATCTCTCGTCAGTGATCATTTTCAATCGCATGTTTTGTTTTGGGTTTTTTCTGAAGCATGCGATCAAAGATGATCTTTTTGTACACTTTAAGTCGACGGTCCTTGAGCAGGCTTGCTTTGCTTTTTTTTACAGATCATTCTGAACTCCATGCACCGCTACCAGCCCAGGTTTCATGTGGTTTATGTGGATCCCCGGAAGGACAGCGAGAAATACGCAGAGGAGAATTACAAAACCTTTGTTTTTGAGGAAACCCGCTTCACAGCGGTCACAGCGTACCAGAACCACAGGGTAAGCGACTTTTATGACCCTCCATCTAAATTCAAATACGGTCTGTCGTGCAAGAGAAGCCAGCAACTAAACGCACACAGAAACCGTGTGTTGTTCAAACATGATGCGCGCAGTGCAGTTATGGCATGAATAACGTATCAGCACAGAGAGGTAATGTAAGCGTGTTACGTTAAACCGAATTCAGTAACTAAAGACTTTAAAATGTGTATTTTTAACTACTGTTTAATCGAGGCTGTCTTATGCGTTTGCGTAAAAAAATAAAAAATAATTCCGCTTTTTTCGCCCAAATGTTGCCTCTGCTCTGTGAGCTCAGCTTGCACCCCATCCCCGCGTGCTCCCTACTCTGTTTTCCATCAGTCCCCGTGTCTGTTTAGATTCAAACATCAGTGCGCTCATCGCTTATTTGGAGCGACTCATAACGACGATAGAAGGAACCTGGCTTCAGTTTTCCTTTCAGCTATTTACACCGAATCCAAGTGTGTGGGAGCCGCTGCGTGACGGTGATTAATAGACCCGTTAGCTCACGGAGATAGGACACGGACTAAAAACAAGCCGCTTCTGTTTTGATGCTGAATGTTTATGGCAAATGGTAAATAAATTACTTTTACGCACGAAGGCGCTCTGCGTCTTTTCGTAAGGATTCTTACTTCCATATAAAATGTAAATTGAGCTAAAATAAAAAAAAATGCACATACATTTAACATGAAATATAATAAAATTATATGATGATGATCATTATGATAAGAAAGCTATTAAAGTGATATTAAAAATAATAACTGACTCTTTTCTTACCCCACATGCAAACCTGTCTGTATATGACATTATATGGGTGTAAATGCTATAGAAGAGCACAATTACATACAACAATAATAATAATAGTAATAAAAGTAATGATAATAATAAATGAAATATACATGATACTGTAGCCATCAAACCTGCATTTAAGACAGCTGTGTGTGTTATTATGACAGAGTGTTCTGTGTATTACACCTGACTTTCGCTGCTATCCTTTCTAATAAGTAAATGCTGTGATGTAAGCGGGAAAGGCGTTGTGTTTAGCGTTATGACTGATTTTATGCTGCCCTTTACTTTCAGATCACACAGCTGAAGATAGCCAGTAACCCCTTTGCAAAGGGCTTCAGGGACTGTGACCCAGAGGACTGGTGAGCTTTCCAATTAAATATATTAGGCCACCATTTTATTGGCATGTTTCCACATGATTGTAAAAAAATTGCACTGCAGAGCAGGCCAGGGCCAGAAAGCTTTTGCAAAATAGTTTAGTTGCTTGTTTAATGTCTCACATGGGGCAGATGGGGTGGAACTTGCCACAGGAAAGAACACAAGGTGATGTAAATTTCAGAAATTACTGGATATTGTTTGAAGCTCAGCCAAGTGTGATTTTCTGTCACTAACAGATCATCAGACACTGGCATTAGAGACAAGGTAGCAAAACTCCACCCAAATACTTTACTCAGACAACTTCAACAAATGGAAATACTGCTTCCATGTCTGGAAATGACTCAGATCACTTCATTTTTTAAAACCAGCAATGAGAAATTGCACAGAACTATAGAGGATTGTTTTTATTATTTAACAAAAACATAATCTGAGTAATGTACGGCTGTTCCACATTTGTATTCTGTGTACATTTCATCCACGAGATTAAAATGTGGATCATTTTAATACATAATAAAGAAACTGTGCCTTTGACATTCATTAAATGAGTAACTGAATCCACTCTCCCTGCTCCAGGCCCAGGAATCACAGACCAGGCTCTCTGCCAATAATGAGTGCCTTTGCCAGAACAAGAAACCCAATGTCATCTCCCCCTCAGCAGAACGGCACAGAGAAAGGTCTGCAGCTCGCTCTTTGTTTCATTTCAAAACTCACGCCTGCTATCAAACATGAAATATAGTCCTGAAAATTCATTCAGCATTTCTAAATAACATCTTTTATTTCAGCTGTCAGTATACTTCACTTCTTCTTTCATTTTCTTTTTTTTTTCTTTCCCCACCTTATCCTTAACAGAAGCCCAGTGATGCATTTGCAGCATCAGGCCAGTGATGGCTTTTAATTAAACATCAAATATCAGCCAGTCAATGTCATCCACTGCAAACATAATAGGGGTTCTTATGTGGTTTTATAACAGACCGCAGCGTCATACCGCAGTAAAGCAGGCAATGGAAATTAGATTTCTTTGACATGACGATGACTGACGTATTTATTAGTTCTATAATAAGAATTAAATCAATTAAATGTTTATAAAAGTGGGAGCTTCCTATTAGCTTTAAATGGTACATTTCATCTGAGAGAAATATAAGCTGGGAAGCTGCTGTCTGGAATTTATTCTGCAACATTTCGACTGAAATGCAGAATTTTTTATTTAAACAATAATGTGACAGACTTCTGTGTACACTTCATAGTTACCTAAACATTGCTTACACTTGTAAAAAATGCACTTATTTATTAAGCATTATATGCAATCTCTTAACACCTACAAGTCAAAAACACTGAGTATTCAAAAACTTGTACCTGCAGTAATTTATTGTGCTTTTCAGTGCAGAAACTATGAAAATATTGTTAGTGGTGGGTATTTGCATGTTGGCTGACTGTTCTTGTCTCCTTACCTTCACAGAAGACAGTAGGCGGGAATATGAGCGAGACCCCAGCGGCACGCCTATACACGCAGACCCAGCTCACCAGCTGATGTCCCGGGTCCTCAGCCCCGCCCTGCCCGTCCCAGGAGGCCTGCACGCCGTCCCGATCACAAGCGGCCGGCCCAGCCCTCCCCACGACCTTCGGCCAGATCCCCACCCTCTACCCCCGGACACCCTGCACCACCACCCCTACAAGTACCCCACCACCTATGAACACTACCTGGGAGCCAAGACCAGGCCGTCACCCTACCCTTTACCTAGTATCAGAGGACACACATACCATCACCACATGAACCCTGCCACAACTAACATGTATTCAGCCACCAGCGGCCCCTCTAACTATGACTATGGGCCCAGATAATGACTGCTGTCCACCAGGGCTAACAGCAAGCAGCACTGTGGGAATGGAAACAGACAGGAAACACAATCCTGCCTGTCGATGGCTTAAGCAACCTGCAGGGTGCAATCACGGGCTGAAACTCCTTTCTGCTGGATAAACCCTGCTGTATTTATTTAAAGGAAATGCATCTTTGCGTCAACAATGGGCATCTGTTCTAGGCCCCTGAAGAGGTCTGCTTTGACCTTTGAACTGAAAATGGCAATAGGTCTACATCAGGCCACCTCCTACCTGAGCAGTGCAGACATTGAGCCAGCAAAGTGAGGACAGAGGAGAGACCTCAACTTAACACAGACTTTCATCACAGACTGGAATTGATTTTTTTTTTTTTGTGTGTTGGATGCACTTTTTGATTTGCCTTGTTTTTATTGCTTTCAAAAAAGCCATATGTTATATAGTCCATCAGCCTTTCTAGGTAGACGAGACGTTTGCATGTCATCAGAGAGAGAGGGTGTGCCGAAACACATTGAAATGTTTTTGTTTGAGGAAAAAAAAAACAAGAAAAAAACGTCAAGATTTGATTTTTGAAACACTCTTGAGCCGCTCTGAGAAGCTTGTACCATGGCACTGACTTGCAGCAATTCAAAGTAAATAAATGAAGCAGAATGACTGTTCTGTATCTATAAAATAAACATTAAATTCTTGTAATTCATAAAAACAGAGGTATTTGTGCCAGTCTTCCACTCACATGCTGAAGAGGGTTTCCTCTCTATCAGCATTGTTCAAGTTTCTCCAACCGGATTTGCCCTGTTGAAATAGGCCGCGGTGTCCCCTGCTGCTGTTTCAGTCACTGGCAGGCATGACTTGGAAGCTGTGTAAACATAAGAGCCCTTTATAGTTCAAAATGTTAAAATCTGCACCTGGATTCATAAAAACACACACTCATACACAAATGCATTCATCAACCACACATCTTATATCCTCAAGTAGAGTAAATCGGCTCTGTTCACATTACTGCAGTTTAGTAGTTTAATGCATTAAATTTATTGCAAGGCGGCAGTAAAAGTCTTTAAAATTAAAACCTTTTGGTACTATTGATACAACAAGATACAAATTGCATATGTATGACTCATAGACAATGAATTTTGAATGTCATGCTATTATGAAGTAATTTTCATGTTTTCAGGCACTTACTTATCAAAACATAGAAAATAAATTGTATGGGGCGCAAACAGGCCAAAACAAAAAACAAAACCCCCACATTTGTCGTTTTCCCGTCAAAAGGATATCATTGCTCATATATAATAGGACAGTGGGGCGATATTTTGAGAATGTGACCCTCCTCTTATCTGTGCGGTCATTTCCATCTCCTATTTGAAGCCCTCTGAAGAATGCTTTGTTGTCAAGGTTAATCTGTCTGAAATGGGGGAAATTCTGCTTTGGGATTTGTGCCTGTCACGATACAAAAGGAAACGTAAACTAATGATTCATTTCAATAATGTATTTTTTTCTCTCTCTCGAAGCCGGCCGTCATTTAGCAGAGGGGGATGCCCTTGGGCGCCTGGCCTGACTGTTTAATGGCTTGTAAAGGTGACAGAGGTTAAATAATGTTTCCACTCATTTAAACGCTAATTAGATGTATAATTGTTTTCGCTTGTTTGGGTGGGGACTAAAGTTTAAAGTTATTGCGTTTGCAACAAAGGTTTATACACAGGCCGCGCCAGCAAGGTTTCG
Organism: Maylandia zebra; assembly: GCF_041146795.1. Lineage (NCBI taxonomy): Eukaryota > Metazoa > Chordata > Actinopteri > Cichliformes > Cichlidae > Maylandia > Maylandia zebra. Next base: position 5,774,312 of record NC_135178.1, on the reverse strand, counting down.
TTAGAAACCTAATTAGGACCCGGATGTGTAATAGCTGCCCAACACTAGCAAAAGAAAAGCTGATTTGTTTCTTTAACAAACAAAAATACACATTCACTCAGCATGCTACTCTACCTATGTATGTGTATTATTTACATTCACAAGGTATAGTTTTAATTTTAGAAACGGTAGAGGCCTTTTTCGCGCGCGCGCGCGTGTGTGTGTGTGGTGTTGCATTACCCACCTAACGGTTTAACTGTTAAATTTCTTCCACATGGAGTCACAATGCATCACTAAAAACGATTTAAAAAAAAAAAATTTACGAAAAGCAAAGCAAATATGTTACCCGCATCAAAAAATAATTCACAAAATCTTTTAATTATTATTATTTATTTTATTTTCTTTCATGCGTGTCCAGTAGGGATAAGCAGCGGTCTGGAGGCGTAAAGCCATTCGGTGTGAGCTGAATCCGGCCGGCGGTTGTTGAAGACCAGCCAGGTAGTAGGAGTTTATTCCTTAGACTGCATATGTACCCCCGGGACACGTGATAAGGTTAGGCGAGGGTAACTAGTCGGTTAGAAAGGGTCAAAAGGGTATATTGGGACTAATTATAGGTTTCACAGCACAGAAGGCACATCAGTGACTGTGCTAATAGACGTGGTAGTGCGGTGAAACTAGTTTAAGTAACTCTGACCCCCAAGGTCAGTGACCACACACACAAAAAAACTTTGACAGTCACAAGACATTTATTAAATTTATCCTCATAAATAATATCAATAGAAATGTGATGTCCATAAAGATTTCAACTGCATCTAATTTATTTATGCATCCAATTTTTTTTAACTGAGTTTTAACAATGTCTTTACATTTTCAAACACATCTTAAAATACACTGTAAAAGAGTTTTCAGTTAATTCAGAATAAAGAGGTAATAAAGAACTTAAAAAATAAAATAAAAATACCACAAAAGTGTTTTATATTTCCATTTCTGCAGATATGGTACTAATAAAAATAGTACATAAAAACTTTCAAACCGACTTCTAAGAAAACCACTTAAAGTCAGCAAAAAGTATTTAAACTATCTAAACACTAACGACTGACAGTATACACAGGCTTTATACATATTAGTCTTTTATACAGTCTGCATGCAGCTGACTCCTTTTTGTTCTATTATAAAGGCCTATGAAGTTCTGAATAAGCATGTTAAGATACTGCTACTTTGTCTGCTTTTGGCTAGTTTAATCTATGAAAATGAATCAGAAAACCCAACTACATAAATAAAGTTGTAAAATAAATGTAGCAGAGTTCAGGTCAGTATTTATCTATGAAGTGCAACAGAGTGTAATGTAAGATGAAATGCTAAAGTAATAAAATGTCAACATTTCAGTCACAATACTGCTATTTTCTTCAGGCCTTCCCTATTTGTAGCTGTTTAATTTATACCAAACTGTGCACAACAATGAAAAGATTCTTTATATGCTGCGCGCTCAGACACAGTCCTTAGTGAATGGGTGTCCCTGGTATAATATATGCATCAGTCTAGACGTGACTTTGAAAGCCTCAGGCTGTGGAAAATTGGGGAAATTGCGCCTACTGGAGAAACTGTGATGAATTACACATCAGTATGAACTAAACATAATCAGTATGGTCGCAGCATTCAAAGATGTATTCACATACATATTGTGTGTTACATTTCCACTCATGCACATGAAATGGTACTGCCACGCTTTCAAAAGGTCTGGGCCATTTTAAAAGTCAATATTTCAGTGTCATTTGCACAAATCTACTTAAAGTGTGTAACCGTCGATGTGCCTCGATTCGTCATGCCAGCAGGGACAGGATGCAGAGGAGCTCCCACATTAAAAGAGCTAAGATGGACGATGCCGCCACCCGAAACATCATTTGACACTCAGCTGCATCTGGAACATCTGCTGTGACGGGCCCGTCGGGGCGGCGTTCGCTTCACCTCGGCGTGCGGAACCCTCCTGCGGCATGGGGACACTTATTGAAAGCGATCCAGGTAAACTAGCTGCAGTCCGCCACCTAAACAACAGAACACATGCTTTGCATATTTGTCCCTACGACGGCCTCTCAAACAGCGCGAGACCTGCTACGATTTATCCTATGTGTGATATTGCTGACGGACATTTTACGTGGAACATCAAAACAAATCCCCACCACACAGCGAGAGCCTAGATACATTTGTATTAATTCACATATGAAAAAACAAATAAAACCAACTTAGCCGTGAGGTAAAACATTGATCTTGGCTTGTGGGCAACGGGTTATTTTCTTTTGGACGCTCTTTTTCACAATGTCTAAATAATCAGTCTCAGTGTGACATCTGAGCTAGTAATATAATCCATGAAGGCTTAGGGAGAGACTGCATTGACTGCGCACACACACGTGCACCCTAACGGATTATGTCCCATCCCTAAACCAGGCTGACCTCTGACCTTAAGGGCCAAGGAAGACACATGTTAGGTGATAAGTGAAGCACAAGGCCTATTGTGCAGACAGTCTCTCTTCCCCGTTTATTGACTTCCTAAATGATCCATTATGGAGTGATTTACGAGGTTTACCGCCATACAGCCGGACACTTGTGAAGCTACTGGGTTGTTGTCTGCTCCGTTCAGCAGACATCTACACCAATAGGACCAAGCATTTGATTTATCAGAGAATGGACGGAAGCTTGCCTACATCACCTCCAGTGTTTGTTCAAAGCCAACAAAGGAGTTAGGAAGACATTATGAATGCAAGGTGTCACAGGAAGTGTAGGGACAAAACGTATACTCTGCGGGGGATACTAAAAAATACAAAAAAAAAAAAAGTGATAGACGGTTTATACATGGACTTTTAAGTGAAATAAAAGCTTTCAACGAATTTAAAGTTCAGGTACAATTTTGGCAGCAGCTTCACAGAAAAGCAGCTTGTCTCAATAATGACCTTGTCTTTTCTATGCTGGCTAATGATTCAAGGCCATTGTGCTGCTCTGGCTCTTTGATTTCTCAGGCCTGTCCTGTACACCATGACGAGCTTCTCAACTTGGGATCATCCCCGGAGCCAAAGTCGTTACGAAGCAGAACGTCTGGTGTTTGAAGCTCTGCCTCCCCCCCCTTCCGACCTCTCGGCACGATGTAGTAACATATGAGCTCCCATGATGCTCGTCGACTCTCAGATATATTGCGAAAGAATGAAATGAAAAACAAAACATCTTGATTTTCCTTTAAGACCCTTAACCTTCTTGACAAATGTCATCTTCTTTAAAGGACGTCTGCATTCGGCATTACAAATCTAAATGCTAACAACTGTCACACGGCAAATTAAACAGAACCTTTGCTTAATTTTCAACTTGACAAGTTTCGACACGAGCGCTAAAGGAGTTCACATTTAATAGTTTATCTCAAAGCAGGTATACTTCTTATAAAATGAGCTCATAAACTGATTACGCAGATCAGGGAAAGCAACACCAAACCACTATCCTTCTGTTCTGCCCCCCCCCCCGCCACGCTGGGATTTACTTTTGTTTGACAAACACAGCTCAGGTCAGACTGCAAGGCCTGTGTGCTAAACTAAAGCCTGCTAGAATAACAACATGAGATTACATAGCTGCTCAGGTGCGGCGTATACCTTAAATTCAAGTCCACTGAAGCAAATCTCCTTTCAGATAGGTCAACACAATCACATAGCTGCATGGAGCAGTTAAAAGTCATCAGGAATTCCAGTCAGCTTAATAGAAATGGAAATAATGGTGGTTCAGCTTTGACATGATATATTTAAAAAAAATTTTTAAAAAGCACACTAAAATATAATGAGTGAAAATAAAGATTTTATTTTATTTTGGAGACCAATATACTTTCTTTGTATTTTCACATTGACCCCTTCCTCGCTATTCTCAGAGATAAATAAAAACATAATCAGTATATATACATCAGAACATACCAATACAACTTTGATAAGATGCTGCAGTTGGTCTAACTTGTAAAGACTGAACATGGAAATCAGTTGTGATCATGTATTCACCGGCATCTTCCGACCATGAAGACGATCCTTTATTTAATCTGTATCAAAAAGAATTGAAGTGCTTTAATTCTGCAGCTGTACAGCGCTAAGGAGTGAAACACGGACTCCTGAGTTTCACGTGGTTGTCAGTAGGTAGCTGTTCATAGCTCAACTGTAATGTCAGTACATGAGAAGCACAATCTATTTCCATATTGTATCAGCACACATGATTGTAATGTATGAATGTAGTATTGATCATAAATCTGTAAATCTTCTCAGAGCTCAGTGACTCAGCCTGTGTCCGTTCCCTCGTTGTAAACTGACCAGAGGCTGATTCGCTGGTCCTTTGATCCGGCAGCCAGGACTCTTTGTCTGGAGTCCCGGTGGTCAGAGAAAGCTACACTGAGCACCATGTCTGTGTGGTACTGTAGTACCGCCAGCGGCCGGAGCTTCTTCCAGCCAAATACTCTTATCCGGTGGTCCCAACCTGCTGAAGCCAGAAGTTTACGATCCATGCGGATACACAGCTGGGAAACCCCGGGGTTGACCAGCGTCACGCAGTCCTGCAGCTGTAAGAAAGAAAGAGGAAAAATATCTGAACAGGTGACTGTGTGCTACTAAAACACAACTACAAAGGCATTCTCGTATGTATTCCAAGCCTCGTGCTTGTTTAAGGATGGGATGTAGCATTTTTTCCTAACTGTAAATGTAACACCAAATAACCCATTTTTCATGCAAATAGAGGCAAGAAAAAAAACAGACATACTTAATAGATCAGTAAGTCAATTAATCACTACCGTCTGGGAAAATGTGGCCAAGGCAAACACCGACAATGAGGGGGCTATCAGCTGATCTGATGACTGAGGTCCAAGTGTGAGGCTGGAGGTCTGTTGAACCTGGCTGCATACTCCTGGGACTCAATCATCATCCATAAAACATTAGGGCACGAGGGCTGCGAGTAAATCTCTCGGCGACCCATTATTTGTTTTGGAGTTAGGGAGGCGTATTCTGTAAGCGTGTTACCTGTGTCGCCGTTTGGAAGAAAGCGAGAGACCATCTCGCTGAAATGCTTGTTTGCAGAGACCGTGTTGCTTTAAGCACCTCTGATGAATTACATTCACACTGAAAGGTCTGATCAGCGGAGAGAGACCTGATAAATACACTGCTGTAACATCTGCCTGCTAAAGATTAGCCACAGCCCCCTCTCCCTGTGATCAACAGCGTCCCACAGACTGTATCCATCTCTCTAAATGCGCAACATTCTGACAAATGAAAATGAATGGTGGCTAAGATGGTGCTCTGAAGGGCCCCGGTGTTGTGGGCATTCCTGGAGAAGCGAACGTGCTTTTCCTGAAGGGTAGAGATCTCCACCGGATCGCTATACGGGACCTAAACATCTGGCTGTGGGAGCTGAAATCAAACTGGACAGCGTAAAATTGACTTCATAAGTTGTGTCTAGGGAGACTAATGGTTTGGATGGGGAGGAGATGTTGGGAGAATTTATCCTGCTCCTGTTCTGGGCAGGAACCATCCGCAAGCTGCATGTGGAAGACATAAGCCAGGTACTCATAGCCCAAGTGGATAAAGTGGAATGCAAGGGAGAGAAGGAGCAGGGAGGAATGTCATTGATCATAACAGCAAGAAAAGCCAAGTTTAGAAGAGACAGTGATACCATTTCACTTTTTTTCTTTTGTTAGTCAAACCATCATCGCGAGGATGAAACCGTGTGCCCACTTCGCCCAACAGAGCCAAATCCACAAATACAAAGCAAACTAAGGGGTGAAAGATTGTTCTGAGCTTTGTTATTACCTCAGGTATTTGGTATGCCCCTACCTCTGTCCATCTGGTTTGCATTAGAGTCCTGATAATGATGGGTTTAAGTGTCTGTTTTTGTTTGTTTTGCTTCCCATAGTTTGTGTCAGGAAAAGGCATTTGTTTCATTAAGGGGTCAATTGCAGGCAGTAAATGGCTAATGAAGTAGTGATGGTCATTCAGCAAGGCTGCTTGGTTAATTGTTTTTACTTTCTGTCTGAGAAAGTGGAGAGGAAAAAGTAGTAAAAAGAAAAAAATGGCTGCCTTGTGCTATAATTTAGAATGAGTGATGCTCATGTGAAGCTCTGCCGGTTCCTGAGCTGCCGGCCATCAGTGTCGAGTCGCGAGGTGCTGGAGCTTGGACTGAAACAATCAGCTGACTGACTGAGAAGTAAAAGAGAAATAAAACTGTGAGATTCAATTAGCTGCCAATTTATCAATTCTAAACTTAAAGAAAAATCCAGGCCGGTTTTATTTTATTGCAATTAATTTTGTGCTGGCCTCACTTTGGGGTTAACTTTTAATTGCACTTTACCTGCTAATTTATCAGCAAATCACATCTTCCTGACAGGAAATGGGAGTTGCAGCCTAAAAGTCATATTAATTTTGATCATATAGATGATCTGCTTACACTTAGGACACTTTGGAGACCGTTGTTGTTGTTGTTTTTTTCGATAATGATTGAAAAAACAACAGGATGATTAAAACATTTTGAGAAACATTTTGACTTCGGTATTTAGAACAAAGCCATGTACCCTGATTCCAGACTTTGATTCCAGACACTAAGCTAAGCAGCTGCTTTTTCGAAAAGACAACAATCTCCTAAATGTCAAAAAAAAAAAAAGGATCAAAAATCCTGCTGCTCAAATGAGACTTTTTTAAACTGTCTTCTACAAACAGTTAATTGATTGGATTTGGCTTTTTAAAAATATGACCTATTTATTTGGTCCATAAAAGTGGGCCAAATAAATAAAGCTGTGCTTCAACTGGCTCTGAGGCTGCAGATTAATTTGAATTAAAAAAACCTAAAAAATAGTTGCAGCCCTTGAATATATTATTTCTAAATGTCAGAAAAACTCTTTGCTCTTGGAACATAAGACTATTGTCTTTTCTAACTCGATGTTCTCCGGCAGCAGCATTGTTGCTTTTGCTGTCAGGCCACACCACATCTAACTGAAAATGCAGCTGACTTCAAGTGCTGCCATTAACCAGTCCTCAGTCTCTAATGAAACCCATTAGCTCTAACCGGGGAGTCTTGGCTTGCATTATTTCCACCCCATTTTTCCTCAGATTGCTTCCTTGCTATCTCATCACAGACAGAATCCATCTTTGGTCTTCATCATTCTTTTTTCTTGTTTTTTTTTCTTCCCTTTTTGGAAACACTCCTTCCTGGGCTGTGTTACAGCATGCAGATAAACACACACAACGGGGTTTGCTGTCTAAACGCCAGATTTCTCAGCTGTCAGGAGGCTACCAGCTCTGCTCAGCAGCTGGGCCTATGACAGATCCAACACAAACTCACACTTCAGGATCCTCTTTCGTAGCATCTCACCAGAGCGAGCTGACGTTCAAAGGGAGTGTCCACTTGGCAGGTTTCACTCGTGCTTTGCTTCACTTTTTCCCCCTTCTTCTTCCCTCCTGTCTTTAACCTTGGTCTTGGCACCAATCTTGGTGTTCACACTGATCTACTGAAATGTCCCATCATCGCTCACTCACTCGAGTCTAGCGGCTGGAAGGGTTTTCACAGGTATATCTGACACACCCTGTCCCTGAATCACACTTGGCAGTGGGGAGATTACAGCCTTTTGTCACCTTGTCTGTTAGAGCTCGGCTCTGGCTGACAGGAGATGGATGTGTCAGGTGAGCAATCCCATTCAGAAAAGATAGGAGGAGGAGGAGGAAGGGTGATGCCTCATAAAAAGAGTGAAGATTTTTTATATTGCAGCACAGCTGAAGTTGGGCTTGATTTGATCGGATCCAAAAGCCAGGACTCGACACTAGCAGTTGCAGGAATTGTGGTTTCCCAAAGAAATCGTGCAGGTGATAACAGGGGATATTTTTATATTGCTGTGTATGTGAGGAGCAGGATGTCCACCTGTAGAGAACTGTCATCAGCTCCAGCAACAGCTCACTGTCAGACACGCTTGATTTACATTGCTAATCTTCCCCTGTCTATACCCCGTTTTCCCTTCTCCAGACTGCGACTGCTGTCTTTTTCCCTCTCCAGGAGAAACCCGTCACTGCACGTGCCAATGCAGGTGAGCATCCACCTAAATGAGCGTCCATCTGGTTTAACAGCTTGTAAGTCTCACGTCTTTATACAACATAGTCTCGACCCTGACAAATTCTCAAAAATGCACACTGCACCAGAGCAGAGGGGGAAAAATGCTATGAAATGATATCAGGCTTTCCAGGTCAAGCAGAAGATAAAGGCCTCTGGAAGCCATGTGAAATACATTAACCTCCATTCCTGAGGCTATCTGTCTTTATCTGGCCTTGATAAGCTCACTTCACAGCCTTTCAGCCTCGCTAAATCATAACTGCGCTGCATTGTGTCACATTCAGTTTCCCCACCGTTTCACCAAAAAAAAGGAGAAAAAAAAGCATCCAGCCAGCTCTGCTGCACTGGACTGTATCGCAGGGGTAATTTGTGGGAAGTGGGATGCTGTGGCACTTACAGCCTCCTCAGCCTTTATTGCAGCCTCCCACTGTGAACTACTGTTCCCTTTACTGCAGATGTGTTTTTTGTTTGGTTAAGGGGCCTCTCAGGTTTTGATATTTTTATTACCTCTCAAGGGTCATCAGTCAGGACCCCGGGCCAGGGTCCACCAACCGGCAGGTCCCCCCTGCCTGCCTGCTATGGCCACACAAAAATACTTTTGTGGGAAGAACTGAGGATAGCTGTCTGGACGTCACACTGAGCTGCACTTCAGAATAATTTAAAAGCCCCCGTTGGATCCTTTCCCTCTCCTTGTGCTTTCTGCCTGTCATACTCATCCTGGATTACACGCTGAATCAATATTTTGTTGCTCGAGCAAAATAAAGCAAATAAACCCCTCTCCTCCTCCTTTCGATTGAATCAAATCCTTCGCGGTGTTTTCCTAGACACATATTTAGGGGTGAAAAAAAATGGAGCTTCGCAAATATTTCTAATTCAAGCATTCATTTGTAAAAAGCCTCGGAAAGAATAATACCGCTTTCACTGTGCAGGAGTGTACTATATCAGCCTCAGGTTCCCCTTGGCTCGGATTCACGGGGGTTGGCTGAAAAATAGGAGCATTCCCTTTTGCTCATGAAATCAAGAGAAAATACAGCTTCAAATGAGGCGTTAAGTCTCGGAGGCGTTGGCTGTTATGTAAAATGAATTATGGTACAAGTTGATATGATCTCTTTTGGTGTTAGTGCAGATGCACTGGCATGGAATTTATTGTATAGACAGGACATATGTTTGAGAGTCTGTGTGTTTTAACAGAATTATGGTAAGAGGAATGTTGTATGCTAAATGAATTAAGTATGCCTTGATTTTCCTCTTTTTAAAACCAGAAAATGACACACATTTTTCTTCCCAGCTGTAATCAACGGTGACGTGAGCATATCGAGGTCTAGTATGCGATTGTGTATCAATGTTCATGTGGGTGGTAAGACTCTGGAGTGACAGCCCCAGCTTGGCCCTTGGCCCCCAGCTCTGCCAATGCTGTGTAACCAGCAGCTGATTTATGGCCCCTGGAGCCCTGCTGAGCCTCTTCCTCTTTGGCCCCTGATGTTTTCCAAGCAAGCCCAGAGAAAGGTAACACTCCTCTGCTGCTGCCAGTTCCTTTTTATACTATTTCTAGGGACTCTCTTGTTCAACAATTAGTTAGCAGGTCAGCTTATTTGGGGTCTTAGCTAGGGACGCTTCAGTAACCAATATGAATTAGCATGACTAGCTCAACCAAGGTAGTTGTATCCTTTGGAATACTTCTATTTATTATTAGTCCTTTATTTATCCAGGTAAAAAATCTCATTGAGATTAAAAATCTCAACTTCAAGAGACACCTGGCATCATGTCTAAAATACCTTCAGTACTTAACCCTAATTTGGCAGAATTGTTAGTATTATTTGATATAAAGAAAAGTACATAGTGACCCAACTGAAACATCCGAACAGAAAAAAACAGCTAAAATCAAGCACAAATCAATTTAAGTCACAAATACTTAATACAGCTAGCTAAAAGCAATGATTAAAGCTATGTTTTTCTAAGTTATCACTGCGGATTAGAGGTTACTGCAGGTGTATCACAACAAACAAATTCACATTTTCACAGTTTGAGAGTGACTGACCAGTCAGATCAAACGCTCTGTCCTCTACTGACCTGCAGGTTGCTCTGTCCATCCAGCCTCCAGGAGGAGAGCGTCTTCTCAGAGGAGCCCGATACGCCCCTCAGACTTGTGGTGTCAAAGGTCAGGCACATGACAGGCTCAGGGTGGGCTTTGACTTGGCTCAACTTGGACCTCTGGGTTACGTCCCACAGCAACAGAGAGCCATTCTCGTATCCAGCTAACAGGAGAGGCCCAGAGCCCGAGTCTGGCTGAAGAGAGGAAGGAGAAGGGACAGCAAGATGGAGAAGAGGGGACAGAAAGTGAAGCATGAGTTAAGATGTTAGATGAGAGCTGTGTCGTAAAAAAAAAAAAAACACGGAAACCACTGCGCAATGCTGGAAACTGAGAGGAGCAGAGGTTATCATCCTGGAAGCTCCCGCTGACACTCAGAGAAACGCTCCATTCGTCAGCTTGCTGCTCTCTCTTTCCAGCACTCCATTACACCACTCCTCACTTTGCTCCTCATCTATATTACTAAGCCACAGACATCAAGCATGCACAGATAGAATACTACATAAGGTAGTGAAATAAAGCAAAACGCTGAAAAAATGCTGCTTTTCTCGACATGTAGCTGAGATTTTGTGTTCATGTCTTCCTGACTATCTCCTCATTATGCAATGTTCTGGTTTTTCTCCACTTTAATGTGTTCATGTTTTATTATTTTATTCTATTTTGATCATTTTTGCTACCAATATAACTCCTCTGCAAAAAATACTCTCAAACTGCATACTCGCGATCTAAAAAGAATAAATAAATCGAACTTTCGTACAAACCCGACACATATAATCTGGCTTCACATCCATTTCATTTCCGGACGTTCCAGATCCAGCTTGAATGTTTACAACTGGCGAATCCATCAGAGTAAATCTTTCAAATCACATGAAATGAAATGAAACCAAGTGTGCAAACAGGCATCAGACAAAATAAAAAAGAATCTTCTGTTAAATATATAGAGCAATCTATGGTGACCATAAAATAGAGTTGCATGCATATTAATGGGGCAAAGTCAGCAGTGTAACATTTGAAAAGAATAATAAAGCTGTGCCTTCCCACTGTTGTGAGTCCACAGATAACCTCTGAGTGCTCGCTTCCTCTACAGCAGTATAATCAAGCCGGCTCAGAGGCTGTGTGGAGGTGTAGCTGAGCTTGTAAATTATGTCTGTGGACAAGCACATAAAGGTGGGCTGGTGAAAAGTAGCTGCCTTATATAGGCACTGCTGGAGGCGAGATGTGAAGGACGAGGGAGGGACACCTGGTGAGATTTTCCCATCATCCCGCTTCCTGAAAATCAAATTTTTTCCATAAAAATACAAAACACTGTAGTCCGTTCTACCGTAAATACGTTCGTTAAAACGCCCTAATGTGGCCTGAAGAAACAGATATGTACGTATATCCTAACTCATGCCTTTACTTTAAAATACCGCCAGGCCTCCAGAAATAGCACAGTGCCATGCGGAAGGTAGGAGGGTAAGAAATTTTTTCCATATGTGCAAGGAGGCCGTGTCTGCCATTTTTTCCCTACTCATGTCCAAGTCCTCTTCTCACTTAACGCCCTATATTTCTCTTCTTGCAGCTTTAAACAAATTATAGACAGAGTCGTGTATTCCTTCCAAACACATCAGCGAGGACGAACACTAAGGGATTATGAAAACAAATAAAAACACGTGAAAATCAGTGGCCCCTGCTTGCCGGCAGGGACCAGGCTAAGCGTTCCAGGCTAGGGGCCCACCGTTTCACTTAAGTGTAGGACTTTGCTGATTGATGATGTCATGGGTCAGAGGTCGGGGAACCCTGGGTAGACATGTAATTCATTATATCCTCCACAGGCCTTTCTACAAGAGGGCTCTCTGCTGGAGTGGGGCTGGGGCTCAGGGAGAAGATTCATCACCAAAGAGCAGCTGGAAAGATGGATGGAAGCTGGCTGGAGATGCAGGACCAACGGAGGAGACTTCTCTGTGTCGTCTCCAGGATGGCAATGTCATGTGACTTTCAGCCATGTTTTCATAGCTGTATTTATGTAGCGTATTAGCACGTAATTAGAGACTGATTTATTTTTTTTTTTTTTCCGTTTGTTTTAGTGCACAGGACACTCGCTGAGTAGAAAGAGCAAGTAGGAATGGGACACAGAAAATGATCTGGGCAGAATTAGACCATGGCCTCTGCACCCTTTCAGCATACAGATTACCTACTCTACCAGGTGAGCTATAGAGGTGAGCTATAGAGGTGCCCTATAGGCCGATTTTCATTCTTTTGGCAAATATGCCAAGACATCATTGTGCCATTTCTACTGTAAACATATCACAACCCCAATGCTGTGTAAAATGTAAATAAAGGAGAATGTCATGATTTGCAAATCTCATTGTCTCATATGTTATTCACAAAAGGACAGAGCAGAAATACCAAACGTTTAAACCAAGAAAAAATTCCATCTTAATAAAAATACTGACTCATTTGATGGCAGCAACACATCTTTAAAAAGCAGAAGCATAGACAGTTTAAGGTTGTCTTGCTCCTCCTTCAAGGCCCTCTTTGAAAAGGTCATCCATCTAGCTTTGATGGTGCCTTTCCAGATGCAGGCTTTTGAACTGAGCACTGATAACTAGTCAGATGGTCTCTCCTTTCCTTAGTCCAAAGGACACGGCCTCCATGTTTTCCAAAAGAGAATTTGCAAATTTTCATTCGGTTCCACTTTCCCTCAGTCCATTTTAAAAGGGCTTTGGACCAATTTCTGGATCATGTTCATGATGTGCATGATAGGGTGTTATCCTGCATGTGTAGACGGAACAGCAAACGGTGTTTATGAGCTCATGCAGTGACTCCTATGACAGAATGTGCCTGCTTGCAATGCAGCGCAGCCCAAGGACCCGCTGGAATCTAGTACATATTTTCATCTTGGTCCTTTGAATGATATTATGCACTGGTAAAGACTTTGCATTCAGGTATTCAAATTCTTTGATGAACATCGTTCCAAAATTGTTCCACAATTTGTTAATGCAGTTTTTTTACATATTGATTCTATTGTGAATAAAATATTGGTTTATGAGATTTGCAAAACCAGTTGCATCCCAACTGTTTTAGTCTTGGAGTTGTATTAAGACTTCTAGTGAGATATACATGCTGTAAGGTGGTGTAGCTGTGTCCTGTTTGACAATTAACACTCTGAGCGCTTTTGTACTGAATATATTAAGTATATTATATTTTATTAATATTCATTTATTCGTTTCCTTCCTTCTCTTGTCTGCTGAAACAGTGTTTAATGTTTAAAATCCACCTGCCGCTGAAGCATCAGAAACTACAAATATGACGTGCACAGGTACATGATATTGGTCAACATAATCAACATACATAATACTTATGTTATACATATAACATATTATGTAAGGCAATAAAAATATTTACACAGTTTTCTAAAACTCATCACCAAATTGCTTGCTTTAGGTAACCATCAATTTTGAAATGATTGTTTTTAAAGAAAGCTGCAAAACCTTAAATTTCACAATCAGACAGAATGTTTCCGCTTCTCAATTTTACCATGTCAAACAGAGTGAAAATTCTCCTATAACCCTCTTTTCCTCTTTTTAAGTTTTTTCTATTTTCCTCCAGAATACATATCCAGACATCTTTACAGAAAAGTTTAACGACTGTTATAGAGGTCATTACATTTTCTAACTAAGAGCTTTATTCACAAATGTGAGCAGATTAAATCACAGTTCTGAGAAAGTTCCTCTTTCTCAGGAAAAAAGTGCAGTTGCAGCCCTGAAGCACTTCAGTTCGATTTCTGGTCACAAATATTTTTTTTTGATGATTTGCACATCATAAAATCAAAAAAAAACATTTGTACTTATTATTTTTGTGCAATGCCTCAGTTTACACCAGGGATGTCAAACTACTTTTAGAAACATAAAGCATGTGCAGCTCACTTTGATGTGGGCGAGATGAGTGAAACTCACTTTCAGTGTAAAAACATTTAACTGCACATTTAATCCCTGATATATTTTAATATAAGATAAAGAAGTGCAACTTTATCAGGACATCTCAGGTCACTGCCCAGACTGTCTCATATTTATAAAACAAAGTTTTTGATGAAAAAAAAATTTTAAACAAAATTTCTATTGTACATGGTGAAAAACTGTCATTAAATTGTTTACCTAACTACTTTGTTGTAATATAAATGGCTGTGTGGGGAATCCTTATCAACAGGAATAGCTGTCAAATTTATGAATATACAGTAAAAAAGTTGAAACCTTTATGCCCTCCGTCGTATTTTCTAAACATCTCCAGTGGGCCGGGTTCGGGTCTTTGCTGGCCCGGTGCTGACCCCGGGCCTTAAATTTGATACAACTGGTTAAGACAAACAGAAGAATGCAACTTCCACTGTAACTGCCATTTAGCGTTTGTGTTCAATATTAAAATTAGTCATGTTCATTTTTTCAGAAAAGTTAAAGTAAATAGTGGTAATCTACAGGGGCAGATTGTCACAAAGCAGGGCCATAAACATCACAGACTTTACTGACAGCAACTAATATGTGCCATTTATTGGTGATGTTCTGTACTGTTTGTCCTTGTTTATTATAAGGTATGTAAATGGTCAGTGGTACTTGGATAGCACCTTTCAACTCTTACCGATCACTCAAAGTGCTATTTACACTACAGGCCACTTTCACCCATGTCTTAAACATTTTCTACCCACACACTCACCCACCAACGATGCATCACGAACAATTTGGGGTGCAGACTGGAGAATCCGCTATGATCCCAGGACCACAGCCATCATACATGAGAATTTTTATATTAACCTATATTATATAGTTTTATAGGCGTATAGGTTTTTCTGTATTTTTTTCCAAGGACAATGTAAAGGAGTCATTTACACTAACAATCTACTCTCTATTCAGCTGTGCACTGTTGCTTTCACAAAGTAAAAACATAACAAGATAACTGGAGAAAAATGGCATCATGAAGCTAATAAATTTTCGGTGTCGTTTCCTTGTGTTGTGATTCCGGCCTAAATCACGAACAACCCTCAGACCAGTTTGTTTGCTGATGTGGCCACCACAGGCCTCGGGCAGACACTGCTTCAACATAAGGAACCAATCGCCTCCTTCGCTTTTCGTCCCGGTCTCACCATGATGTCATGGCCACGAGGCTGCAAGGTGATGAGCTGAGAGTGATGGATATCTGTATAGGAACATTTCCTTTCCCCCCGCCAGCCTCTGTTCACATTAAAAGCCTTGCACATCATATATCACTACTGTCCCCCTGGCCAAGCCTGACATCGGCACACAAGTCAAACCCACATGTGGAGGCGCTTTCCTCCTCCTCCACTCGCCATCGTTCATGGCTTCCTAGCCGATCAGATGCAGAAAACCCTGATAATAAGCTCTGTCACCTTTATGTCATAGCCCACTAAGGGCTAGGTGGGATTTTAATGGAGTGAATTGTGGCTAAATTTGGAAGAAAGTGCTGCTTAAGACTTAATCGTTTCCATAAACTCCTGCAGAGAGGTCTTAAAGGCTGACAATAAATCTGTTGGTGAGTCTGCCTTAAAAATATAGGAGGATAATCGCTTCTCGTCTCAGCAGTGGGAAGAAAAGAGGGAGGGGTGGCGAGTGCGAAGACAGAGAGAAGAGATAATTGGCAGTGGCTTCTTCCTGGAGTGTGTGTGATAGGGAGAGGCAGGGTGGAGAGATGGGGATACAGTTGGGTCCATATATATTTGGACAGAGATGACTTTTTCTTTACTTGTTTGGTTCTGTATGTTACCACAATGAATATTAAATTAAACAACTCAAATGCAGTTAAAGTTCAGCTTTAATTCAGCGGGTTAAATATAAAGTTTGCATAAAAATGTGAGGAACTAACAGATTTTTTTTTTTAAACACGAGCCCTTATTTTCAGAGGATCAGAAGTAATTGGACAAATTCAATAACTGACAGTAAAAATCTTATTTCTAATACTTGGTTGAAAAAGCTTGGATGGCAATGACAGCCTGAAGTCTTGAACCCATCCACATCACCAGATGCTGGGTCTTCAACAAAACTAAAGAAAATTCAAGAATATTCCACTACTTTGCTTCAATAAACTCCTGGGTTGCTTTGGTTGTATGTTTTGGGTCATTTTCCATCTGTATTATGAAACACTGACAATCAATTTGACTGCATGTAGCTGGATCTGAGCAGACAGTATGTCTCTAAACGCCTCAGAATTCATTCGGCTGCTTCTGTCCTGTGTCACATCATCAACAAACATTAGTGTCCAAGCCATCACGCTGCCTCCGCCGTGTTTTACAGTTGATGTGGTACACTTTGGATCATGAGCTGTTCCACGCCTTCTCCATACTTTTGTCTTGCCATCACTCTGGTAGAGGATAATCTTGGTTTCATCTGTCCAGAGAAGATTTTTCCAGAACTCTGCTGGCTTTTTTGTTCCAATCTAGCCTTTCTACTCTTGAGGCTTATGAGTGACTTGCTTCCTGGGGAGTCTTGTTCACTTGTTTGGCTGTTGTGAAGGGATCTCTCATCACCATGGAATTTATTCTGCGATCATCCACCACACATGTCTTCCATGGACGTCCAGGTCGTTTTGTGCTGCTGAGTTCACCAGTGCTTTCTTTCTTTCTGTACCAAATTGTAGATTTTCCCGCTCCTAATATTGTAGCAATTTCTCAGATGTTTTTTTTTCTGTTTTCGCAGCTTAAGGTTGGCTTGTTTTATTTGCATAGAGAGCTCCTTTGACCGCATGTTGTCTGTTCACAACAAAGTCTTCCAAATGCAAGCACCATACCTCAAATCAACTCCAGACCTTTTATCTGCTTAATTGATAATGATATAAGGAAGGAATTACCCACACCTGCCTGTGAAATAGCCTTTGAGACAATGTCTGTCCAATTACTTTTGGTCCCTTTAAAAGAAGATGGCAGATATTAAGGAGCTGAAACTCCTAAACCCTTCACCCAATTTGAACGTGGGTACCCTCAGTAAACAGGTAAAAAAAAAAAAAATGTCAGCGTCCAAATATATAAGGACCTAACTGTAGCTGTTTCAGCCGTTGCTTCCTGCTGTGTCAGGTTAAGGAGGCAGTAGGCAGCATTTGAGCATTTAATGCGAAAGGCAAGATAACGTTTGTATTTTTTTCTTCTCGTGACTGAGGAAAGACCTGCCATTGTGTGTTTGATAGTGAGTGAAAGAAGGGGTTGTATGCATTCACAGATGCACACAGACAGGGCCGGGTTTTCAGTCTTTTCTTGCGCTCGGAAACTCTTGAGTCACTCAGTCAGTGTAACAGATGAACATGCTTTGAAAGGAATCGGCCTGAAATGATTTACAATCACCTGGGCCCTTCGGCTTTGAAGTCAGACAGCTGCCTGTGCTGTATTACAAAGATATTATATAATTTATAATGATATAATTGATCATTATGTTTTCTGGCACTCAACGCTCAGCCAGCTTTGGTTCATAAATCAGATGATGAAAGGTGGGTGCAACAGTGAAATCAAAGGCAAACAAGAAAAAACACAAACATGGTGTCAGCAGGCACCGAGACTCTTTTCTCTACAACATCACAAACAATGTCACTTTTATAGGCTTTGCTTTTGACTTATTAACTCTAATTAGTATTACAGGGATGCTGGGCTAAGTGTGCACAGGCCAGCAGCTTGCCTCACTCTGGGGTTCAAGATGATAAGCTGTGTTTTGATTTCTGTTGCCTGTAAACTGCACAGCTCATTAAATTTATGCAAACCATCCACAGCCTTGCATCAAAACCCCCCATTCAGTCCCTCCCTGCAGCCCCAAAACCCGGAGAGTTAATAATTAACCATAAAAATAATTACAGGGTTGCGTTAATGGCTGGAAAATAAAACTTTCAACGGCAATCACAAAACAGAAAGCTGTAACTTCTTTTGCCCAGATCAGATTGGATGTACAGCTGCAGGCTGATATATGGCTGTGAACCCCCGGCCTTTCCAAACACTCTAATTACAGTGTTGGGACTCGCTGCCAGCTGAGAAGAAACGCTTGGAAAAAATGATGCAGGACGAGTTGTCGAGCTGTAAATCACGAGCCGCATCTCACGTGTGTGTTTTTTGTTTACTTTAGCGACTTGTCGTGGGCCGCTGTCCAATCAGAATGAAGCAGGTATGTACGGATGTGTGAGCTTTTATTAACAGTCATGAAACAAAAGGTACATCGTTCTCTGGCTGTCAGTGTGATTTTCTTTTTTTGGATAGTGTGACTGATCATATTGTGAATTTCCTTATTTTCTGTTATGTTTCACTGGTGGCTCCTAATTAGACCTGTGCAAAATGTTCTAAAAGACATTTTAGACAGTTTTGTACTAGACGATATCTAAGAAACACATCTCTGCATGTGAGCACAGAAGCTCCACCATATTTTAGTTGAAATGTATATATTTATATGAGGGGCAACCAATCAGAAGAAAGTTGTCCTGAAGGGAGGAAATAGAAATAAAATAGCTCCAAAGATAAATCAGAATAATTTTGACCTATGACTCACACAAATGTCAAAAAAGATGGGGGGCTGTAAATGAGCGGCATAGGGCCCTTTCTGAGTGTATCTGTGCATTTCTCAGTGTGTGCTGGTAATGATGCAGAAAAATAGAGTAACAGACAATTAATTAAAACATTAATTAAAACAACTCAACAATATCTTTGAAGAAAACACTTTAAACTGATGCTTACCTGCCACAGTTGTAGACACATGACCATCCCCAGCTTTTCTTCTGGCACAAGGGTGCAGACTGCAGTCTTACTGGGCAGCTCGATAATCTTGATCTGTGGAGAACACGTGACAATTACAGGTTAAAACTGAAAGGGTACCATTACATTGCAAAGAAAAGGATAATGATGGATTTTTTTTCCTGCACAAAATGTGGTGTCTCGCCATCTTGCAGCTATTGAGATATTTAAGGGGGTCAAGATAAAAAGGCCGGGGGTCACCAGAATCAGTAGCACACATCCCAAGAGAACAATGGATTTCTGTACAAAATTTCATGGCAATCTATCAGCGTAAAAATGCTTTCATCCCAATCAAGGTCGTGTTCCTGCCAAACAGGACTGCTATCTCTCACCCCAAAAGCGAAAAATGGCAGCGTATGTGTTTTCATTAATCTGTTTTCATTACTGGCACAAAATTATATATACACACAAGTTCTAATTGCCAAGTTGGAATTTGTCTGTCTTCTGCATTCAAGTAACAAACCTGCAACCCAAATCCATACTTGCTTTTTCAGGACCTCCACGGATCCAAGTCCCTCCAACCAGCAGTACAGTGTCATCCATCAGCGCAGAGCAGCCGCCTCACTGTCTATAATAAATCCTGCTAAAGGCTCACCCTGCGACCTGAGTGGTGTTTTCCTGCACACATTGGCACTGATTCTGATAAAAAATACACAGACTAATGATGATGTGTGTGCGTGCACGTGCGAGTGTGTGTACCCACACATCCTGACCAAAGCTCATTCCTTCGACTTTCTCCACGCGGATGATATACACTGCTCATATTCATTCTCATTAGGCCTCAGATTAAACAGCCCTTAAAGGAAGCGATCTGTATTTTAGCGCTAAGCCACATCTGTCCTGCATGTTTACCTCTGCGTGCCTGACAAAGAGGGCCTTTAAGGACTTCTCTGTGCCTCAGGTGATCACTGTTCTTGTGTGGCATCACACTGCCCATAAATAAAACACCCACGCTATTAATTAATGTTTCTCCCGTGGCAGCAAAGCTGCTGGCAGGAATCTCACTGTGAGCAGTAAACAATAAAACCACGTGAAATAGCTTCAGATGGAAACTGCTGCCTGTCTCGGTTACATATCTAAATATCGCCCCGTATTTTGCCCGAGGCGCTGAATCATGCCACTGTGAATGCTCTGTGGCAAGTGCCTCAGTATTGTTCCTTAAGGTAATTCATTAATGGGTGTGTTTTTACTTGCAGATGCATGATAGGGATCTGACTTGGTCAGTTATGTCTGTGGAATGGGGTGGAGAGCCCAAAATGGAGTGTGGCCTGTTTTGGTCTGCCGTTTATGGGTCTGTAGGTGTGTCTCTGTCTGTGTCTGTTGGGACAATGGCATTATTGAGGTGCTGGGAGTCACAGGCGCCCTGATGCCTGGCCCACTGGACCGAGGTTAGCAGAGGCACGTTTGACTGGATCAGGTGACCACTCCTTCCCTTTCAAGTGTAGCTCTGCCACAGAAGAGCACGTAACATGAATCTGGAGGCAATAAAAGATGGCTGAATAGCTGGCTGCCCCATCCTGCCTCACCACTCAGACACTGGCTCCACACAAAACCAAACAGGCGTGTGGGTGTAGAAAATTAACCTCAAGACAGACAAAACTGTGATTTCATTCCACCATCAGGACTGGGCTGGGATTCTTTTCTCTTTAAGCCACCATTCAAAGACAAAAATGTAAACAGCTACTTTGACTTTTAAGCAGGAACATGCTCATTACTTACTGTAAAGCACAGTTAAAACTGCGCTTTGCTTTCTTAGGAATTCTCAAAGCCATGTGTTTTAGACAAAAGCATTCAGGTAAAAGAATGTTACTAACCACAACCACAATTAACCAACATTTAGCTGGTGGTCAGTACTAAGATCCTGACCTTCAAAAGTGCACACTGATGCATAAAATCAAGGTTTGCTAATGATGCCATTCAGATCACAGTTTGACAGTTTCTGGCTGCAGAGGGCATGCTCATGTGTCATGTTGACACTACCTGAATGGATTCAATACGCTTATGGATCACATCAAATGCAAAACATCGGTGGAAAGATGACAGAACTTGCAACAAAAACAACTTTGAGGAACACAATTTTCCGAGAGCACACTTACGGTATCAAAACCCACAAATATGTGTGAATTCCATTGAGTTAAACAGCAACAGCAAGTCTGGTCAGGTTTATACAGGATGTGTTTTTACACTCAACTCAGACGGTTTAAACCAATTAAGCTGCTCACCCAAAAAGCCGAGCTATTTATATGCTAACGAAATCCTTCCATGTCAGTTGAAAATGAAACGGAGCATCAAGTTACTCATCAAATGGGAATTTAATTGAATGCGGACGGATGCAGTCGAATCTGCAGTGTCAGAAGTAACACTTTGCATTTTTCAGTAAGCATTAAACAACTGACTTCAGTAATTACATTACAGATACAATTATGTTGTTATTTTCATTGCAATCGGTCTTCAGTTCTATGTAACAACCAAACATGCTTCTTTCTTCCTGAGCACTTGTGCCACAATCAGCTGACTTGTGTTTGTCTGCAAATTGAGTCAAAGGCAGAAAGAGCCACAAATTAAAGCTGAGCATTTGCTGACCCCAGCCTGGCAGCCAGAGCCTGAACTTCAGCAGGTGATCTACCTGTTCATGTTTCTGAAGTAGAATCACTGTTGTGATCGCTTTGAGGTCTCTTTGGGCTGGCTTTCATCTTTGCTTTGTGTTCATACATAAAAACTAAAAGAAAGACTGAATGTGTTTCCTTGTTAGGACAGGGAGTTGTGTTATTGTGTGGGACTGGCCATTATGTGATGGTGCACTTCAGGTCATTTTACGGAGTAACAAGAAAATAATGCAACGAATAATTTAATGCATTACTTTCTCTGGCAAGTAATTAATCAACATACTCCATTACTTTTAAGAAAAGTAACAAGTAATAGTTAGTATAATACTTATATAACACTCAATGTAGTGTAATCAGACTTGCATTCCTGTGAAAATGTGTGGCAAACATTTCTAGATATTATAATAAAAAGTTGTCACACTCACTAATAGAAACTCCTCTACCTCAAGAAAAAGATTCCATTTTTAACTTAATTACATTATATCTATAATAGGAACCTTTAAGCTTTCCCTTGTTTTCCCTCATGTCTATACAGTTACAATAGCAGATGCTCATATTAAACATAGCTGAAGTTTCAAATAATGAGTTCAGCATAAGTACAGCTAATCCCTGTGAGCCAACAGCTCAGGCTTCAGACAGTTTTGTCTACTCTTGGTTCTGTATCATATTATATGGTAAGACATCAGTGAAAGCGGATGTTCTTAATATAGTTCTCTCAAGTTCACACCTGTTGTTCAAACTTTTTATTCACAAGGCTCGGACAGTAAGAAGTAAAAAGAAGCAAAGGAGCTAAAATGTCTCATTTTAGACTAAGAATGGACTGAAGGAATTCCAAGGCTTAGTATAGGACAAGTATCATCTGGATCTATGGATCATGAAAAGTAACTCTTGTGGAGACCAGGAATAAAAATATTGAACTGGAAACAGATTCCCTTTAGGTTCAGAGATTTAGCATATGCCAGCATGTGCTGATAAAGAGGCGGGGGATGAACATGGATTGTAAAGACAATTGAATGTTGACACTGCTGATGTCTAACCTCCTCCGTCTGCTCCCCAGCGTAGGCCAGAAGGTAATTTGCAGGGCTCATCTCTACAAGGGAGCACTGACAGTATCCAACACTGCCAGTCCGCACAGACTCCACCAGCTCACTGCGACCTTCACTCACGTCCCACCAGCAGACCTGCATGTCCCGGCCCTGACTGCGCCACCAACAGGAAGAGCGAAACCAGAGCTGAAAATCTGCAGTTATTCACTATTATATACTTTTTAAAATCAAACAGTTTGCATAGAATTAAACCACAACTGACATACTAACAACATTTCTTATTCACAAATCCTTGCTAAGAAAATAAAGGTAAGAACCAGACAGCTGAGAGAGGTTTACCTGATGAGTGCATCTGCTGACTGCAGTGTGCTGACCCAGATGACAGAGTTACCAGAGTGAGCTTCTATGATCTTCTCTGCCCTCCTGCTGTTCAGGTTCCAGATATGTATGGCACCCTTTCCTGACCTGCAAAAACAAGGATGCTGCTTTGTAAAGGATCTTTAATGATCATCACGTACATAGAACCTTACACTAAACTGGTTCTGCTTTACAGTAGCTACAAAAATGGTAAGATTTACTCTTGTTCAAAGAAACTAACATTCAAAAATATGAAGGAGCAAATCGTGGCTCACCCAGAGAACAGGAGGGGAGTGCCCTCTCCTTGGCAGCTAAAGTGAAGTGTGTCAAGGGGTCCGCCCGCCCCCCTCAGGGTGTAAATGGGGGATGGAGAAGGACGAGACATCCTTTGGTCAAGCAATCAAAACGTGGCAGAAAGAAGGCTGAAAACTAGCGCCGCTGCGGTCACTGTAAAAGAAAAACATGAACATGAAATCTGAATGTAACACGTGACAGTAGTGTATTCTGAGGCTGATGGCAATAAAATGCTTACAGTCCACACTGGATTGCTCCACAAATACCTCTCAGAGACTGCACAACGTCTGATAAACGTATTTTATGCAAAACAGGATAATTGGACACATTTTAGATGAACAAAATAGAAATGAAGTGCACACCTAATATGTCAAATAAGCAAAAACCTTTTATGCACAAACACTGAGCACGGGCCTCCTTGAGGTGCTTCACCCTTTCTCTTCCACACAGCAGACAGATGTTTTATACACTGTCTGTATTTTCTCCATTGTTAGTAGCTACAGACCCTGTGGCTCTCTTTCGGTCTTCCTCCTTCTAGTCTGCGTGAAAACACCTCTCTTACTCAATATGTCATATATCACCACTTCTGACAGCTGAATTACTGTAAACACAGAGAGCTGAGCTTCTCATTCCTCTTGATCTACAGCCGTTGTCCCAGAGGCAGAGGTAACAGCTCGGGCTTTTAAGCTGTTTGTAGACTGGGTAGCTGAGGAAACCAACCTGACCACAGGCATGCTGCAAGGAAATGATGCTTCAACACTGAACAATCACATGTGAATGGCTGATATCACAGCTAATAAAATGCTATCTATGTTTAAAATCATGGTGTCAAACTACATGAAAAGACACTTGCCAACACAAAACATACGGATGCACCAACTGGGCTATTATTAGTATTTATGTTTTGCACAGGCATGTGGCCCACGTATATGTAAATGGTAATTGGTAGTTCTTATAAAAGTGCTTTTTCTACCCATTCACACACATTCATATAAGCGCTTTTTTCTATGCTTTTTCTACCTAAGTGCTTTCTATCTCCAATGGATGCATCGGAGAGCAATCAGCACTACAGCCACCCCTGTAAGCTTACAGGCATTCCCATCCAAGTACTAACCAGGCCCAAACTTGCTTAGCTATTCCCACATTTCTCTGCCTTAATTTATTCAGTATTTGTTGTGATTCGTTCCTCCATTTTTTAAGTAAAACAAAAAGATCATCATTAAAAAATTAACTGCTTTTCATCATCACCTTTGAACTGGGTTCAGAGAAGTGTATCTTTCCCCTTGGCAAATCTGAGATGATCAAATGAGAAGCTTTGGATGAGGTGACACAGAATTACCTTTTTCAGCCAGTGTAAAAGCGATATGACATAACAGGTAAAAATCAGCCACTGACATTATCTATCCACCTATCAGCTGATATGTCCCACTTGTGTCCAGTATATTGATAGCAGTTAGTATAGGGAAGAACACAATGTTCTGCAAGAACACATTTACTCCAAATATGAACCAAGATATATAATAGTAAGAGTCACAGGCCCTGACAGAGCCCTGATTTCAGTTTCATAGAGTAAATCTGAGGATACACAATGAAAGAATGGAGTCTACCAAAATCTACAAAAAAGTAACATAAGTTCTCTATAATGCTTGGCTGCTACACCAACTGATTAATGGCATTGTTTTCCAAAGCATCCCCACAGGTACCTAAAACTGGAAGCCTTATTCTCCTGCCCCGACTCACTCCCCTCCCCTACTTTTACTTATCATAACCCTTGCTCTCTGCAATCAGCAGACACTGAAACTGGAGCCCGAGGCATTCAGGAGCAGCTCATTTCAGGAGGTTAGTGGTTAAATTGTCCATGTGAATCTGTGAAGCGGAGCGACAGAGACCCCCGATCAACCTCCCTAATTAAGCACATAACAGTGTAGTCCCATGTTCTAACAATGACGGTTATTTCACCAGCTGTACTATTGATTAATATATAAAGCACAAATTGAAAAAAAAAAAAAAAAGCATCAGCTTTTTTACCCTGTAATTAAGTTGGTCTAATAAATTAATACATTTCAGAAAAAGTAGGAAATTTTCATTCATTAAAAAGAACTTTATGTGAATTAAGTGCTCAAAACTTTCTGAGCATAATTCCTGCAGGTGTCCTAACTTTTCACAATAACTTGCAAACCCTCTGTGTGTCTGACAGCAGTGTGGAACAAATGTTACTGATGCATTATTATGACAAAACTCAACTGCCTGAAAGGTACCTAACAAAGGCCGACAGACTGCTTGGTCATGCTACAACATCACACAAAGGCCTTGAGAAAAGAACAGGAGAGGTCTCAAAGCCTGGCGGACTGGCACAGTATCCAGACTGAAACTCAGCTGGATCTGGAGCTGTACAGAACTGAAAGCACAGCAACCAATAAGTGCAAGACATTTGTGGAATCTCCAACGACAAGATTGAGACTGAAATTTGGAAATGTTTAAGATACTGACCATTAATGTCACACTTTTCTCGGAACTGAACCAACAGAAACGCCTTAAAGCAACAACTGTACAAACTTGTTTTGTATGGTATGAAGAAGATGGCAGCAGTATTTTTATGGGTCTATCAGTGAAGCTGCTCCTCCTGTGAATGGGTGGGTAAGACTACATTCCTTAGTCCTGGGCCTGTGTGAGTGTGTGACAGGGGGGGGGGCTAACCCTGGTAACAGGTGGGTTATGCCTCCCTTATTGTCCTCTTCCAGTGTTGAGCTGCGAGTCACACTGAGACCTGAAACTGGCTGTTTTCATTGGCTTGCTGTTTCGACTCGCAGAACTTTCCACTGGCGGCTGCAGCTCGCCGTCACCTAAAAGACAACAGCCGGAGTCAGCGGCGGACACGCGCTTTGCAGGGGCTCGAGAACTGCAAAAATAAACGCACATCCAAAGGATGAGTATAATGGCCATTTTCCCCCAGCCACTACTTCCTCAGTGAGGTTTTCCAGGCGTCAGCATTTCCAGTCGCTGAACTGGCCCAACAATGGGCCTGCTGTTGCGGCTGCAAGCGAGTCAGCTACAAACCCAAACACAAACATGCAGGCAGCTCAGGAAGGGAGAGAAAGACACTGTAAACAAACAACATGGTGACTCGAAGTCACCAAAATGTATTTTCAAGAAGGAAGCAAAGCAAAGGGGGGGATCTGCCCTGGCATTTTTCAAGCCAGTAATTTTCACTTGTGAATGCACATCCGCTGTAGTGGTCGAGCTGCAGTAAAGCTGGCAGCAGGATCAGGTCAAAGAACTCAAAATTTACTGGGTTGCTTTTTTTAATAAACATAAGAAACCTTCATAAGGTGAACTATAAAAGACAGGAAGACTCTCTGTGTGGCCATTGTTTTATTAAGCATGTTCACAATGAAAAAAAGAATAGCTACACCTAATTAAACCTGTGTATCGTGCACAAGAATACTAAATCAGGGAGACTGATTAATACGCCTGAGCTGGTTTTAGGAGCCAGCGGGAAGAGGCAAGAGAGGACTGAGGCTCCTGCTGGCCCTGTAACAGATAAGACAGCTCTGGGTAATCTGACTCAAAGTCCACGGATAAAGGCAGTTTGTCTCTTCTTGGGCCGTCTGTCCACACCTACAGGGTAATTAGGCCTAATTATGAGAGAAAGGTCCGCTTCCCCTTCATGTTATTAAATGAGAGCCAGCCTCGTCCGCCAAGAATCTCTCAACACCAGCAAGGGGCTGGCGACCTTCAGATCAAACACAGCGACTATCTGTGCCCCCCTTTGACTGCGCCACCACCCGTTACCCTCCTCAGCATCACTGCACATACGAAGAGGGAGGGGACACACAGGACAGTCGTTATGATATGGGGCATCAAAGTTTTTCTATTTTTTGTTTTTCCAGCAGAGTTGGAGGGGAGAGTCCTGCACATTCCTCGCTTGGTGCTGTATCACGTGATCGGACGCTACCCTCCCGAGCTCCTGAACTTATGGGATTGTGCCATTCATAAATATAAAGAGCAGGCAGGGAAGGATATACTGATCACAGGGGTTGATGATGGGACCTTTTATAATGCCCCAGCTTCACAAGAGCCATTATGGAGCCATGGAATCCCAAGATCCCGTTCCGTGATATGAGCCTCATCAAATATGAGATCTGAGCTGCATGATGAAAACCCAAAGCAGATTACACATAGCTCAAAAGCTCCAGTCTAGATGTGCCCTCAATGAAAAACCTACTTTATGACCTATCAAACCAGTAATATTCCTTTTCTTAGCCAACAAAGGTCAAGAAAAAGCTTCCAGATTCTTCTAAGGCCACTACATCATACCTCAGCTATTAGTCATACTTCACTATTAGCTGTTTATCAAAGGCAATGCTCTTATCTGCTGCTTCCCTGCTTTTTCTGGTCATGATGGCATTTCCACCTCGCTTGTTGATCAGTGGGTGGTGAGCTGATTCTACAACCATTAGTCAGCCCTTCTTGCCTCAGCCCTCCCCCTTTCCAACTAATACAGGTCCTCCTGAGGAGGAAACCAATGTGCCAAATAGAGAGCGAGCTCCATTATAAACATGCAGCTAGAAAAACAGAATGGGAAGTGGCAAGGAAGACACACACCCTTTATTGTGTCTTGGTGGGGGTAATCTGGACTGGATAAACAGCCCAGCGTCAGATAGTGGCTGAAGTCAGACACAAGTGCACCAACACCCACTGTCAGTCACAGATCCAATGAGCGGGAAGAGGCAGCATTGTTCGCGTGAATGGCGTGAATGCTAAGCAGGGGCCACTGCAGATAAGGGCTCAATGCCTTGTGGGAGTCACTGATGCAGGCACTGATGGAGCACCATGTCAGAGGGTCCTGATTTAGGAGGTTCTGACTGTGGTCAACAGGTACCAAGAGCCTTATCTGTTTGCATTATCACCCATTTCCTCCATCAGGTCATTTGCCTGGGCACTAGAGGAAAAAGGCACACAAGAGGGTCGACAGCTCGAGGGTCATCATACATCAACGCACATTTTGAGTGTGATCACCTTCGGATATATGGGGATTATGCTGTCAACGCAGCAAATATAGGAAAACAAGTGCATTCTTATTGTGCTCTAATTCAAAAAAGACATCATGCATTGAGGGTTGGGGAACACAGGAAACAGCAAGTTGTTACACTTTGTCAGACTGCACATCCCCCACTCCTTCAGCTGTCAGTCATCTTCAGGGGCAGCGATGAGTGACTGAATGCACAAATCAATGGTGAAAAGTTTGACAACGGGATAACTAGTTGTAGGTGGTGAACGGCTCCTGGAGTTCAACCAGAACGGACTCTTAAATGTGACCGAGTAACAAAACACCATTTACAACACCTGTCCAGCACCTGTGCATTCCTCAAAGGCTGTATAGGCTCCATATTCATTGCTTTTCTAATACAATAACTAACTTTATAACCTGTAAATACCAAAAAAGAATTTCATAGATGATATGTAATAGACACATATGCTCATTAAAAAGAATTGATTTTAAAAATGTAATTTCTCCTTGACTTATTTCTCACACTCCATTCTTCAATAAATAAAAAAATGTATAAATATTTATATAAACCTCCCTCACAACTAATTCCAACACATGTCACGAGGAACATAAGCTGTAGCTATCACTACAAACGTCGCTCAAAAAAATAGTACTTTTAAGTACCCTTCTGACCTACAGGAATGGTACACCGTGTATTTTATCCACAAGAGTGGATCCACAACAGAAATATAGCTCTCATGTTAATACAGCTCAGAGGGCAGATAAGAAGCTGCCCTCCACGCAGATGCTGGACTTCACATCCGGGATTTCCGTTATTCGTTATCTACTGAAGGAGATATGTTACACAAGCCTTTGTTAAAATCTAAAATACTGACTTTAAAAAAAATGTTTGGAGGTGCTTTGGTTTCTCTCGCGCGATATTAGTAAGAAACAGGCTAACGTTAGCAACGTGGCTCGAAAATAGCCCTAATAAACATTTTTAGATGTCAGGAGTTATTGCTGGGTATAGTGAGTACACAGTTTATGAAAAGAAGTAGACGCTTTAATGAATATTGTTAAAATACCATTTGAGCGAGACACCGGTGTTTTCACTGCAGCTGTGGGAGAGGCGATACAAAGCATGCGCCGCATCTGAAGGACCTCTATTTACAGAATATGAGCTGTCCGTGAAAGTGCCTGAACAGAACAGTCATTCATATTTTCGCTCTCTCGCTTCCACTTTGCTTTTGAAAATTAAATCAGAAGAGTGCTTATTAATGTGGCACCCTGTACCTATGTACGACCCTTAATAGGTCTATTTCATACTGAACATGCCGTTCTCAACAAATCTCTGTACATTAAGACGTTAATGTTTCTTTATGTAAAAAGATTACTTAGTTTTTTAGAGCCACTAAACATTCCCTATCTAAAAAAGCGAAATATGGAACTTTTACAGCCTTGCAATACTACATGAACAAGGGAGTCTTTATATTTTTTTTTCACCCTTTTTCAGTCTAATTGAGAAAGAGAGACAGAAAACACAGGGCCCTAATCCACAGAGCACACAGAGCCCTTTCATGGGAGTGCTGGGAGAGACCTTTATTTGTCCATTCCTATCACGGAGAAAGCGGGGTTTCAAGGTTGGCTAGGTCTAAGCTGGAAGATTAGATGAAACAGGAGTGTTTTAAACCTCTTCTGTGGCCATGGATTAGGGACAGTCAATCCCCCTACACTCCAAAAATGAAACAATACAGAGTACAGGTGGCTCAGTGGAAGAGAGTGCATAGTCTAAGAAAGAGAAGAGAGAGAACAACATTCATTTAACTTGAAAACCGGAGGGAAAGGGGGAGAAAATATCTCTATACACTAGAATTTATTTGCAGACAGACTAGTGTTTGATCGAGTAAAAACGTGTAACATCGTTATAATTACTTAGGAGTGCCAGTGCACCTAATTAACTAATGCAAAGGGTCATTTACACAGGCACTTCATGGCATACAT
This sequence comes from Maylandia zebra, assembly GCF_041146795.1. Taxonomy (NCBI): domain Eukaryota; kingdom Metazoa; phylum Chordata; class Actinopteri; order Cichliformes; family Cichlidae; genus Maylandia; species Maylandia zebra. Next base: position 5,744,113 of record NC_135178.1, on the reverse strand, counting down.
GAAGAGAGTGTATGTCAGTTGTGAAGCAGTGAATGTTTGCACCAATTAGTGCAAATGGAGGTGGCAGTAACCCCTCAGCAGGAGGTGGGAGCAAGAGGTGTCCCCTGCCCTGCCTGGACAGATATCATGGCCCACATTATCATCAATTATTCCTGGCATCTCATCTTACCCATGAGCCGGGTGGGTGCAGGGGGTCAATGCCAGGGTGCCCTCTGCAGCAAGTGGCCTGGAGTCCACATGGAGAGGGTGATAGGGTGTGCAGTGTCATCCGTCCAAACTAAGAGGCCCAGTAAGGAAATCCCTGGAATCCCACTCCTGTTCCAGCTGGGGCAGCAGGTCACTTTACAGCTCATCACCAAATTAGAAAGGCTGGGCAGCAGGCAGACCACAGACAGACTGAAATAGATGGGAGTACTATGATTCTGTCTGTACCCTGAGACCATAAAGTAATGGTTACATGGTTTAGGTGCGGCGATGGACTCCATAAGGAGAGTGATGAGCCTGAGGAGAGAAAACAAAGACAACTCATCCCAAGACACATTACCTCACACTACACAGTATTTTTCCAGTGGGTGATAATTAATGTGAAACTGTTACATACTTGATAGAAAGCAAAAAGCGTGCAAAAAATAAAAATCTGCTTAAAAATAGTTCAGCTCTTAAGGAACTGTGTTTGATTCAGTTTGTGCAGGCAGTCAGAGGAGAAACCTGATTGTGTTTACTGAATGTAGTGCACTCTGTTAGGTCAGTTTAGCTGGGAAAAATGAAAGGACTCGATATATTGTTATAGCTTGTTACATTGATGTAAAGTCTTTTTTTAAAGTTATAATGTATCGAAGGAGATGTAGCATTTTTCTTAGTCTGTCTCATTATATAAACCTTATGTTTGTGAGGGGCATCCAATCAGAAAAACACAGTCTTAAAGGGAACGAAAAGTGACATAAAATAGTTTGACAGGTGGATGAACTGAGGAGCTGCGACAAGGCCCAGTATAAGGTAAATATGGACTATTTTGAACTGTCAAGCATGTTGAGTTCCTCTAGTGGAGCCCAAGAATAAATACAGTGCTCAGCATAAATGAGTACACCCCCTTCAAAAAGTACAAATTTATTAAGTAGCTCAATGAACAAAATAACAATTTTCCAAATTTTCACAAGGCTGAGTTTTACTGAACACTTGTTCATCTCCATAACATGAAATTAAGCTTAATAATATAACTTAATCTTAATCTTGACTAAATCTTCAGTTTTACTAAAATTGGTGGAAGCAAAAATGAATACACCCCACAACAAAACTACTACATCTAGTATTTTGTATGGCCACCGTGATTTTGAAGGACAGCACCAAGTCTTCTAGGCATGGAATGAACAAGTTGCGACATATTGCAACATCTTTTTTCATTCTTCAAGAATAACCTCTTTTAGAGCCTGGATGCTGGATGGAGAATTTCCCACAGGTGTTCGATTGGGTTCAGATCAGGAGACATACCTGGCCATTCAATCACCTTCACCCTGTTCTTCCTCAGAAATGCAACAGTAGCTTTAGATGTGTGTTTTGGATCATTTTCTTGTTGGAAAAGTGCACGACGACCAAGTGCACGAAGTGATGTCATCATCATCTTCTTCTTCAGAACAGAGCAGTATATTGTTGAGTTCATGATACCATCAATGAAATGCAGCTCCCCAACACCAGCAGCACTCATGCAGCCCCACATAAGGACACTACCACCACCATGTTTCACTGTAGGCACCATGCATTTCCCCTTGAAATCCTCACCTTTATGACGCCATACAGTTTTGAAACCTTTAGTTCAAAAAACAGTGATCTTTGTCTCATCACTCCAGAGCATAGAGTCCCAGTAGTCTTCATCTTTTTCAGCATGGGCCCTAGCAAATTCTAGGCGTGCTTTTTTGTGCAAGGGCTTTAGGAGAGGCTTCCTTCATGGACGATACCCATGCATGCCATTCCTCTGCAGTGTGCGCCGGATGGTGTCACGGGAAACGGTTACTCCAGTTTGGCTTTCTACTGCTTTAGCTAACTGCAGTGAACTTCCATGGTGATTTTCCTTAACCCTTCTCATCAGGAGATGCTCCTGTTGAGATGTTAACTTCCGTGGACGGCCTGGACGTCTCTGTGAGATGGTTGCACTTCCATCTTTCTTAAATTTTTGGATCACTTTTGCTACAGTATTTTGACTGATATGTAAAGCTTTGATCTTCTTGTAGCCCTCACCTTTTTGTGTAAAGAAATGATTTCCTTTCTCATATTTTGTGACATTTCTCTTCCATGTGGATCCATTGCTGGCAGCATGAAATGGGAAGGGCTTTTCTTTGTTAAGTAATGCCCTTTTATCATCCCGTCTGCTGGACACCTCTTAAATGAATCATTAGACTCACCTGTGGTTGAATGCCTGTTAATTTGAATTTTGCAGTGTTAAGTGTGGCTTTTCTCCTAAAACTATAATTGGGGTGCACTCATTTTTGCAACATGGGCTTGAATGAGTTTGTTGGGAAAATCATTTTTTGTGTGTGCAAATTAATTTTGTTTGCAATCAATTTGTGGGACTATTTTGTATTATAGTATCTCATAGAAAATGTTGATTCTGAAAGGAAACTAAAGGTTTTCTGACAAATGTAGAGGGGTGTACTCATTTATGCTGAGCACTGTATATTGAGTTAGAAGTGAGCATGATAACTCCCATTTAATCCCTGAGACTGGGAAGTGAGGAAAGGCAGATTTTATCTCTGGGTGGAAGCAGGACAGCTTTTTCCTCCAGTGCTAAAACAAACGTTATTGCTCCAGCTCTGAATCAAGAGTCGTATTGATATTCTAAAAAACTGGGCAAGAACATGAATAATTACTTTTACCAAAATGCCAAACATCTATTTCAAGACACGGTCTATCTAATGATTTGCCTCATAAATGTGGGCACCAATGAAAGCCTCCATCAGCAGCATCTGTAGGCTGCCTTTAATTACAACAGCAAAAGCGAACTGGAAAAATGAAGGTAAACTTTAACGTTTTTTATGTGTGCTAAAAATAGCCAGTAGGATTTTGGTATTAAAACGCTGTTGTTACCACCATCTTTGCTGTCGGATTATTCTACCAGTCTCTCTCTCTTTTCTAATGTCCCTGTTTCTCTGAAAGTTGCTGAAACTTTGGCATGTGCCATTCTTGTGGACTGATAGCAAAAAGCAAGGAGTTAAAAGTATCTTCTAAAGAGTTACACCGAGAACATTTTGACAGAGCAGTTTTTCTCCCACTCTCACGCTGAAATGAGAGCAGTGTTGGTGGACAAGCATGCATGGAGTTATCAGAACAGAAGATACGGTGAATGGGAGTACGTGCTCAATGCAAGTGTATCATAAAACTCGATGCTGAGGCCAAGCTTCCCCGGCTTGTGTGTGTGTGCGTTTTGTTTTTTCTCGGGCATCTTTGCAGGTGTGAGTGGAGAGATCTCAGAGAGGGCGAGGAGTGACTGCCTTGCCTGTCACTTTGAGGATTAGACCTAAATGCAACTCTAATGCCATATCAGCACTGCTAAACCAACCTCCCTTGCAACAGTGAAGAAGGGGAGGCAATCAGTGTCTAAAGTTAATATTCTTATCACTTATTTTTTAAACTCCCCTTTAATGATGAAGCCATTTTTCATGGTCATCTCCAATAGGAGCATCAGGAAAGAAAAATGATTATCTCTGACCCCTACATCTCATGGAAACTCCAACATTTGAGCAGACAAGCAGTTGATTCTCTTTAAAACAGAATTAATAATAAAGGTGACATATTCAAGATAAGGACACATTGACACTTTAGGACACACTGACACTTTATTGTCTTACAGAGCAGCTCAGTCGAAACGAAACCAAAACATTAATATCCTTGAAATTCCAGACAGACGGAAGCTGCCCTTTTCGTTCTGCTAATGAAGTGTGTGTTGTGACCAAGATCCCAAACCTGCAGACGAAAGGTACTTTCAGTATCTCCAGATTATGTTAAATAATTTCAAGTCAACTCAGGGTTTATGTCCATTTTGTTCAGTAGATAGTTTTATGCAAAGGAAATGTGCAAAGATGCCACAATTGAAGGTAACACCTGTAGCTGTTGGTGTCAAAATCCTTAAATCTTCATAAGAAAGAGTGAAAATCTGATCTACACTCAACAAAAATATAAACGCAACACCTTTGTTACTGCTCCCATTCCCCATGGGATGGACGTAGAGACCTAAAATTCATTCCAGATACACAATATAACCATCCCTCCCAAACAGTGGTCACAAATCAGTCCAAATGTGTGGTAGTGGGCACATCTGCTATATTGAGATAATCCATCCCACCTCACAGGTGTGCCACATCAGGATGCTGATCTGACATCATGAGTAGTGCACAGGTGTACCTCAGACTGCCCACAACAAAAGGCCACCCTGGAATGTGCAGTTTTTTGCGCTATTGGGGGTCTGGGGACCCAGAACCGGTCAGTATCTGGTGTGACCACCATTTGTCTCATGCAGTGCAACACATCGTCGCATGGAGTCTATCAGATTGTCAATTGTGGCCTGTGGAATGTTGGTCCACTCCACTTCAATGGCTGTGCGAGGTTGTTGGATATTCGTGGGAACTGGTACACGCTGTCGTATACGCCGGTCAAGCACATCCCGAACATGCTCAATGGGTGACATGTCCGGTGAGTATGCTGGCCATGCAAGAACTGGGACATTCTCAGCTGCCATCTGCCCTGAACAATGTGAACCATGATTCATCCGTGAAGCGCACACCTCTCCAACGTGCCAGACGCCATCGAATGTGAGCATTTTCCCACACAAGTCTGTTACGGCGACAAGCTGGAGTCAGGTCAAGACCCCGATGAGGACGACGGGCATGCAGTTGAGCGTCCCTGAGACGGTTTCTGACAGTTTGTGCAGAAATTGTTTGGTTGTGCAAACCAATTGTTCCAGCAGCTGTCTGGGTGGCTGGTCTCAGACGATCTTGGAGGTGAACCTGCTGGATGTGGAGGTCCTGGGCTGGTGTGGTTACACAAGGTCTGCGGTTGTGAGGCCGGTTGGATGTGCTGCCATATTCTCTGAAATGCCTGTGGAGACGGCTTATGGTTGAGAAATGAACATTCAATGCACGGGCGACAGATCTGGTTGACATTCCTGCTGTCAGCATGCCAATTGCACGCTCCCTCATTGCTTGTGGCATCTGTGGCATTTTGCTGTGAGACAAAACTGCACATTCCAGGGTGGCCTTTTGTTGTGGGCAGTCTGAGGTACACCTGTGCACTACTCATGATGTCAGATCAGCATCCTGATGTGGCACACCTGTGAGGTGGGATGGATTATCTCAATATAGCAGATGTGCCCACTACCACACATTTGGACTGATTTGTGACCACTGTTTGGGAGGGATGGTTATATTGTGTATCTGGAATGAATTTTAGGTCTCTACGTCCATCCCATGGGGAATGGGAGCAGTAACAAAGGTGTTGCGTTTATATTTTTGTTGAGTGTACATTAAAGGAATTACAGGTGAAAGTTTAAACGGGAAACAAAGACAAATAGATTCACAGTTACAACAGGCAAAGACAATGCTTTTATTTGGAATCACGGGTCGAGTTGTATGGCGGCAGTAACAGTAGACATGGTCGGCACAGAAGAATAACCCGGGTTTTGTCGGTGAAAACGTTAGAAGCTGACATATCAAGGAGTTCTTCAAGATAATTTAAGCCCATTCGTGTAAAACCACACCTTACAAGAGTGTAACGACCCAAAGCACAACAGCTAACAGCAAACAAGTAATTCTGAGGCAGCCTGATCAAAGCCACATTTGAATCCTACTGAAATGCTGTGGGATTGAGCAGTGACTCAACTTGGGTTAACATCACTGGGTAACAACTGGCTTTCTGTACATAGTCTTTAAAAGTAGTAATATGTAAGAAAAATTGTGTGACTATTTGTGTGTTAAGTACAGTATATGTCCTGACAATTAATTTGACTTATTTTATTAAAAAGGAGAAAAAAAAAACCTGTTGGTAACAGACCTTACGTCATACTTTTGCTTTGTTATTGTAATCTAAATACTCAGGCCATCTCTGTTTCCACTGCAAGCAAAAAGCATAAAAACACAGACAGTCTGAAGCACCTTTGGGTGGACGTAACCCAGATGAGTAAGCCCAGACGTACAGTAATGAGCACTTCTCGTCTATGTTCCTTCTTCATTTGTCATTCGGGATGACATTGAGGCCAAAGGTTACAGCGTGAATGATAATTATCGAGCGTTAAATGCGCACTGGCCTCTGCGAGCGTGGGCGTACCAAAGTTTGCCTGTGACAGTAACACTCCTGCTCTTGAACGGTCTGTGTGTTTTGTAAAACACGCAACCTTATTTTTAAGGGAAGTTAGTGTTTACCGAAAGAAGCTGTACAAGACGTAGTAAGTGTGTGTGTGACCCACAAAACACAGACTGCAAACGACAGAGCTTGTGCCATGCATCCACATGCTTCCCGCCAGCCTGCACAGTATATAAAATATACTGCTGTTTCACAAGTTTGGCAAAAAATAAACACAGTCAGGCATAATTGTGAGCTTAAACATCACCCATACATACAGCATGGCAAATGTGAAGCGTGAGCGTGTGTGATTCATTCACAAACTGCTGCTCTTACGACACACAGCTAAACAGGAAAGACAATCAATCACACAGGCATCGACAGCAGCCAGAGGGTGAGCTCAGTGTGTATCCCAAAAACAACCGTCTCTGCAGCTCAGACTGTCTGTGTGTATTCTTACTATATGCATGTTTACACTCAGGACCATCAGCAACAGCTGCAATCTGCACCAGTGATGCCCAAGTCGGGCCCAGGCTTACGAGTCAGATGTGCTGGCTGCAGAGCAGGAATCGTCTGTGCCACTAGAAGGTGCTTTGATTTATGTGATGTGACTTAAGCTGATAACACCAGAGCCCCAGAGCAGCATTCAGGAGGAAACTGTCAGCTTGGTGTTACTATGATTTCTTTGCCCTGCTACTGTTTGCAAGAAATGAAGCTGTTTGTTAAGTAGAAGCTGGCTGAGAATTCCTCCCAATAAAGACAGTGTAAAACAGTGTGTAAGTGTATCCCTGCCAGAAGTGACTGGATGTTTGTGTGTCAGATTTAGTCTTAAGAGAGGTTTAACCAGACTGAAACTGAAACTATTCGTGGCTCTTCTTTTGCGTTTGTTTTGATTAGGGGGTTTTTTTTCCTCCCAAACTATTGCAACTATTTCCAGCCTATAACATTCAACAAAACTTTTATTAGTTCAGTGTTTGCACACTAGCTCAAATTGATCAATTAATTCTGACTTTAAATGCACTAGAAAATAGTTTAACACACACACACAAAACATATTTAAAAGAACATGTCCAAAGGTGATACGGCCGAACAGCTCTCTACTTTTACTACTTGGCAAATGCCATTGTTGAAAACCTGAAGTACCAAAAAACTGCAGTTCCTGGTCCGGCCACTTCAGGCTGGCTCTAAAAGCAAGTCAGTATGTGAACGCGCCTATGATAAAAATTATCAGAATAAAACCCAAAACAAAACACGTTTGCAGACTGATACCAAAAACGGTCTTGGTCTCTGTGTATAGTTTTATTATAGTTATTAATTATCTTTCTATAAGCCAGAGGTTTTTTGAAGTTTTGTGTTAAGGTATAAAGTTAGAGCTGCACCAGTGGCAAGCTAACCAAGTGTGCTAGCATTAGCTGAATGACTTGGGACTCCATGCCTATATATGGTGACTTATAGCTCCAGAAAGTCATCTTAGCTGGAGCAAAAACACACTGGGGCTTCAAAATGCAGTCCAAAGCAATGTGTGACAGAAAGGTGAATAAATCCTTTCATATACAGTCGATGGATCATAGCCATATAAAGTAGGACAATAGCCTGGCAAATGCTAATGTCAGCATGCTAACACATTTACAGAGTGTGAACACAGAACAGAAATGTAGATAGGCTGATGCTAGCTTGCAATGTTAACCATCAAAGTTCAGTGTCTCCACAGACAGTTCCTGATTTGGTGGGGTAGCTGTAGAGCAGGTCATCTACTAATTGTAATGTTGATGGTTCAACATTACAATTAGACTACATGCAGACTGAGCAATGTTAACCTGTTAACTGAGCAGATATTAACTCCAAGTTGCTCCAATGTATATAAATGTTAGATAGAAAAGCACTTACGTAGAAATATCATAGAAAAAAAGTGCTTGTGTGAATGAGACAAGTATAAAAGCGCATTAGGTGCTCAGATAGAGTAGAAAAGCATTGTATAAGAAGCAGTTCATTTACTATAACTATGAATGTTCTAACACAGACATTTCTATTTTGGATCTAGTGAGGTTTATCACACAAATATAACAACCATTAAAAATTATAATTATAATCATTCTGAGCTGTGAACATGATGTGAACAGGAGTACAATGAAAATGGTAATCTAACAAAGATGTGAAAGCGTTTCATCAAAAACCACAAAGGTTAAACGTAAAGTTAGTAGGATTCATCCATTGGAATAATAATAAGTCTGATGATAATAATAACAATAACAATAATAAAAGAAAATGAAACACATGGTCATTGAGATATTTTACTCTGGACTACAGTGGTGGACAACTGTTGGTGCGACCAGCCAAGTGACTCGACAGCCATGTTTGTAGACGATAAGAAGATCGAGGAGTCTGAAAACGACAGCATTTGTGGGCTGTGACTGAATGAAACGGTGATATCTCCCTGAGCCGTGTCATTCCATTGCTGGAAATGTTCTCCTATCTGAAGCTCAATGAGTGAATCCTTCTGATCACGCTAGCTTTGATTTCCCTTTCTGAAGCAGCTTAAGGCTGGTTCACTTTTTCAGCTTGATAAAGCAAGGCTTTCCGCATTAAGCGCTGCTGTAATCCCATTTCATTCCAGCACCAATGGCGGCTGCAAAGGTGTGCTGTAACTCCACAATAATGAAATTACTCGAGCAATTAATCTAAATGTCGCGTGCTTTAATGGGTGGGGGTGGGGGACACAGTTGATCAAACAGACGATGATTAAGGGGTTGTGAAAAGGTGCAACAACAGAATCCTAATTCGTGCAGGTCCAAATGCAAAACACCAGACACGTCTTGTTTAGATCCAAACATTATGAGTATGTGTTGGATTGTTTTTGCATGCAGACTGTTACGATCCAAACTGCCATAGTCTGGCACGAATACACACAAACTCTCTCTTTGTTGTACGCCGTCACCAAACATGAGCTCAATAAACCTTTGTGCCGCTTCCAGAAATAATAAGACGGCTTCCCGTGTGGCAAGACCTGTCCAGATGATTTAGGGGCTGAGGTTGTGGTATGTAATTGCTCTTTTAATGACATTGGAGATTCAGAACCACAAATTATGACACAGTAGCATACCCTTGCTGGTCGCCCAATGCCCAATTGTCATCTATTGGACTGGTGTAGATAGGCCAAACCTAACCGCGGTGCTACATGTAGCCACTTTTCAAACACCCACATCCTCTCAGATAAAGACAGAGTCATGTGTATTGAATTTAGACCATTCCTCAGGGTATCCTGTTCTTATCAGGGGTCAGATAAGCTCATTTCACAGGCCCTCACCTCTGCTGGGCTACCAACAAGACTCCCATTACTTCTTCTGAGTGCAGCTGAATAAGTAGTCACGAAGGGAGGAAAGTCTTTTTCAGAAGCAACATTTGTAACAAAACCAGACGTGGAATCTGCGAAGCAAACTAGACAACCTTGAAATTCCTGACGGAGAGCAGTCAGACTGCAAGCTTGTACGTCTAAATTTCTTTGCTCTGGTGACAATGACTTTGTGGAGTTGTGTAAAGTCAGTGAAGCCTCATCTAAACATTCTTCACGGGTCAACCACCAGATTTCATACTTGACTTCAATGAGCAACTGTCTCAAACCTGGGACGCCAGAAGAGGGAGAAAGTCTAAGAGACCAGTTTGGTGAGCTTGGAGGCCCCCCCGCCCTCATTGTACTCCTTGCACTCCATCCGGGCCCTGCAGGCAACAACTAAGGCTGACAGCTCTTGAGCCAGATACAGGCAGTACAAGAGGCAGTCATACTTGGCCCCTATTCATTTCTTCAAGATAATCCTCGCTTAGGTTTTGAGCCGTTTTCTGTTCCAAGCGTCATTTTTTTTGTTCATGTTTACACAAGGCATGTATCCAATTCCCCTCCTCCCAAGGAGTTTGCTCTTGTTGTGAGGCCACATACCCAGCAAGTGTGTTTTAACATGCGTACGAGGGGTTCTGCTCTCCCAGCAGCTTTGGATGGTAGAGCTCAAGACCTGAAGTGACAAAGAAATGTGAATGTCTGACTCACAGAGAACTGTCAGTGCTCAATGGGCTGGATTAAGACGGAGCGTAGGACTGAGCGCACCCTGGCATGTTGACATGTTCTACTAAGTGCATTTCAAGGTGGATTTAGCCTGTTTGCTCTATTGTGGAGCGGCAGAAGAGAGACAATTGTTAAATGGGGCTGACTATTCTTGAGACGGCGGGTGAACTTTACTCCCACTGTCTGGGTTAGGACTGACACCGACTTCATTCCTAGGGTGAATGAGGCTGCTGTGGATCCTGGGGAGGTTCAGGGGTTTTCGGAGAGCTCGGTCCTTAACCAAACAAACACAGTGGAATTTCTGCCATTGTTGGTGCAGCGGGTTGAGTGACAGGGCTGTATAGCAGAGGTGCCTGTCAGCAGAGACAACTCAGGGTCAAAGTGGAACCATCCCTCGTGACACTGCTTGATATTAACACTGAGCCACGTAGGTTATTTTCAGATAGACCCACAGAAATTGAGATTTATACCGTCACTAATGTTGACTTCTTTAAGCTTAAACATTCACCAAAATTCTCCAATATCCTTTTAAAAATGCTTTCAGGTGGATCTTTCCCCCTTTCAGTGACCAATGAGTCATTTATTTAAGGCACATAGCAGTAAATCAGTGGGCATCATTATTTTATTAGGGACAGTGCAACCAAATGTGTTATTACTTTACACATAAATTATGTATCACAAAGCTTTAACAGAAAATGACACTTCTCTATTTACAGCTACTAACGTTTGCAGCCAGGTGACATCAGACCTGCACTCTCCAGTTTTGGCTTTTAGTGCGGGTCATCATTAGCTGGCTGACCTGAAAGTTGAACCCTGACCCCCTGCAGAGCACAGCTGAGGCTAACTGGTCAAAACTTTGGCCCTGAGTGACTGATCAGCAACGAAAAGAAATGATTTAAGTTGGACAGAAAGTTTTAGTAAAAGAAAATACTGACCATTTCATTTTTGTGCGTGTGAACAGCCGTACTGTGTGTAAAATAACAGAGCAAATGAGACAAAGCAGAAGGGAAGTGGAGGGTAAAAAGCAAACAGACATTACAGTTACACTGATGGCCTCAACGACTTCCCTCACGCTGCCTTGGGCCCACCCTTGGGGTCTCTGAAGTGGCTCGTTAAGCACAGGAACATGGACTCAATTACCCCGGGCACCGCTCGGTGTTGCGTTGTGTTGGTTGGCTGCTTGGACGGTTCTGTCTCCCCCCCCTTCCCTTTCCAAAGGCCCCTGCCATGCAGTGCCGCAGCATATGAGCCCTCTGTGCTCGAAGTGATAGAGTCAAGCTGTTCCTGCTGAGCGGAGGTCAGGGTCCTTCAGTCAGCACCTCAGCCCTGAACAGAGCACACAGGAATCCCCACCACCACCCACCTCATCCCTCCCTAACCAGGGCAGAAGCTCTCTCTCTCTCTCCTCCAGCCCGGGTCCAAATAAACCTGGAAGCTCTCTCTCCTTCTCTCTTTTTCATCTCTCCATCTCCTGGCACGCTGTCACTCCCCTCATCGGAATCATTAATCAGACTGGGCAGATTAGACTTCAAATAAAAATAAACTACCCTGAGCACCCTCCTCTTAGGCACCTCCATTTCTGTAGCAAAGCCTCCTTATTGACAGGCCTCCTCCCTCCTCATCTACTTAATAAATCCAAGATGTCTACGGCAGGCAGCAGGTTGAAAACTTGAACACTTTGGCAAACTGTGGGGGTCCATTACTGCTTTATTGATATAAACAACTCACCTTATCTTCAAAGGTGATGACTCTTGAGAACTAACCTGCCATCCATGTAAATACACAACAGATAACCCTTATCAGCTTGGCTCCAATAAAGCCAGTCTGCCTTCCAGCTTCATTCAAAAGCACATATCTTTTATAGGGATTAAAGGGATTAAATGTGCAGCCTGAATGTATTCAGGTTTATGTTTTATCCACTGACTATCCTGTCTTTCATTCTTGGCTCCTCTCAAAAAAAGAAAAAGAAAAGGGGGGAGAATTGGAGTGCAACAGTGCCGCCTCTGGGTGAGGCTGAGTATTGCAGCTGTAATAAAGCTCTCACTCACAGCACTCTAATTAATAGATAGAGCTCTCCGTGCCTGGGATGTGGCATCCATACAGCTTTTGACAGTACGCACTGGTAGTTCCACTGCACTGCTTCCATGCATGTAGATGGTGGAGCGCACAGAAGGGAAAACGAAAGGGCTCTGCTGGGCCCTAAACAAGCAAGGGTGCCCCGGCCCAGGAGGTTGCTGGCTGACTGACAGGCGCCCCGTCGACTATTTGTGTGTGTCCATGGGAAATGGAACGGTGTCGCTGTGGCGAAGGCCCTGGAGCCATCCATCAGTGTCACGGTGGGGGCGGGTGGGGTGTATGGTATGTGTCACCTACAAGACTAATGGACAGGAAGTACAGCCAGAGAAACAACAATATTTGCAGAATATATATATTCAGAAGAACGCTCGGACCCAGTCTACATTTCTCGTGCGGTTTCAACAAAATTCTCACCGCGGGCCGTAATCCTGATTGATGAGCCTGTTTATTTAAAAGACGCTCACTCTGTAGCGGGCCTCTCATGAACCTCACATCTATAGCTGGGTGATTTTAGAGCATGTACACAACGTTTGTGTAGATTGTATGATAACAGTTGCGGTTATCACTTGCTGTGTCAGTGAAGATAACCTGCATCACCAGCCTGTGAAGAGACATTGATTCACAGGTTCCAGCCGCGTAAACATCGGGCCCTCTAGAAATGGAGAGCTAGGAGGAGAACGAGGAGGATAAACCTAGGCTAACTAACTTTCTGCTTTCACCCCGAGGAGCCTGCGTGCTCACTGTGTGTTCAGAGACCGAGGTGCTTAACCTCAGCAGCCAGTTACTGTGGCATCCAAGCCAGAGCGCTTAGTGATGTGGACCTTGACCACCTCCTCTGCACAGGTGGGGTGGATTCCAACTGTCTGTATCAGGTGAGAATATGTCGCCCCACACCTAAAACACAAAAACAAGTAGTCCCTTCAAGTTGCTTTTACTGACATTCGGCATGGAATCACCGTATCCTCATATTTTGTCTCATTAAAAAAAAGACTTTCAAATCAACAGTTAAATCAACTGAGGACCACAGGAAGATAAAAACAGTGTTTGTAGGTTGAAAAGGCTCCTGAGAGTGATCAGAGGATTGAGGACGTATTAACTTACTGGAAGCCCACAGCAAAGCCCTGTGCGACTTCTCCAGCGTTTGGACCAGTGAAGTGCAGACCCAGGATCTTCCCAGTGCCACCCTGCTCACATACCACCTGAAGCCAAGAAGCCTTTAGTTATTCAGCTGCTATATGGGGTTTAAAGTACCAACAGAAAAGTCTGCAGCCGAGCCTTACCTTTATGTAACACTGGCTGGCATCACGCTCTGCAACAGTGAATTCTAGGGGCTTGTAGAAAGCATGGTAGATCTATACATATCGTAGAAAAAGGAGAAATAGAAATATAGAATTATTTGAAATCAGTCTAAAAGGCAAGAGTCATGATGATCTCTTCTTTTGAAAAGGTAAAAATACTTTAAACTTTCAATTCCAGCAATGCAACAAATACCTGAACGCTAATCAGAATTAGATACAGACTTTGTTGTTTTTTTAAATTGAGAACAAAAAATATATCAGGTCATAGGTCTGTAGCCTCTACTGTACTTTGTTTTACAATTAAAGTCTGCCTAAAAGAAAAGCACTCTCAGTGCTGCTTTAAGATGCTGATTGGATTTCAAAGTCCTCACAGACATGTGCATCAGCGCGTTTCATTCTACCGTCGAACGTGCCGACACAAGTCGTGAGGACCGTGCAGCTGTCGGGGCCCGGTGCTGCAGTTTCTCCTCAGATCTCAGCCTGCCTGTCATCACCCCATACACACCTCAATCAGGCCTCCTGCTCACCTGTCACTCACCTCCAGCAGCACCCAGCTCGGCGGCTAAACCGTTTATCAATGATCTTGTGCGGCTTTTTGCCCATCATCTGGCACACGCTGCACGTACACAAACAGATAAAATACGGCTTTGTGTACCCGTGTGTGCCACTGTTTGCTTAGGTGTTAGAGGCCATTGTGCTTTTTTATAATGCAGAATGTTGACAGTAACAAGCCGCTGGGCTCTGCCGGTGTCATTCTGTTTGAGCGTGTGTGAGACGCAGCTATTCATCGAGTATTGTCCCAGAAAATAAGACAACAATGGAGCGAAGGTATAGACACAGATGCAGTTTGTTGCCACAGCAGTTGTTACATTAACAAATGGTGTGGGGAGACCACCTCACAGACCACTTAAATTAAACAGATGAAACTTATATTAAATGACCTTTTATGTCAAGGTTTAAGTTGTTTTAGTACCATCAGTGACATCTTAAGTAATCTATCGGTTAACACACTTCAGTCACACCCTGAGTGAGGTTTTAGAAGAATGTTCAGCTCTAATCTATTTAATGTCTTTAATCTTAGTGCTTAGTGTGTTTTAGCTATAAGCATCCAGCAAGGGACTGTAGATATGCTTAGTCCTGCAGATATTTATTCACCTATGAAAAAAAAAATTAAATGTGGATATATGAAAATACTCCAAATCCATTCAGAAAATATTTTACCAATCAGCTGCCATGAGCTGCTTATAGCATATAGTCTTACCTCTATTCCATCTTTTCCATGCCTTTTCTCAGCCTCTTCCTCAGACAAACCTACACAGCTGTACTCGAGAGGGGTGAACACTGTGGTGGGCACCTGTCACACAAAATAAGAACACATAGAATTTAAAAAGTCCAAGAATCAAAATGTCCGTTCTATTGTGGACATCGTTTGGGTCGGATAATCTCAATACTCTGCTTTTTATGTCAAATCTTCCCCCCCAAAAAAAGGCTAAGAATGCGACATTATACAAATAGTGACACATTTCAAACAGATTAATATGGTGTGAACATCGCATCAAATAGACGGCAGCTTATTAGTCTTGGTCTTGTGTTAGTCTCTTGTAGGATGCGAACCCAAACAATCATAATAAAGCCTTCATTAAGACTTGTTGATGGATGATAGAGTATACATAGGAAGAAGAATGATGATGTTTTGGAAAATGCTGACACATTATGTTATGAATCATATGGGGGTGGATGGGGGAGTACATAAGAGACTCCAACCACAGAAACAGCAGAAATGATCATAATTACACACAAAAGAAGCGTAATGTATAGATGCAAAAGGCCCAACAAGCAAGAAAGGTGCTCTGTGTGTGTGTGTGTGTGCGTTTGTATGTATTTTTTTGCATTTCTGTGCGTCTTACGTTGTTGTAGTTCATGAGTTCAGTGCTTTGACCGGCCAGTCTGCGAGCCAGAAGCTTTCCAGCTTTAATGGCTGTCGGGGTCAACTCAGGACGCCCCTAAAGCAGAAGAAAATTTGAACTTAATGAATCTCCCCCCTCTCTCTCACACACACTCACTCACAGACACACACTCTCTCTCTCTCTCACACACACACACACACACACACACACACACACACACACACACACACACACACACACACACACCAGGCAAATTAAACAGGCCAGCTCGCAATCTGAGAAAGTAAAATAACATAAATCTTTAAAGGCCCACAAGCAAAATTTGACACTTGCGATGTCCAGTATACGACTCCAGTTCCTGCAGCTCTAAAACAAGATTTCTGTTCCACCCTGACAGTCTTGCTCAGACTGTCATTTCTTAGACTGAGCAGAAACAGTCATAATTACAGGCAAATCTACACTCAGCTACTGAGGTGCTGTTTTCTTGTCCATCGTACAGCAGCATACCAGTGACATGCGAGTTCAGACAATTCCACTTCAGGCTCTTGACTCTATAAGCCAGACATGCAGAACTTCACATGCAAACTTTATAATGCATACACCAATGATTTTTCTGTATTCAGTTAATAATGCAGCACAGATTCAAGGGCTCGTCTACATGTCCTCCTCACATTCTGTGCTCAGACTTTTATTCTTGTCTTTATTGGTTTACAGGTGGTCAGTCTCAGCTGTTATTTTCAGCAGTGTGTCTTGGAAATTTAAGTCATCTTAGAGATCTCCTGTTTGCACCAGTAACATTAATACATTAGCACAAATCCACAGAGGAAAAATCCTGAGTCAGGGAGTGACACAAGTAACAAGTGCTACACCTTTACACTGTCTCACTCACTTACAAAAACAATCTCTGCTTTTGTGTTTTTGCATTTATTGTTTTGAAAGGATGCCAAAAGAGACAAGCGCATGGCTCCGGATACATACACAGACAGACGTAGAACTGGAGTGAGCAGGAAACAGCAGGGCTGCAGGGCAATTCTAAAGGCATGACTTCAACCTGTTAAATTACCACCACACATCCTGTTGTCCAAAAGCATCTCCTACAATGTATGCAGCCGTGCTCTCTGGTATTCCAGTAAGTGTTTAAACACCAGACGGCATGCGTCATTATAATGCATTTCTTGGCACTCAGATGGAAGGGGGAAAGGAAAAAAAATCAAAGTGCTGGACTAATTGGGAGGGATATCAATCCTTGAGCTTTTCAAATGCTGTGTAAAGCTGACTGTCAGTTTAGGGTGCAGCACAACTGATCACAGCCAGCTGTCAATCAAAAAGAAGCTCTGCCGGTGTGCGCAACAAGGCTTGGAGGCAGGAAGGAAGTACAGCTGGTTGGGGGGGTGGGGGAAACCAACACATTAGATGCTGCAGGTTTAACTAGTCTTAACACGGTTGGTTCAGTTTGGAACACCCAGTGCTGGTTTTGTTAAAGCCCAGCTTGCTGCACACCTTCACTTAATCAGAGTTCAGCTCAGTTTTGTAGGTCAAACTGAATGAATAAAGATGCAATACTGTAATATAGAAAAATGAAATGAAAGAAGAAGCTGTCAAAATTTTAATCATGCAAATTATTTGTCTTTTTTTATGACTTTCAAGATAGAAAACATATGCAGTTTGTAAAAGAAAATTCATTAAACTGTTTGTGTTATAGTACAATGTGAGAAAAGCTTTCTTTTCCTGGAGGTTACTCTGGTCCTGCAGTTCCATATTTGGCACGTACGTAATGCACAGAGATCCACTTTGTCCACACGAAAACAATAAATGGCAGAAAGGGTTTTCAAACTATACTTCGCATAGAAAATATTGCTATTTGGTGCAAAGAGATGCATTCTGCGATGATGTTGTCTGCAGTGATCATGCAGTAGAGAAGGGCAAAAAACATCAAAGGGATTCAAGTTAATAATTTTATTTTATTCGTTATGCTCAAGTAGTACTAAAATAAAAAAAAATAAATAAATAAAAATAAAAAATATATATATATATATATATATATATTTTTTTTATTTTTTATTTTTTATTTTTTAGCAAAATGAAAAAATGCTGTAGTCTTGCTGTTAGTGGAGACTTACATTTCAGAGCTTTTAAATATAAGCTGGCTTGTTGAAGTCATACAAAAAAAGACTTCTTGCTGTTCTTAAAGTTTTACTAATCTGATCTTGTGTGATGTGGCTTTTAGGTTTATTTCAAAAAAATGGCCTTTTTGCAGTTACTTCCTTTAATCTCGGCAGGTTCAAATATTTTGTTTTCAGCATTCATACTTTCTGTGTCAGTATCAATCAAGTGTTTACCTACTAAACATCCACCATTCTAGAAAATTTTAACATCCACAGTGTACAGTCTGGACAAATTTACAAAGTATTTATAAAAAGAGAATGACTGTAAAACATTTTTACATTAAATCTTTATTTTTATATTAGCATTAGTTGGAAGTTTTGTTTTTGTTTTTTGCCCTTCTCCCCCGTCCCTCTTCTCAGCTGTTTCTCTTTCCCTCTTTCTTTCTCCCCTTCTTTCCCCCAGTCAAGTCTGTCCCATATTCAGCAAGTGAAAATAAAATAAACAATAAAAGGTGAATCAAATGGACCATTACGGCAAGGCTGGGATGGTCAATTTGGTAAAGTAAATCCGTTGGGCATCTTTCTTTGCCTTTAGACAACAATTCTGATGGCAAAAGAGCCAAACGGGACAGGCAAGAAAAAAAGAAAAAAAAAAGATTGTTTAGCTGCAGCGGTTTAAAAAAAAAATGCATTAGTTGGAAGGTAGTACATGTTCAATTTCATTTCTGACTCAGGATATATATAAAATACAAAAACACAAACGTTTCTATAGTCAAATTGTAATTTTGAAGAAACTAGAAATTATTTATTTTCTATATTAAGTTGCCTAATTTATTTTTATTTATATATTACTTAAATATAGTCTTATGCATTTAATAGTGCTTTTGGTTTGAAGTGTGTTTTAAAAGTAATAACCTACCAAGAGAAAAGTAAGTCCCTTATTAAGTCCACTTGGTGTCATTCTTAAATGTTCTAAACCTGGACCTTCTCTGTACTGTGAGAAAAGATTTTGCTTGAAATGCTGCAAGTTCAGAGAAGCTCTTGACCATCCACTTAGACAGTTCCAACTTTAGCTCGTCTTCTCTCCAGTAAACACCAGTATAAGAAATAATAGCTGTACCGTTTCAATCACAACAACCAGCTCGTACTTTGCTGACATACAATGATGTGATCACCACAGAATTACATTAACTTCATGTTAATATTTTGTGAACATCACAGAACTGAGGCATCTCTGGGCCAAATGTTTAAACTATGCAAAGTATTATACAGTCTATTGGGATTGGTGTGGACTTTCAGCCACTGTAGCATAGTGCTGTTTCTCCACTTTTAAACAAAGCAGTGTCTGCTGTTGACAAAGCTTACCTCACCGATGTCACCGAAAGCGTAGATGTTTGGCACCGAGGTTGACTCATCAGGACCTACGACTATTTTCCCCGTCTCTTTGTGGAGCTGAACACCAAGCTTGTCTAGGCCCAGGGCTTTGGTTTCAGGAGCTCTACCTGAAGTTATTAAGAAATATTAGCAAAACAACAACAACAACAACAACAACAACAACAACAGAGGGGCATTATTAAATTACTACTGCAAATGTATATATAAAAAACCTGTAACTTGAGTTACATTTTTATACCCAAAATTTCAGCCGTTACACTGGACCTCTGTGAGAAGTCTAGATACTAATAATCTGTGTGCTTGCTTAATAGTTAAGTTTGGCAGCACAGAAGCAGGAGAACACCAAAAAACACTGACATTTTTAAGGACCTTGAACATCTTTAATAAAATTTAGGAGAAACTCATTAAATAATTGTATTAGCATCTCAAATAGGATATTTTTTCCATTTTACATCACTGTATATTTAATATCTCTAGGTTTAAGATTGCCTTTTATTGGATAAATCTCATCTTTAAACAGTACCATTACCAGTGATTATAAGGCAAAAACTCGAAGTCTGGTCAGCTGATGAGCAGCTGTGCATGGGCATCCCCCTGATCCCTTGGGACATCCCAAGGTGCAATTTCTGACACTTCCTGGGGGATGGCTGACTGATGCTGTCAACACCAAGTCTCCATGGTGATGGAGCATGGACCACATGCTCCCCCATTCTCAGCATAGCTTTTTGCAACCTGCATGGGTAGCAATAATAAACACCCAGTCCTGAGGTGCCCATGTAGATGCTATCGGACAGCAAAAACAACAAACGCCTGAGACTCTTTTTCCTGGCTGGAGCCGAAGAACAACGTCCTTCCCCTTCCTCTCAGACTGGGGGGGTGGGGGGGCTATAGGGACCTGTCTAGGGCTCTACAGCATGTGTGGCTTAATGGGATTGAGAGCACAGAGAAGGAGGAGTCAAGGAAGTTAGCCAGTCATTACTTATTCCCGATAGACTGAATTCTAAATATTTTCCTGTCCTGTGAGACCCAAACACTGCAATACTTGTCATTCTTGAGTTGGAATATTTTGTAGTGATTTGTAGCAAAACTTAGACATTGTATCTTTTTCCTGTTTAAATGAGGTTTTTTCAATTCAATTTTTAATTTCTGTATTATTAATTTAAAATTAGGAATACATCAGGTCCCAATTAGTATTTACAAGTATAAAGTAAAACACTACAAACTAGTTGTAATATACAAATGTATTTTATTAACGACTTAATTTATTAATGTGTAATTTCAAAAGTGTCATCACATGTGACATGAGTAATTTAACTGCATTTACTATAGCAACTCTATTTCATATTTGCATTTAGGAATGAATCGATTTATAAAAACTTATAAAGACTTTCTAACAAATCTGTAGCTGAAGGCCATGACGAGATATGGCTGACACAGCTGGAAGATTAGAGCTCTCGAGAATCTTCAGAAGTCAACAGGTAAAACTTAACCAGTTAGGTTTAACAAGTAGTTTACACCAGCCTGTAAATATGGCAATAAAACAGTATATACTGTGGAGTGTCAGACAATATTTAGGAAGGTTAAATTTTACTGTTTCTCACTTGTTTAGTATAGTTCTGCTTACAAGGAGACTTCTGATAATGATCTAGATCCTGTTTCAAAAGATTCATCTCTCCGACATAAATACATGTCTGTCACTGAGTTACTGTATACTTTAGATTATAAAATATTTTCACACTGGAATATTTTCCCATGTTGCTTGTCTGTGCTTTTCATTGTGTTATGGTGTCATAATATCTGTGTGTGATGTTTGTGTATTGTATGTACGGTCGGCAAGGTCTGTCATCTCAGTTGTGGGAAACTGCAACCGACAAATAAAAGCACTTCTCAATTAATCTAAAATGAAAAATTGTCCAAATTAGCCTATAAAAACAATTATCAATAAACTCTGAGCAGTAAGTACAGACTCTTTTTATATATCTGGTCTTTATGTGTGTAACTGCACAAGTTAAAATAAGATTGGATGCTTTCCTGATCAAAAACATAAACCATATAAACAAAGATGAAATAGATGAATTTTTCTTGAGGCATCAGGTTATACAGAGTAACTAGAAAAAAAAAACAGAGCACCTCAATGTATTTATTCTATAAACAAGAAAGAAATTATTTGTGTAAAACTCAAACCTAACACTATAATGTGACCGCCCATACTGTATGTATAGCTTCTGCTCTAACACCATACTGAACATCTTTCTAATAATGACCAATTTTCTCACTGAGTATTTTAATTTGCGTGACAGATTCCTGTAAGAACAAAATGTTTTCTGCCAACCTCAGAACACGGTCAGAGGGCCGAGAGCTGCTGGTCAAATGTGAGCACATGTAGCTTTTGGCAACAATCACACTTCAGCAACATTTTAATTGAAATGCGATGACAACTGTGGGCTTAGCTGACTGTGTTGCCAGCACTTTCAGTCAAATCGGATCAAATTACACTCATACAAGTGGAGCAGGTCAGCAGTGTTAAACTGAAGACTTACAAAGAAACTGAACTGAAACAAAATCTCATAAAACAGAAAAGAAAAAAAAAAGGAAATGTTTTCCAATGACATCCTGGAGCAGTGCAGAGGACAGTGAGGAAGAAGACTAATGTGCCCACTGTCTGTATGCATGACAGGAAATGTGCAAATGTTATGTTTCCTGGTGTGTTTCTGTGGGCACACCTGGACAGAGGAGCGGCGGCCATGAGGTCAGGAAGGAGCGGGGGAAAGGTGGAGGGAGGCATGGACATAGAGAAGGATGTGGTAGACTGTGGTGATACGGTCCCCTGGTCCCCTCTGGCCTTTAATAACTCCACAGAGGCCTGGGACTCTGCCTGGCCTCTAGTGTAAGGCAGCAGTAAAGGGAAGTGGCCTTGTACTCATAACTCCTGCATCCACACTTCAAAGAGCAGAAGCTACATTGTTACTGGTTCTCACTTTACTGTATGGGAACAAAAGCTGTCATTGATATAGATACAGGCCTCAGAGGGGTTTCAGCTAGCGGCACCAAAAGAGAGGAAACTTTGACAATTTCTGGAAACCCGTTAAAACTACAGTGTTGCTGCAAATAGTGAAAAATGTGAAGACGATAAAAACAAGCCGAAAATACAGAGATGTTTTGTGTACGGGGAATTGGGAGTAAATTAATTTTTACACTTTGTTGAGTTCTAAAATGTAAAGGCTTTGAACTCTCGCTCTAAACAAAGAAGGAAACATGAGCTAAGCAATGTCTCACACATGTTCACAAGTGTCTGCTGATACGCGCGCTCAGTGGAAACATTCACACCATAAGTCTAACGCTGAGAGGACGACGTGGGAATTCAGTCGCGGGAGGGAAGAAAGAACGTCATCTCAGCTGCAGGGTCACGCACATCCTCGTTGCTGTCACACGCACTGAGCCGAGGGATCTCCCTTCTCTCTCACGCAAACACTCAAAACTTTTCTGGTCAGTTTTTTGGAAGCAGAGTGTTGCTTTTGAAAGCATGCAACACAAACAAACCCACAATTGTGGCCCTGATGGACGGTTATTCCTTCCATTGTTTCTCATGCTGCTGGTATAACAGAAGTGAAACGATAGAATACAGCATGAATAGATGAGGAGGA
This sequence comes from Maylandia zebra, assembly GCF_041146795.1. Classification (NCBI taxonomy): domain Eukaryota; kingdom Metazoa; phylum Chordata; class Actinopteri; order Cichliformes; family Cichlidae; genus Maylandia; species Maylandia zebra. The sequence continues at coordinate 5,721,310 of NC_135178.1, read as the reverse complement.
GGAAGAGGAGGAGGACTGCTGGTAATGGCAGGCGGAGGGTTATGAGTAGGGATGGCAGTGACAGATGCAAGGTTGGTTTCCGCAAGGTTGGCACGGGCAGGAAGGAGCAGAGATAGAGAACAAAGAGGGGAACGTAGTGACCCTGTGCCTGGGTGCATCCTGCCCTCCTCCAACCAGAGAGCCAAGAGTGGGTGATTAACACTTCCCCTGGCCATTCCCATCACTCAGTCTTTATTACTTTGTTTTCAGCCTTGATTCATGTGCTATCTGCTGACACTGCACTCTATTTTAGATGACAGAGAAACCGGTGGCAGTGAGAAAACAGTAACACCAGAGTTTCATTACAGGGATACGTGGTTACACTGAGAGACTATTAAATGTGGTCTCAGTAAAAGCTCTACAAAATAGAGAATAAGGAGTTACACTATATTGCCGAGCATATTCACTCGTCTGCGGTCACATGCATATGAACCTGATTGACATCCCATTTTTAATAGATGGGGTTTAATATGATGCCACTTCTTCTGGGAAGGCTTTCCAAAAGGTTTAGAAGTGTGTATATGGGAATTTGTGACTGTTCTTCCAGATGCACATTTGTGAGGTCAGACACTGATATTGGACAAGAAGGCCTATATCAGAATCAAGGCCAATATGTTTTCAAGGAACTCAAGGCTCACAACAGTCAGGTAGAGGTCAAGTCTAGAATCTTTATCTAACTTGTGTCAGAATCAAGTCAAGTCAGTAAGCACATAATGAGTTTCTAACTCTCCAGATCTCCAATTGATCTTCAAGATGTCCCTCTAACACACACAAACTCACCAACTGCCCATAACACGGAGTCAAATGTGTCCTTGTGCTCGCTCCCTGTCTGGGTGTCAGTCCAGGTGACCTGCAGGGCTCCTGAGGAAAGTTTGTCTACTCTGTTTGGGACAGATTTCCATGCGAATCTGGTCCCATGGGCTTCCATGTAGTCTGTCACTAGACCTGCCATTTGCTGTACGAACCAAAAGAGAACATCCAAATTCAAACATGGAAAAGTTTTCTATCACAATGCCCAGAATACAGAGAACCTGGTTCAGAGAGCAGTACCTGATCGAAACCCCGGAGAGCGATGCTGCGAACCATCACTGTGGTGTCCAAGCCGATGCCTTTGAGAAAGCCTGCACACTCCAGAGCTACATCTGAGCAACATCAGGTTGAGGACTAGAGCTGTTTTATTTTATTAGATGCCGAAAGGCAACAACTTCACCATTTGTCAGCTGATGATCAGCACACCTTACACAATGGCTTCATTTACCAGCTCTGTGGCAGACAAAAGGATACAGCTGGCTCCGACCACAAGTCTGCAAAACACAAATACAGAGAAGCTCTTAGCAAAACTAACAATGCAATAAAGATACATTTCATCATTTGCGCCGCTCACTTTGGCCAAATAAAACAAAACCAATCCAAAGCTAAAAGCTCAAAATGTTTTTACTTTAAATCCTCGAATTAGACAGGTGGGGAATTTTAAAACTTCATAACCTCGCGAGTGAGGACGTGTGAAGAAAATGCAGAAAACAGCGACAGTAAAAACTATGTGTGCTCTGTGCTCGCGTGTGGTCCAGATGAATCACGCTTGTAATCACGCTGAGATCTGTAGCGTTGAGGAGATCTAATTGCCGGCGTTTAGGCTAATCCCCGCAGATGGGGTGTGCCATGTTCAGGGCTCAAGTCCACCCATCTTCCTGCTGAGTGAAGGCTATCACCCTCATGGATGAGGCCCCTTTTAGCATCACAAAACAGACCTTCCTCCCTTACGTCTGCTCCACATGACAGCTCTGGTTGCCTGCGGCACATCCTACCCCTGTCCGTGCTATCACTAACCACTGAAAGCATCAGTGCCCATGTTCCCCACGTCTACGCAATGCACACCTGCACTTAACATGTATTGTGTAGTAGCTTAAAGAAGATTAGGCAAAGAGGTTTAGCTTGATTCCACACTTTCATCACTGAGAACCTGGTTCCAGCCCCCAACCCCCCATCACAACTCTTCTTCTGCTCCATTGTGTTTGACAGTACGTTTGACTGGTCTGTGCAGCTGCAACACATTCTTTTAAAAATACAAAACATTCTTTAAAAGGATGATGATGATTTGAACCTTTACAACCCTACTGACCCTCTTCAATAATGGCAACGTTTGAGGGAAACCAGAGGTTGTAAAATTCACATCAGCTTAGTAAACATGCATTAGGTTCACAGGCCAGAGTATCACCATGATTAAAAACAAGAAACAAAAAAATCCAGTAATAAAAGGAAAAATTCAAATCATTTAATCTTATTTAAAGTGACAAGTTGGACAGGGAGCCACCCAGGAAACATGTACATTGCTTGAGGCTTGGCTCCTGATCGCAGTGGTAGCGCGTTGATGGGGACTCTAACCAAGGCCTTTTTCCTGAGGAAGTAGCTGTGCTTTCAGCGGTCGGTGGCTGCCAGTTAACCTTGGGCAGCTCTTCAAAAGTCAGGAATAAGATACACATTTGGATATTTCTGTGTCCTTGTTGAGTATGTCGGCAGATATTGCTACAAAGGACAGTAGGAGTTTGATATTTTTCATTACAAGCTGCTTACTTGTCCTGAAAGTATTTCAGGTTGGCCACAATGTCATCTCCTCTCTCATGTTAGATTACTGCTGTTGGTGAGTCTGACAAAGGTTACAGCTGGATTATAATGTAACAGTATGACTGCCTTTAACTAGCATTTCAGTATTAAAGTCCTCAACATAACAACTGATGCATTTACTTTGAAAAACTGAGGAAAAAAAACTGAATGACACTGCATTTTAGCTTCAACTGTTTTTTCTGCAATTCCTACTTTTTATCAGAATTAGAAGTCATTTAAAATAAAAGGTATTTATGAGAATAATGCTGATGTAGTACTGTGTATTTACTGTGGGTGCAAGTTAACACTTTTGGGCCAGTTTCATAAAACTGTGTGTTTGTACAACAGCAAAAGCACTAAAGCTATGCATCCATGTGGGGAAGTTATAAAGGAAGTTATCATTCTAACTATGAATGGATGTAGACCAGCGGTCCCCAACCCCTGGGCCTCGGACCGGTACCGGTCCGTGAGTCGTTTGGTACCGGGCCGCGAGAGTTGAGGCTCAGGTGTGAAATGTGTGGTTTTCAGCGTTATTTTGTTATCGTTTTTATCGTTTACTCAGTTTTCCTGGGTCTTTTCACGTGTGTTACGAATAAATCTTCTTTTCTTCGGTACTGGTACTAGTTTTATTTTGTTGTATTTATCCGCGACACCTTAAAGGCCGGTCCGTGAAAATATTGTCGGGCATAAACCGGTCCGTGGCGCAAAAAAGGTTGGAGACCGCTGATGTAGATAATATTAATTGACAGTTCACATTAAGAATTGTGAAAAAGAAATGTGTTTTTATACACATTTTTGGCCTTTGACTTTTGCAAAGTGATGTTAAAATACATTCTTTGGGCCCAATTATTGCACTTTATTGCAGAGCTATGCGAGGCCGGGCTGGTATTTAGGTTACAGTACAGGGTTACACTGTTGACAATAAGCTGGCCCAAAAGAGGACCATTGACCTTGACTTATACAAGTGATGAGGTATAGAGTGGGGATTTGAAAATTCTCTAAAACCAAAACGGTGGGGTTTCTATCTCAAGAAAAATTTGCTTTTTACCACAGACTTGCTCTCAGTTTGAGAACCGCTAACGTAAATGATCAAGTGACAGTTTTGTCTCTGTACAGAAGCAGGTATCGTATGTGGGTCTATCCATGACTATGTTCATGTTTCATTCTGACATGTTGTGCTCTGCAACTGCGTCATTTCTCTAAAAAGACACGGAAGACCTCTTCATGCTACATGTGGTCCACAACACAGAACAAGGTTAGAGCCACTACAAAAACCCAAATACTGTGCCACACCAGTATCAATGTCCTGTTGGCACATGCTCACTGTTTTCCTCTGATAGCATGCTGATGGCTGCCAGGTAGGGCTGGACTCTGGCCCCGAAGCCAGATCTGTCATTTGTGTGTGTGTTTGCTTCAAGGTCCATTAGACACCCATCACTCGCTTTGTAACCCCCTTCTACACGAGCTCTGCCTCCAGCAACAACCTCCCGGACCTCACCTACACAGCTGATGCCTCAACAAGACAACACCTTCGGCTCACGCTACAGTGTGTGATTAAGTTCCTGTTGCGAGGAGGCTAATGCTAATGCACAACTGTGCCTGCGGAGAAGTCGGAGGACTCCACTAACCAACGCTCGCTTACATCAAAGGACTTCCTGAGCTCAAGTGGTCTCCCTGAGTGGATAATTCAGTTTCACACACAAATATTTGATGGTGTTTAACAAGACAATGCAACAGGTTGCTACAGTCACAAAACCAAACCAATAAAATCGACATTAAAAAGAAAAACATTTGTAAATATGAACAGTTAATAACTACATGCTTATGTTTATGTGGAGCTTTATTATCGGAATAATTATTTCTGCTTATCTATCATCACAAAGCAAACAACCTCCGCAGCCAGGTACACCACAACCACTAGTCACCATCTGCGCGATGTGCCAAGAGGAAACGTCAGGGAAAGACCAATTAACCAGGTGGTGACAGGCACTAAATGGCTGGATTAAAGGGCTTGTTCTCTAAAGGTCAGGATGCACACTGCTAATCTGAATCATGAGGCGAGGACAGGCTGACAGGAAGGGAGAAAAACAAACTGCATGTCCCTGATGAATGATTACAGTGCGTGACAGGCGAGATGTGCCATGTCAGCGAGCGAGGTAGCTCGGTGGGTAGAGCGGCGAGAGAGCTGCAAAGGTTGGCGATTCTATTTTCACTGTAGCGTAATGTATAGAGAACGATGACGACAATCCTGTAGTTATTTGGAAGCAGCAGCAACATGGAGGCCACATATGAGATGTGTGTTCGTGTGCACTCACGTTTTTCCAGGAGACTTCTTCAACCAGAATATGTCGTCACTGGTGATGCCATGCTCCGCTGCTCCAGGAATCTGCAACAACAGTTAAAGCTATGAACAAAAATATCAATCTATCAGTCAACAGGTCTGCAGATAATGTTAAACACAACAAAGGGGGAACAGTTTCCTTGAGTGTGGCATATTAGGTCTATGGCATATTTACATTAGTGGGGTATTTGGGCCGTCCACCTGTGGCGATCACAATGTTCTTGGCAGTCAGGATGGTCTATAGAAGAGGAGAGGGAAGTGATAAATAACAGCTTTTGTTCATTTCCTTCAAAACATGAGGAAATGTCAAATGAAAGCAAGTGGTCCCTGCAGTATTCAGCATTATGGTGTTGATGGAAGCGGCGCTCTTTGTGAGTCTTCCATATTTTCCATCATATATACAGAGTGCACCCCACCTCTCGCCTTATAGTAGCTGGGATAGGCTCCCACCCCCCCGAGGACCCTGAATTGGATAAGCAATAGAGAACGGATGGACTGATGGATATATACATACCATTAGATGCTCATTTGAAACACGACTAAAATTCAGACCACTGTACACACTCCATTTCTGACATATTTTCTCTGTTCTTGACTGCGTATGATGTTAAAGATAGAGCATCTCCTTAATATGATCAAGTCAGGCTTAAAGCTCTAAATGGGAGGACAGACGCTTGTAAACTCTTTTGTTTCCAAGTAGAAGAAAGCTGGATTAAAGGAAAGCAGGGCACTACAAAGGGTTGTTTTAGACCATTGATGATGTACAGCACCAAAGTTTAGTATAACCTAAACAAGGCTTATGTGGAAATTATCATAACAGATCCTCTTTAACGAGACATCGAAACTAACATTCTTTTACTTAAATGTACATTTCATAATATACCAGCGAAAACAAGAAAAATTAAACGACTTAAAGAAATACTGTTGACATTAACCTGTTAAAATGGGATATACGCCACACGTTATATTCTCAGTAACCAACAGCCAGTTTCAGTTAATATTGCAGCCCACCTCCTTCCCTGCTTTACTCAGTCCTCTGACTGTGTGCTCATCCACCAGACTTCCTTTAAGGTTCATATATTTCACCTTCCTGCAAAACAGTAAACAGTATATATATATTTTACGTAGTATTAAATGATGTTTATTGAAGAGAACACGAAGCAGCATAAGTGAACCTGTTCAAACACTTGCATGTTGTATCTGCTTTGCCTGTAGTTAAAAAACATCCCCTTTTGGCTAATTGTTATTTTAAAAAAAAAAAAGAATTCCTATAAGTAACATTAACACTCGAGTCCAAACAAATGATCTCACTGGATTGAAAGCTTTGTGGTTGAAGCTTGGGCACATTCACACAGGTTAACACCTGTTTGCCCTACAGCCAGTCACTCTATCAACATGTGGTCACTGACGATCAATCCTTCAGCTGTGTGGTGTATGTAGCAGAAATGTACAGCCTTCAGCAATATGACGCCATGAAGAAGAAGAAGAAAAAAATGGAACTAGGCTGGTGTGTAAATATTTATAAGTATCTTATGGGAAGTATAGAATGGAAAATTAACAGGGAGGGATAAAGAGTGTCACGTGAAAAACATTTCATATCTATTTTACGCACTAATTGTTGTAGACAATATGAAACATATGCAATTTTATTAAGAGTTCCACGATTATTTCAAATATTAACATTTATTGCTGCAAAAAAGCAAATAGACTGAGGAGTGACTCACTATGCCCTTTATTAAAAGAGTTAACTAACTGAAACATCACTGAAACCAGTAAGTTAAATAATGATAACAGCTGATCTGCTGTCACTCACTTGTCCTGCAGCTGAACTCTGTGGCCCCAATTTAGCGACTTGACGTGGTTGTGAACAGCCTCAGCCATGGTGGGCCTGGAAAACACACCAGGGGTAATGCTATAAACCAACCACAGCACTGCAGCAAGAAACAATGCAAAGAGGGAAAAGAAAGACCAGACTGCTGGGATTTTAAACACTTTAGAAATTATTTTTAAAGACAGACCAACTAAAGTTTTAATGCATTTTTTTAATTTCTTAATTTTGTCTTTTTTTTTAAGGAAGTTTGAATTTATTGATTAAAAATGAGTACGAACCTGCAGAGGAAAAGAGGACACACCTAAACCTGTCTTACTGTACTTACATCACTAGATGGTGCCACTGAGCTATTCATTCTGTGCTATCTCCAGGTGAGACATAAGAGCAACTAAGCTTGGGTGAGACCTACCAGTCGTGGGAGACTGTGTCTGGGATCTGCCAGCCATACTTCTTAGCATCTTTGACTGCAGTCCCAAGTAAAGCAGCCTGATGCATGAGCTTCTTAGGAATGCATCCCACATTAACGCACGTACCACCAAGACCCCACTTGGTACCTGTTAGACAAAGTGAAATACACTCAGTCTCATCTGTAAATCTCAGTGTTTCAGTTGGTAGAAATAACTGAAAAACTATGCTCTGCAAAATGTACTTCACCTTTGGCAGATGGTTCCACATAATCTAACACAGCCACTTTCTGTCCCAGTTGTGCCGCTGCAAAATGTTATCATATTGTTAGCGGGTTCCTCAAAAATGCCTCTGGAAAAATTAAAGAATAACAAGGATAACACCTCACCTTCTTTGGAACAGGCAAGACCTCCAGAGCCCCCACCAATAACCAACAGGTCATAGTCGTTCTTCCCTGCATGAGAATATAAAATCAATAGTAGACACAGTATAATTATGAAGGGTGGGATAGTTGGGGGGATTGATACAGCATATTATTGTGATATTTTACATGGGGATATAGTAACAACAAATATTGATATTTTAAGAAATAAACTGAAATACTGCAAATTAGAGGGCTCATCTCCCACATTGCCATCCTGAGATAATAATAGCCGAGCAAACTTACATTCAATCGGCTTGAATAAAAAACATCTAAACGAGCTAATGACTCAGTCACATAAGTGCAAAAAGGACAGCAACTTGCTTGCATCTACAAAAATAATAATAATTCATAAAAATGGTGGCTGACTCTTGATTGTATTGACTTTTTTCATATATTTTCAGTGACTGGAACTTGAGGTGAATTGTTGGCCACAGCTTGAGGGTGTTGCACGCTCAAGACCATTTGTGATTCCAAGGTGATTGCACAGGTCCCCTGATAGGAGTCAACCTTTCTGCAAACAGCTGCAGTCTGACTTGGACTGACTCGCAGAGCGAGTGTCAAGGTTTGCAAATAATTGCCGTCTAATTTATAAATGCAGACAGAAGCTCAACTTGAGGGATCTTGACTCAACCCTGGCTGCCAGCTGGTCATGTTTCCATAGAAAAGGAAGACTGAGTACGTGTGAATTTCTGTCTGTGCAAACAGCAACAGAAATGTGATTTTCAATGATTTATCACAGAAGATGGCTGTATGGAAACTTGACGCCATTCAGTCGCAGACTGCAGACTGACTTATTGCAACATTTATGGCAGGTTTTAGTATCCGTGTTGCTGTTTGCCAAACACATTTTAAGTGAGTGAAGTATTGTGATTGTGCAGCGTTTTGTGGGGCGTCTGGTGATTCTTCTAAGAATTATGTTATCAGTAGGGTTGTGGATCTGTTACTGTTGTACTGACAGTAACACTTTTAAGTTGAACTTCTGTACACCGTGACACTGGATTTGAAAACATTCCTCAGTTGACAGATTTCCGTCACGTGTTAGACTAAACAGCGTCCACGGGAGGTACAGCAGTCTACCTTCCTTTCCACTTGAATTATTTTACAAGACAACTTTAACTATTAATATTAATTATCATTATGCTGAAACGTCGTGTCTGAATTTAATCTTAAAGTAAACATGCTGTCGTTATATAAATATTCCCCCAAAACACATATGAGGGTGTAGTTAGAGCGTTTTACGGCATCTATATTGACAGTGCTATCATGTATTGAGACACTAACTGTTAACTAACGATTGTTTGAACAACTAGGTGATGAAGCTCCTGTTTGGTAATATAAAATTCAACGAGTTCTCAGGAATTAGCCAGTTACTCATCAGCGCAGTATCTACCATGAAAAAGAGCGTTTTCCAGTGTTACAGAAACTAAAACTGGCATAAAGTGACCATGAGTTAAAGAAGCTACAGAAATGACCCCGATAACATTAAATAACAGGACTTCCAGTGTTGCTGGCGACATTTTCCGTTCCGTCTGTTGACAGGAAAACGCTTTCAGTTGTTGATACCATCAAATTTAAATACCTGTTCATGTAGTCCCAACATAATAATTTTACCTCACCTGTCAGTTTTCTTGAAAATATGTGCAAACAATTAATCCTTTTCCACCGGTGTCTGCCTCTGTACAACGCGGCCATGTTGTTATTATGAAAGGACCCAGAACGGGACGATGGTGGCTAGAGACATGCCTGCAAAGAAATACTGCATCATTATTACAACTGCGTTTCATTTAATTTTTTACGAGTAACGTAATAAATATTAATGAATTTAATGGTGTAATTTTGAAATAATCTTAATAATATAAACTATTAATTTATGTCTAATGAATAAATGTTCATACACGAAAATGGCTATTAATTTACATTTCATCCGTATAAGTCAAAATACGGAGGAAATTTCTTTGAACATACAGACTGTCTGCGTTAGGATTATTTAGTATTTCGTCAAAATGACTGGTAACCTGAACAATATTTAACTGAAAGAGATGCACTGTTTGGTTCAAATAAAATAAAACTAACTTTCATCTTCTTTATCAAATCTGCATCGTACAGTATAAATAAAAATGTTTAACATTTTTAATTTGTGCCTTAATTCACTTCACAATCAGTGCATTAGCAGTTTAATGTCTCTATTATTACTCAGTTAATTATCTCAATTACTGACATAATTAGGTTTGGCCACACTACGCCAGCAGGGGGCCCCCAAGACCACATGACATGCCATATTTTAGTGGGTTCTTGTAAAAGGTAATCATACCGGAGAAAGCACAATATTTTCGATAAATATGTTAACAGACAACTTAATGAGACTAATTTGATGATTTTCACGATTGTCACTGTCCGAGCTGGGCTCACGTTTATGCACAATCAAAAAAATAAATTAATTAAAAAAAATTGGTGGGCTGCAATATTAACTGAAAAGATTTGTCCCTCTCAGGAATTAAATACTATTTATTCATCATTAACGTTTACCATCAATAGCATTAGTTAACCAGAAGTGTCAAACAAACCTTCAGTTCAGTCACTGTGTGGTGAGCTTAGGTAATGTTTAAAAACCACAGGTATTATTGTTGTTACTCTCCTGTCAGTTCCTTAGTCAGACTGTTTCATTTATTTAATATCGTCTATTAAAAAACATTTTCTTTGTGATGCAAAAAATAATATTCAGGCCTTTTTTCAATTCTTTGCTTCTGTTTTGTTCATTTGTACACTTAAAAACAATTAAAACAGTCAACTGGTTTTAAAAATTCATTGTCTGATGGGTTATTTCTTTCCAGAACACTACTAATCCACAAACCACTAAATAATGGTTGTATTAAATGCATAATGCACAAATTATCACGTATGCACGAAATGTTAATATTGGTGATGCTGGGGTACGCACTTTCTGATGGGTTTGGCTAGGGATGGGGGCCTTAAATGAAATTCTACTCATAAAACTTTGGGCTGGCTCTGGTCACATAAATAATATTAATATTACATACATCACACTTATTAGATTTTTCATGTGTGATCTGGAGAAGAACATGCAGTTATTTGTATCTGAATTAACTGACTAATTATCAGTTCAGGGTTTATGATAATACTGCCCCAGTTATCTACACCTTTTATTTACAAAGTGAACAGGATGGGGCTTTGTACTGACCCCCGTGGAACGCTGTTTGTGATAAACCAGACTGAACGACGTCAGCGACTATTGCATGAGTTCCACCAGAAAACTGTGAAGCTAGTTACATTTTTTCATGTAAAAATCAATGACTCTTAGCCCTCTGTAAAAAAAAATATTAGAGTCCACCGTGTGAACAATGCAACACTCCTGTTAGTCTAGAGAACAGATTTTGTAATTTTCTGTCTTACATGCTGCAGTGAAGGTGCTACATCATGCTCTAAAAACAAAAGTACAGTGTTCAGATAATAATTTTTCTGAGCACTAATTTATAAACCATTACCAATTGTTGTAACTTGTCATGTGAATTACTGTTCACAGTATAAGCGTGTCTTAACACCACATTAAAGCATATGCATAGTTAATGACACTAATGATGGCTATGAGATCTAGGATCCTGGTTGTGGTGCATCCTATGTAGTGACACAGCTTATTGAGAGGACTGAATGAGTTAATGTTATTTGTTCCACGTGTGCCCAGTGAGCTGCAAAACATCCTGTGTGAAGGGTGTATATGCACAAATTCCTTTGCCAAAGGTTAACGTGTATGTGTACTTGACCAAAAAAAGTCCTGTTTTTCTGCATTAGTAAAATAGTGAGATCGTAATTTTTAAAAATGGCCTTCTTGTTCTGAATTCACACAATATCTTAAAAGAGATGGAGCCTCCTTTGACTTGAAAGCTGGATTTCATTCAGAATAAAGACCCTCTTGCTTAGATTGCTGTTTTCTTTGGGTACAGATTTAAAACACTAACCCTGGGAGATACCAGCATCTTTGTCTCTTGAACAGTTTAAGCTCTTGGTTCAGTTACAAATGGAAAACATTAATTTTGTAAGGTTTAAAAGAGGGACTCCCCCCTCATGTACCTCACAGTGGTTTGTTCCACTGCCTACAATTCCCTAAAGGATGAACAATGTGTGAGACACTATTTTCCTACTTCGTACAGGTAAATATGTTTACCATTGTAACCAGACTATGTCTTATTACAGCGCCATTATCTGACTTGTGCTTCACTGGGGCCCCATACTGTTAAAGGGCCGCTGGAGGCTGGAAGTCTGTGCACATTAATAACTTTATAACTCAATGTTCAACTGCTTTTGTTTGGTTCTTATTTTTGATATTAATTTATTTCCCACGGGTCCGTCCACCCCATTTCAAAACCTCTGGATATGGCCCTGCTTCTGAGCCTCCACATGGCTGGGCTAAATGCATTTTAGATGATTGGCCTTATAGAGCTTACAGAAAATGTCCAGTGAGCGGCAGTTCTCTGGGTGAAAATGCATCGTTGATGACAGAAGTCATAAAGGTCAGAGGAGAGTAGTCTGACTGCTTTAAGCTGACAGGAAAGCAACAGCAACTCTGTTACAACCAATGTGTGCAGAAGAGCACCTCTACACCATGACGTGCAGAACCTTGAATCAGAAGACATCAGTCAGCTAAGAACAGGAAACTGAGGCTACAGTTCACACAGGTTCATCAGAATTGGACAGTTGGTCAGATGAGTCCTGATTTCTGAGCACGTTCCTCATGTGCACTCACCGGACTCTCCCCATGTTTTAAATTATTATTGTGTTGAAGTAAATTTTAAGTTAATGTGAACATTCCTGGTGTAACAGAAAGCATTTTATCAGGAAGGTGATTTCAATACCATGATGAAATACATTTTGGAATTTTGCTATCCCACTTGGTATCAATAATCCACTCAGTAATTTTCATTGAAAATATTTCTTTGGTTGAAAGGTAGTTCCACAGTAAAATTTTCCCTGTGAGAATTAAATGAAACTCCGATGTGAGTGAATAACCTGGGTGGATTCATCACACATGATATAAAACAAGACTCGGAGCAGAGCAAAGAGTTCTTTCCAGGCATGATTTATTGAAAACACACCAAATTTATATTCTACAAACCAGTATTTTTCCGTTATGTTTAACAAGCGTAATAATTGCCTCTGGGTATTAGTAAAATTAACATACATTCTGTCACTGTGGCATCGCCTCTGCTCGCTACGAAAGCATTAACAACTGTACTCCTCTAGGAAATCAAACCAATTCTTCCAACAAGTCTATCTTTTTAAAAGTTTATAATACAATGTAATAGAGGGCAGAAAGCCACCAACAGTCTAAACTACTCAGGGGCTGGGAGTGGGTGAGGGTCGGGCTGGGTGTGGTGGTGGTGATGATGCAGGATCCATGAAGTGATGGGCGGAGTCGAGGGAAAAATGAGAAGAGGGGCTGACAGGGGGGGAGGAGAAGGTGAACATAGGGAATGGAGAGATGACAGCTGAAGGGGAGGAATAGAGTTTATATAAAACACTTATCTTTATCTACCATGGAAAAGGTTAAGGCACATGATAGGTACAAACACATCTGCTACTGAGTAGTACAGTTACTTTATTTTGACGGTCTTGATTCAGATATATCTACACAGGTAGGCCTGTTTGATTTAGTGTGTGTGTGTGTGTGTGTGTCCATGTTTATTTTGTAAATGTACATAAGGGCAGCACATCCACAAAACCTAAACCCCCTGTTTTTTTGTTTTTAAATGTGTGTAAATACAACTCCAGATCCTTTGGTTGTGGCACTGCGTAGTGCAGTTAGGAACAGACAGTCATGTGGGTCTAATGACAGCACACACGTCTGAGGACACACACACACGAAAGGGATGCTGGGTATTATCGTGTTTTCTTTTTTAACTTGTGAAAATAAAATTTATACAATAAGTTGTTTGTTTTGTAGTTCATTGATTTTTACCACAACGTACATCTTTATAAACACTGTGTAAAATATGCAAGCTTCATAGAGTCACATACGTCACAAAGAAAAGTCATACTTGAACGCAGGCACATGCCATTCGCCTTGATGACGCACGAGTGAAACAACCTCAGATTGGATTCTCTTCCACGGCCCTTTTCTTGCATCTCAGCTGCCCACCCTGTAACGCTGTAAAAATATATACTATATGGTCAAACTTGATGTTTGAATTTGTACAGAGGGATGCAACCTTCTTTTGTTGTTGTTTTGCCTCTAACCACACCTAATCATCCACCTGCACACTCTTCCTGCACACGAAGGACTTAGTTAATATCCGAATGACGTCACACACAAATAAAAAGACGACAAAATTAAAAAAACAAAACCTGGCACTTGGAAAGAATAGAATATAAACATCTGTACAGATTTTTCTTCATGCTCACGACTGAATATTTCTCTTTAAGATGTACTGGTGTCGGAGAGTCGATGGTACTTGCTTGGGGAAAGAAACGCGACTTTGATTAACACTGCCACCTCTTATCAAGCTGTGTGACCTCTGACCCCTCCAGAGAGATGAAGTCAAACACAGATGCATCGCCTTCATAAAGAAAACTGCAGATAAATTTTGTTTTTCCTGTAACATTTTTTTTTAAACACAAAATATAAATAGGTGATCGGCTGTGTAACGATAACTGACACACATTTAAGTTACGTGGTTATTTCTTGCTTACAAACATGATGAACTTCTATCAAATGAGATGTGCTTTCCAAACAATGTGATATTAATATACAACTAAGAAGTCAGTAAATGTCATTTTCTCCTTCATTTTTCTTTTTCTTTTCTTTTGTTCCTTTTGAGCCTAATATACATTTATATAAAACCCAACAACAACAAAAAAAACAAAAACAAATCCTTTTTGGATCCATCTTTCCAACAAAAAAGAACTTATGCCTGTCTTTTCAAAAGCACAAATCATTTATAAACAAAAACTCTTATATCCTCTTTAATACACATCATTGACATACAGCAACCAGCTGGGAAACCATGAAACTGCATCACTACGCAAACCTGGTGGTTACACACGTAATCACGGCTCTGTGAAGAAAAGTCGACACGCCGCCTGGCTCATTTGTGTCGACCACAGTTAAACAGGAAGTCTTTGTTGCTTTTGTTTCCATTTTCTCTTACTTTTGTGATGCAGTGCAAACAGAAACATCATCCCGTGTACTCACTATGTCACTTGCCTTCCTCCAGACTAGAACTTGCAGACTCCTCAGACTTTATAAAAATGGACATCAATCACCAGTTTGACACATTTGATATCAAAGCAAGGCTTTGAAATAACTTTATATAACTTTTTTTTTCTTCAAAAAACACAGTGAACCCAAATGGATTTTAAGTTCATGGTGGGTCCTGCTGGGAGTACACGTTTTGCCACTATGCTACAGTTCTTCTTAGGCTCGCTTTCTTTCCTTTTCCATCCCATCAAACGAACATTCGGTGACCTTCAAACACATCTGTTCCAACCCATCACATCAAAATACCAGACTCTGATACTCTCCACAACCTACAAAATTTGATGCAGGCTAAAATAAAAGAACATTTTATTCCTCCATCAGGTTTCTCTCCAACACACATCCCATTTCTCCTTTCTTTGCTTACTTCACTTTCCCCATCACATATCCATCGTTCCGCCGGCATTGGTCTCGGTCTGTTTTTTGTCACTGGTTGTGCTCAACAAGAGTCAGAACTGTAAAACTCACATGATGTCCAGTGGGAATGTTGATATGACAAAGTAGTAGGAGTAGTCTCTTTTTCTTTTTTAAATTTTCTCTGAAAAGCATGACTGAATGCTGGCTGCTGCTGGGTAGTTGCCGTTGTGATCGTTATTTTTTTGTGAAATCCCCTTTTTCTGTACAAAGTCCAACTCCAAAGATGAGTTCCATGTGAAATGGCAGTGGTGATATGGGAGATCCTCTTCTAGCGTCACAGAGTTGCTATTTTAAGCCTGAAGCACATGGACAAGAGAGACAATCAGTTTAAAGCAACAGTAAATGATGAGCTTCAGTACAAAATGCCCCCCCCCCCCCTCCAAAAAAAACATTATCAGTGATAAAAATCTGAATACTTCAATTTTAAATTATTTAAAGGACATGGCTGGAAACATTTCATATTCGCACTCTTGTCTGTAGAGCCCATTAAAAGACAAAAACTAAAATGTTGTCTTTTTTTCATTTAAAATAATTCCCTGCTCAATTTTTTGGTTTAGTATTTCTGCTCTTACAAAATAGTTTCCACTCATAAGTGGAAGCTACTGAACTCCATATGCTCCAGGCACAATCCAGCTGCTAGACAGATTTTGTGCGAGTTCGTGAATTGTCGCTGTTGTCACTAGTCTGTACCAGACTTACTAGTAATTTAATGTAATTGTTAAAAATTTTAATTGAGGCCAATGCCGTAAATTATTGTGTACCAAATGTTAAGCAGCCATCTGCCAGCAGATGGCACAATGCTGTAGAGAAACACGATAAATCTGTTAATCCAGGCCTCATCTCTTTGTTAACACTACTGATCGCTTTCTCCAAAAGATGGATGGGCTCTCCCTTAGAGTAGAGTTGCTACTCCTTTCACACCATATTTAACATCGGTTTAAGTGTTTTTTTCTTCTTCACTGTCTGTCTAGAGAATAACGTGTAATATTGATAATGCAGGATGCAAGGTGCTGCACAGTTAAGCAGCATGATTCATTATTGTAAAATGGCTTTGTTATTAGTTTTTGACATTTTCCATTAAACGTTTCTCAAATTTAAGTTAATATTTGAGTGTTTCTTAGTTTTAGACTAGTTGGGCTGTCTAATTTTCTAAGGTTAGTCTACTAAGAAATTACTCACCAGGTGCATCCTTAATCCTGTGGCATACTTTTATATCCTAGTATTTAGTATTTAAGTATTTAGAGGACATGACATTGTCTTCTGTCACTGTCCCTGGATGGATGTGTCTTATATAACACATAGCAGTAAATAGCAAATGTGTGCATGCATCTATCTCAGCTGCTAGTGTACTGTGCAGGGACATCAGTGGGACAACAAGACAAAAAAATATCACCAGCCATTTCCTTAAAAATATCACACCAAAACAGATTTTCTCAGCGTTGAAACAGCATGTTACTATTAAAAGTTGTGAATGCCAATTTGAATCTCTTTCTTGTCAGCAATCATATGGCATTATCACAGCACTTGAAAAATTGTGTCACTCTTAAAGCGTCAATCATGTCAATCCAGATGGAGAATGGAGGCGAGAGACAGCAAAACAGATGCTTAATGTGCTGTGTGAAATCCTGCGTGCGCTAAATGAAGTGAAGACGACTCACCTGATGATTCATCCTTATCATTACCTGTAGCTGGAAATTACAACAAATACCAAAAACCATACCATTCTATCTAAGATCTAGCCTTTGAAGTATTTCCTACGACAGTACGTTGGATGGAGATGAAAGAACTGAATGGCCAGTGATGAACATGACTGAGATAAAATGCTGTCAACGAAAAAGGCAGTGAGGTCTGACATGAGGATTCTGGCAGAGGACAGGACGACAGCAGTGAGGCAGTTACTGAAGCTCACCCAGATCAGCTTAAATGGTCAATCACACTCTAAAGAAAACTGTTGCTAATGTACTGTAACTAGTAAATGCACACAAAACACACCCAAGTTGTTTCATACGATTTCTTGGATGAGGAACTGCTTCTTCTACCCAGCACATTTAATGAACTGGGTATGCCTAGAGTGTCATTTCCTGACATTTGTGTCCTCTATTTTGCTTTACAAGGAAAACAAACAACCAAGTAACATCTGCTTTAGGAGACAGGCTGGGTGGCAGCTGGTACGATCACACAAACTCTAAGCAGAAGACTTTAAGTGGTGTCTGGGACAGTTTTTTGTAAAAGTGTTATTTTGTCTGAGCCTTTCCGGTTGTTGGATTTCAGTTTTGCGTTCTGTGACGGTGACGACACCAGCAGAGCACTTTTGGCAGCACACTGACAAAAAAACAAACAAAACAAAAACTGGGTATCGGTTGTGTTACAGTGTGACACCTACAGGTCCTAACCAAGCATCCATGTTTAAGGATGCTACTAATGTACGGTACATGACTGTTTAGAGAGGCTTCTAATAAACGTTTATCTCTAATGGTGAAAAACAGCATTTAAACAAACAGTAGTAGAGATGTGTTTGATTCTCTCTCAACCACAGAAAAGTTTCTTTCTGTAACTTACACACAATATGATAATCTAAGTTACATAAGCCTATTTGAAATCACTCATACCACAAATTTAAACACAAAACTTTCAAATCATCTACTTCAGATCTTAAAATATATGCACTCGGAATCGTGTCTCCTCTCCAAACACAATATATGGGAGTGCAAACTTGTGTGGGTTCCTGCATATTATACACACTGATTTCTGCCATCAGCTTATCAACTTGCATGAGTTCTTTATCTGAAATCGTCTCGCTTTGACCCGAGATATGTCGTGTACGACAACTGCAGACATAGTATGTGTGTGTGTGTGTATCTTTTTCTTTTTCCGTGCTGCTTTTCATTAAGGCAAAACAGAGTCCCTGGAGGATCTCTCAAGAGTGCAGAAGAATGATTCCCCTTCATCATTTGCTGCCAATTTCAGCAAAGACTGTCAGGGGGAAGCAATGAGTGAGGATAGGTCTACATTTGAATGAGACGGGTGGTGCTGAATTGTGAACAGAGGACCAGCACCACCCTTCTTTTTATGTGATACAGAGAGTAGAAGTTTTTTGGGGGAGGTTTAAATATTAACCATTTGTTTTCTTGCACTTTCAAATTCTACGCAAAACAAATCCTCAAAAGTTGTTTACAATGTAATTTCTATGCAAAGAAAGAGGTGATTTCTCCACCTGACTGATCTGGGTGCAGGGTGACAGCAAGTCTACATGACAAAGTGTGAGGGTGAGAGGAAAACAGGCAGAAATGAGGAGCAGGCGGAGGATGAAAAGGATGCAACATGAAAGGTGCGAGGAGTTTCTCCTGTTTGCGATTTCAATTTTTCAGACCTACCATGCATGCATTTAGACCCAGGAGTCAACAGGCTGGGGCTTAACATCACAAGCGTCCACCAGACTGACTGCAGGCCTGTTACTCCTGATATAGTGTTTCCTATTTGTGTCATTCTGTAGCCAAAGGAGCACGGGTTAAAAAACAAAACACAGTCAAACATAAAAAGAGGTCAATACATTTCACATGTACACTCCTGCTTAAATACACATGCATCCAAGATCAGAGAAGCCGGTGTTAGTTCCCTGCCTTAAGGAAAGCTTGGAAAGAACTCGGGTTGATTACAAAACAGCGAACCAGAACATGCAAAAGAAAGAGGGAAGAGAGCGCGTTTTGGTAGCCAAGTTGCATTCAAAGCGGGCTGAACACCTCTGGGAAGTACAGGCAGCAGACTTAAAAGACAGCTTTGGAGCGATGCTAGCAGGCCTGTACACTCTGAAGACAAACAACTGTTTGCTGTGATTACCGCTGCCTTCTGAGCTGAATAAAGTGTTTGTGCTTTTAAGATGTGACACTATATCTTTAGCTCTAGTTAGCCTAAATATAGTTGTCACTGAAATATACTTCAGAAGCTGCTACACTTATTGTTGTTATTCTGCCTTCTGAATGAATGAGAAGTTTGGCTTTACTTTGTTCACTCAGCTGAAAAGCCTGAAACCCAAACTGTGATCGGTCCTATTATTTGCCCACGGTATGTCCACCACTACTAGCAATAATGGTGTCGTTAGTCAGGACTTGACACCTATATTCTTAAAACTTTGGTTTTAACTCATTTAAATAATGTCAGTGTAGGGAAAAATCTGTTTAAATCAGAGGTGATGGTAGAGCCTGGAGTCCAGCACAACTTTCCTGCTGGAACGCCCAAAACAAGATTATTTTTACACTAGATTGTCATTCTCTTAAGAACTCCAAAACAACTACATTTAATAAATGTTAGAGAAATTTGTTTACATTTTGTGTGTCTGTAAATATTGGCCAATATATTAAGTGACCAAATATCGATCTAAGAGCCCACAAAATAACTTAAAACTGACAGGAAACTTTCAGACAACTTGACATAGTGATTATACGTGTGTGATTATACGTGCTACACTGAACACATCCGAGAATAGGAGGTGGGATAATTTGAAAACTTCAGCCACAGAGAGCAGAGAAACATTGCTTTTCCCCATTACAGTGACGTCCTGAATATGAACATACATTTTAAGAAACATTTTAGTCCTCAGATAAGATAACACAGAATGCAAGGCCCAACTTTAAACCTATATAACAAATAAATAACAAAGAAAAGAATAATAATAAAAAAAATAAAGTTTACTCTGTAAGAAAGAACATGCGCCCATGCTCAATCCAACAAATTTGCCTTACAATAGCTTACAGGTAGTTTATGATAGCTAATGCTAACAGGCGGGTGTTTGGTACTGGCATAACAGGCAGGTCACCAAGTCTGAGGCCATGTTTGTAGTACTGCTTAAAATACCAGTACTGTAAAAATATAGTTTATGATCTCACAATGGACCTAGGTGCCCTTTAACCTCTTTTTTATTAGCAGCCTGTTGCAAACAAACTGTAGGCGGCGTTGCTTCTGTGCTCACATCCTGAGCGATGTGTTGAGATGACCGTCAGAAGGACATCATCTCTCTGTGACATTATAGAGAGCAAAGAGTAGAAGAAGCTGCCTGAAATGAAGCCAGAAACTTTGGCTCACGGGGATTACTTACACGTACACTGCGCTCATTATCTGAATGTCTGGCTATGCTGAATGTGAACATCTACAATTTTAAACAGCAAAGAGAAAATGAGGAGCAGCTAAGTACACATGAAGAAAAGTAGCTACATTGTAATTTTATGCACCTTAAACTATGATACTGTTACCCACTTCACGCAAATATCAAGCTAATATTCTAGTTGGACTTTAGATAAAAACAACAAAACTACATATTTTAATCTGAAAGGTAAATTTAAATCACTTTAACACCAAAATATAATCACGTGCTACTTTTGGAGAAACAAATATGTGAAAATACATCAAACATCTAAGCTGAATCATTCATTTTTGAGCCTCGAGGGCTAATCCCGTCCATATTGTGTTAACGAAGATGAAAAATAAACAGCGTAAAGTACTTGAAAATCATCCTCTGAGGCCACTAGCCCGTGACTCTGCTTTGAGGCTGGATTGCCGATCAGCTTAACACGCTGTTGTGTGATGTGTGTGTATAATCAGCAGACG
Source organism: Maylandia zebra (assembly GCF_041146795.1). Lineage (NCBI taxonomy): Eukaryota > Metazoa > Chordata > Actinopteri > Cichliformes > Cichlidae > Maylandia > Maylandia zebra. Next base: position 5,700,384 of record NC_135178.1, on the reverse strand, counting down.
ACCATTCGATAACACGGCGGTCTGTTCATCGCCAAGGCAAGGGTTGTCTCCACAAGGAGCACTTGTTGGCGGTTCTTTTAATCAGTCTCAGATTAATTACTTTACAGACTCCAAATGCTTACACTCAATTAACTGCTAGCTCACAGATCTGAGGCTGTCCACAGCGCTCAGCTGCGGTGGCACTATTAGCAGAGAACGACAACTTCCAGCCTCTTTAAAGAATCGATAGGATTAACAGCCTCTAATGAGGACCACCATTGAAAACAAAAAGAGAGAGAGAGACGAAGAGGACGTGATGATATTTCAATGAGGCATCATTATCTCGTTGTCTATTCCCTGTTCCCCCAGGAGATCAGAAGAGCTCTGTCCATACCTTTAATGGTTCCCGTTCTGTCAGGTCCACCGAACCGTCGCCGGTCTTGTATTTGCAGTCTTTGTCCCTCTGGTCAATGGTAGAGTAACCATCTAATGAGGTCAGAGAACAATTGTCAGATAATTCCTCTGTTTCCCTGATTATCATTGAACTGAGACAAATAGTTTAGAAATGTATTTTAAACTGTGTGAAGAGGCAGCTTTTCTGAGTGCCAGGAAAGAAGAGGAGACTACACGTGCCTCCAAATTCTCAAGCCTCTTTCACACATGAACTTTAGATAATTTAAATTCTACAGTAGTCCTTTCTCACGTGTAAGACACGCTTAAAAGAAAGCACTCCATGTGATTTAGGTGAGGGAGGTGCTGGAGCAACGTGTAGAAGACAGGACACATGACGCCCACCTGCTGGAGGTGAATGCACTGGAATATTAACAGCACGATGTGCACACGACTGCAACCCGACATCACACAGACTAGTGCTAGGGAGCTAGCTAATGCCTGATGTGACTCTGTCAGACATTTGCATTCTCACGTGCACCTCTGCTGGGAAAGTCCTAGAAAAGGTCAGAGCTGCAGTGCACGTGTGAAAGCAGTTTCTGCTCCTATAAACCTGCCAGTACTCGTGTTACTTACCCTCAGTGCGTCTCAAACAAAACACATCAAGCAAGTGAGATATTAAGCGTGTCCTTAGAACAGGCCTTTAAATGTGTTTTATGCATTCTGTAGCCTGGGGCATTTTATTTATCAAGTCTCAGAGTAGAGGATGTCACTTCTAGGGGTAATGCTGTTTTTAAAGTGTCAAGCATTTCGCTTAAACCATCTAACTAAGTTCAGTAAATGCTTGTGATGAGGTAAAAATGTGCATTTGAGTTTTAAATACCATCATTTTTTTATTTTTTTATTTATTGCTTAAAAATGTTTTGTGTAATTTATTTAGATTTTTCGGGGGGTGTCACCCTGATGTGCCGAGGGTTCTGAGTTCTACCTTCTTCAATCAGGAGAAGCACTCCTCCTGATTAAAAGTCAGCACAGAAACCATCATAAATAAGTCTCAAATTCTGCTTTGAGGTAAGAGAATATGTAGTCCTGATTTAAATATCTGCACAACTCCTCTGTCGGTTTGTGAGTTGCCTTATAAGGAACACCAGCATTCAATAACACGGACTCAAAGGCACTTTCTGTTGCTCTCTTATTTCCCAAGGGGTCCCCCACAGTGGAAAGATGAGCATATTTGATATGGCACAGATTTTATGCCGGATGCCCGTCCTGATGCAACCCTCCTATTTGTAAAAAATAATCTTATTCTCTGACCATCAGCGATCACAAATGAATACAGGAGAGAGCTACAAAATAGTCAAAGTTGCAAATTACATCTTTAAAATCTGCTCTTTAAAGGAAGCACGGTGGAGAATCTATCCTGTGATATTCTAAAAGTATATTCATTAAGTAGTAAGAGAACAACCCAAATCCTTTGGTGTTTGTGATACAGGCCCAGCTTTGTACAAACATCTTGTCAAGAGAGGGGTCGTGCATACAGCATCAAAAAGCATCATGTCTGAAGCTCGGTCCAAAGCAATCATACAAAGTTGAGAGGATTTAGTGGGCGAATTTTCAGATTAAAAAAATATCTTTGACGTCAAATCAGAGGATTGGACTCTGGAGTGAGATCACAGGAGAACTAGCTCTTCCTTGGCTAAGGACTATCATGCAGTCTGGCTCTTACCTGGGCCCAGCTCATCCATAGGTATCATATCACCACTGCCACATTTCCTGGTGCCTGAAAAGCATTCATAGGCCATTTGTACAAAAGCAGCACACACACAAACTGAGTCACTGAGCCAATGCTGATGCTGCTTTTCAGGGCGATGGTTCTCGGCCAGTGATTGAATAATGCAAACTGAGAGTGGGCAGACATGAGTGCCGCGATTCATATGAATGTATGGATGCAAAAATAAAGAAAAAAAACTGCTGCTATGCTGCTGACTCCTCTGTCAATGAGATGTTTGTTGTTGGGCCAACATACTTCACAAGTCCCCTTCCCACCCCCTTATATACACTGCTGTTACAGAAAACCTCTATCGCAGCACCTTGCAGATGCAGCCATACACGCTGGCTTAAAGTTGAGGACATTTTCTTTATCCCTGACACCATTACGCCAGTCAAAAACTCAGTCTCTATAAATCCAGCTCTTAACTTTTTAAAATTCTTTATTAATGTTTTTTTGGACCAAGGTTTTTGTTAACAGCAGCAGTATGCTTTCTGAAGTTGTAGTTACCATTTTATGTGCTTTATTTTTTAACCGCTATGGACAAAAGCATTACTGCGACATTTCACACCAAAGCGTCACCATGAGCAGGATGAAAGTAGTAGCAATGTGCAAACACTGCGCTTCAATATAGCCATGAGGCGGGGGAAAAGCATACATGTCCCCAACAAGTAACACACACTGAGTCAGATGCTTGCTCCAGTAATCATTAGCACTTGGTTTGAACCTGCTTTGAGGACTCCAGCGGTAGGGTTACTCTATGTAAATGTCCACCAATAAACATGTTGTGCTAATGCTGTGCTGTAATTTGGGTATGCAGACTTAAATAGTGACAATGTTATAAAAATCCAGTGACCCCCCCCCCCCCCCCAAAAAAAAAAAAAAACTAAAACAAAACTAAACCATGTTATTAAGAAGTTACCTGGATAATATTTTCCTTCAGTGTAGTAAACATGGGACTCCTGCTACCAAAAATGACAGCACGTGTGTATTCATCCATGGCAAAAAATAGTCCAGTAGCTCATTTTGTATAACAAAGGACAGAATCTACACTATCCAGCTGATGTTTGTACTTATTGCTTTTTTTTCTTCTTCTTTTTTTGTTTTTAAATTGAACTGATCAACCTTAGTGTATTTTAAAATATTAAGGTCTTCGCATGAAACAGCTTAGTGTGAATATGCACATTTTTTAAAAAGGAGATGGGTTGCAAAGCGGCCTGGAGATTTGCACTAAATATAACCATGTCAAAGCATCCTAATTAGTACTACCTATTATTGGTATCAACGAAGCCGTTAGCTGTTAACCTCCTAGGACCTGGCGTCCACATATGTGGACATCCCATTTTGGGTTGTCTAGACCAAAATCCTTAATTTTGCTCTGCAAGGGCCGGATATCCACTTATGAGGACATCATACTGCCACTGTTCTATCGAAATTTAAAGCGAATGTCCTCATATGTGGATCTTATTTTTCTCAGGAACAAAAATCAGGTAAAAAAAAAATTCACATAACTCTTTGTTTTTACATGGCTCAGGTCCCAATCAGCCCAAATAGCAAAGAGAAATTAAAAAAGCATGCCGTGACAGAGTTCGGGTCTTAGAAGGTTAAGGTCTGGGACTTCTATCTGCTAATCTGCCACGACTACTAACTGAGAGTAAATTCATGGTCAGCATGACAGTGAGCTCACTTTCAGTTTTGGAGTTCTTGAAAATGGGGGAGGGGGGGGGCACCTTTTATCATCAGTCTGATGGCTTGTTCCCACTGGACGGGTAATTCATCCCATATAATGGAGAGCAAATTAAAACATCTGCAGCTAATGAGACTGTTCCCATTGGATGGGTATAAAACATAACTTGACAACTTGAAGAGACAGAGATTTATCATTCGCTCCTCGAGGTTGACAGAACAGTGAAAAGAAAATCAGCAACTTGACAAAAGGGTGCGAGGACCTTAAATTAAAAAAACAAAACATATGGAGGTCATATGGAGTAGTTACTGCACACATGAAACACTAAAAAAGGATGTAGCTACTGTCTTTATTTTGATCTTAGATTTTTGAGGATTACACATGTGACAAGAGACCTAACATTATTCATCTCGTTCTTCATGAGGTGAATAGGTGGACTACTTTCTAATGAGCTACACAACAATGTCACTGAAGTGGTCTTCATTTTCCCCCGACCTCGTCCTACCCCCTTTAGTCCTCGAAACAGACACAAACAGCAGCATACACTCTACCACACACGTGCTGACTGACCTTGGTTCTTCTCCATCAGCGGCAGAGTGGTGTCATCGTAGCCCGGCTTGCCGTTCTTGGTTGCTTTAGGAGTGGCCGTCACAGTGAGCTGAGAGAGGAGAGGGAGCAGGAAGCACATCGTAACGTCATAATACAGATCAAACAGTTCCCAGTATGGAAAGATTGAACTTTCTCACCTAATGTGGGGTACGAACTGAACGCATAACAATTCATAACATTTTACGAGATAAGTATCAGAAATTAATTATGTTGTCTCGATGATGTAAACATGATATTGGTAACAGCTTGATTCAAATTTTAGTCGGTGGAGATTTATTGGAAATTATTTTACAATGTCAGGAACAGAAAACCGAGCCACTCTCAAAACTATTTGAATGAAGCTGCTTACAAAACATTCTTTCAACCTTCTGAGCGAACAATAACAACACTCTGGATTGACATTATTTGTAAAGGACGACTTTGGTTCCATACCTGGAAGTGGCTTTTGTTCCACCCGTCCTTGGCCAACGCGTTCCTCAGCTCCTTATAACTCCACACTGTCTGCAGCACATGGGACGCTGCCTTCGTTTCACGTGCTGATTGGCTGAAGAGGCCCCCCCCCATCCAAAAAGGAGGAAATTAGTAGAAGAAGTAACTAGATCAATTAACGTCAGTAACCTCACGTAATCACAAAACTGTAACAGCTGGGCATGCTGGCGAGGCACCGCTGCAATCAATCTCTTCATTCAAAGACTTTTGAGTTCTCCGGGCAGTTTCAGGGTCTAGTTTTTAATTCACAGCCAGATGAATACACATTGCCTTTCATTAGCTACCTCTGAGCCACCAGTATTAATTATATGTGGGTGCGAGGGAGGGGGCTCACTTCAAAGAAAGCTAATCTCATGAGGCTGAGAGGAAACACTAGCTATTTGGTTTGTGAATAAACTATGTATATTCATGCTTGTTAAAGTGACTCTGGATGATCAATACATCACCGCACAAGGACGGGCCTTTGAAAACTGCATTTAAAATGTGGTGCGGCTCTAACACGCCTTTATTTGCAGTGAGTAACAATGTGGTTATATAAGACACCTCTTGAAAATATTAGCCTGAATATCTTAATTTTCGCTACTAGTTGCCGAGTACAACTGAGACACCCACTGTAAGAACGGCCTCAACTTCTGAAAGCCTGTTTATTAATGTGAGGTGGGCAGTGGCTCGCGCCGTCACAAGACGCGTTACATTATTCATCCTCCATGAATACTAATATGAAGGCTCATGATGAAATTGCATACAAGGTCATACTATAATTATGTCTCAGTAGTAAGGCCACACCTCGTGCAGAGCTTATATGGATAACAGCATGCTGCTTCAGTTTGACTCAGTGAAGAAAAGGGGAACGCAGTCATAGAGCAACGTCAATGCAATATTTGTCCGACTGTACTTAAAAAATCTTACCTGGTCCTATTGATGGCGACCAATTTCTCGATGGCCTGGGCCTGGATGAGGGAGCGTGCGTTTTCAGAGCTGTCGGTGACGATCTCGTGAATGGTATTGAGGATGGCCACCACAGTGTCCTCCTCCAGGTTCTTGGCTGGTCGCTGCTGACCGCTGGGCAGGTTGCTCACCAAGTCCCGCATGGCATAACTTCCTATATGGTGAATTAGTGTTTAAGGTTAACCATGTGACAGTGACAGGGAGAATAAGAGTCAAACACAAAGCACTCTGAGAGCACAAACCTCCAGCAGCTCCCTTCCTGGGCAGTATTTCCTTTTTAGGAAGTTTCTAAATTTTAAGGCTTTGTGTCAAATTTCCCAAAATAAATCATTAAGCTGACCTCGGAGACTTTGGTGGATGTAAAGCTAATTTTAATGGATTAATATGACCCCACTCTACAGTGTTACAAAGTTTTATCAGAATTCATTAAAAAAAGTTTGTGAGCTGTTGTGCTTATAGTCAGATGTATGACACGCATGCAAAAACACAACCTCCTTGGCTGAGGTAATTAACATCTTCAAAATGAGTAATAAATTATGTTACATCTTAGCAAGTCAGGTACTACTGAGTCTTGTGAGCCTCGTAAAATTGCATGAATAGAACAGTTTGTCCAAAAGCTTGCATTTAATAACATTTGTGTTATTCGTTTTTAACATTTTTTTTAAAATGTCAGTTCTTCTTTAATGACACTCCAGTAGGGATGGGTACCGGCTTTTTTTCCTGAGCTGTGATACACTTTAGATTCTAGCCAATAATTTTACGTTTCCGAGGACAGTAGGCGGGTCCAGGTACGTGCGTTCTTTTAGAGCAGAGCTACAGATTAAAAATGCCCAAGGCGAAGCAGTCAAAAGTCTGGCTGTACTTCACAGCAAAATATGCAAACTCAGCAACAACAAGTGCTTTAAGCTGATACTGTGATACTGTCAAAGGAGGTAACACCTCAAATCCGATGAAACACCTGGCGACGCATAGCGTTTTTTTTTTAAAAGCCCAGAAATGCGCCGTATGATAGCTTGCTGCGAGACCTCACACCGAGCACATCTACTGTGCGTGGGTTGCCTGTTATCGGACCCGGAGTTAGCAATATCCCCCAAAAACCCGAAGAGTAGAGTCCTGGCCCCTAGCCCTGCCAGTGTAGCAGAAATGATGAGGATGATGATGGCAGCAGCAGCCGTTCTTCTCTGCGTGAGTAGCTTAATGTTGTTCGCGTGTAATTTACGTTGAGTAGGCTAACCACGTTATTACATTAATGCATGTAAGGTGAACTAGCAAACATCATCATAGCTACATGCGGCTGTCTTCTTGTTTGATGGCAGATACTCCCTTCACCCTGGCCAAAAAGGCTAAAATGACCAAAGAAAAAGAGGAAAACAGCTAAACATGAGAGGTTTTGGACAAAGTTTGTGTTTTTTCCATTGATTAAGCACTGCTTCCAGCCACGAATGATACCATATATGCCCCATAGCTGCAGAAAAGGCTAACATTGTTACCTTTTTACAAAAAACAGCTGAACATGAGAGGTTTTTGGACCAATTTTGTGTTCTCCATTCTTTAAGCACCGGTTTGAGCACCGTTTGAGCACCGGCACCGTTTCAAAAGTACCGATTTGGCACCGGTATCGGATAAAACCTAAACGATACCCATCCCTACACTCTACTGTCCACTTGTAACACTGACATGTAGGAATCTGAGTAATGAAAATACACAAACTCTCAAGCGCAGCAGCTTCACATTTTCTATGTGCCCGTAAATAAAGTGACACCCTTTCTAATGTGATTCCAGACTTATGAAACAAAGTCTACAATCCTTTCATGTAAAAATGCTTTCCCATCAACTTAAAGTAGCAAGATGAACGGCGTATACGATGAGATGCAATGGATGGACTTTGAAGGCTTATCATAAGGAAACTATATCAACAAAGGGAAAAATTGGAGGTATAGAATCATAACTGCATTCCCACCAACTAGTGGTCAGAACATGCATGTTAGAATTATTTTATGAAAAGACTTGTTAGCCTTTTAAACAATGTGGTTCAAATCGTTCACAGAATAATAGCAAACCTTCATTGGTATTACTGCAGTAGCCATCCAAAATAACATCAACAACAACAACTGTGTGGCTTTGCTAATTGTTTGTACCGATTAGATCCTTGTTGCGGCGGTCAATGGACAGGTTGCGCAGAGCGATGGCCACAGCTCGGACCACCTTGTCAGAGTCAGAGCGCAGCAGCTCCACCAGGATGGGAAGACCTTTCTCCTTCCGCACTGTGGCTCGGATGTAGCTGGACCACTGAAGGGCAAAAGAAGGGCATGCTGTGAGTGCTTTTTATATTCTTTAGAATTTTATATAAGTACTTGAATCAGCCCTAATATCAGTGCACATCCTTTCATTTGAGGCCCCGAGGTAAGTCCCACTGAGGAGCCTAGTGGATCTCTGTGACACCAGCACAGAGGGCGAAGACACTTCTGCAATATTCTCCACCCGTGCATGGCCATGCACACTCAGAAAGTCGTTCTGTAACTACAAGGCAGCTCATCACTGCTCCTTAGGCATAAGTAATTCACAACATCACACAGTGGGGCTCTGAATGGACATGTGATATAATTTGTCTTAATTTAAACATCAGTAGATTTTACTTCTCATTTTTTTGTAACATGAAACACTAAGCTTGACATAAAAGGGTTTCTTCTTCGGAGTGCTGATAACCCAAGAGATGTAATTAAGCAGAGGACAGTCAAAGCTGAGCCACCAGGTGGCAGTAGTAAGCCTTGGAAATAAGGGAAATCTCCCCTGTGGTACTAAGCAGAAGCAAAGAATGAGGAGGATTTCAAGCAGAAGCTCTGATATCCTCAGAGAGCAGGACACTCTTTGTCCAGCTCCCAGATGTGACAGTCTGGTGTGTTAGCAGCTCCACAGGTTACTGTTAGCCTGCTCAGGCGTTCTGATCATGCTTACTAGGGAAAACATCTAACAGGAAAGAGTTTTTCCACCTCCAAATACTCACCTTAGCTAAAAAACACTACATCTGAATTATTAAAAACATTCAATGAGAAACTCAGAGCTGAATCTGATCTAACGACACGAGGGAAAAAAAGGATCAATCAAGATTTCAGGTGATTTTCCTCACGTCTCTGAGGGCTTTTTGCTGCTGATGAAATCTGAGGACTGAAAGATGTATCTACAGTCTGACACTTGGGTGTTAAGAGAAGAGCTTTTGCGATAATGCTGCCGTGGGCTGAATACAGCCCATCTGCTGGAAAACATAAGTGACCGCTCTTGCCCGAGGTGCTGCGCGTAAACTGGCAGCTGACTACCAGCCATCCCTGTTGATAATTCACTACTTGCCTGCAAGCCAGACAGCAGCTCCACAGATGCTCTAACTGGAATAAATGTGTAGACCTGACTGCACAGCTTCTCATCTAATCCATCATCAGAAGCAAAAACCTACGAGAGATGAGAGTGCTGGATAACAGATACAACACTTATCTAATATTATTCCACCTTGATGGTTATCATTACCCACCCTGTCTTGTGCTGCTGTCATGTTGATTTAGAGCTACTTAAATTGTTGGATCCCATTCTAAATGTATCTACACTTAATTTAGCTTCAATCTCCATCACAGAAACAGCCATATACTAACAACACTATTTATAGCATTAGCATTAACATTGCTGTTTTCACCTTTCTTGATCCAAGTGCAACCAGCCAGCAACACATTGTGCATGAGCTACCTAGAGCGAGCTTTAGTTTCCACACACATACTTTGGCCCTCAGAAGGCAGTCAACACATTCTCATCCCAGCGTGTCAACTACTTTGCTTGTGTTGTGGTTAGGGTTCAAAGTTGCCCTCTGTTGAAAAATGGCACTCTGTGTATTTAAACGTGACACCAAGGACTTCACAAGAATCCATACACACCATTCAGGCATAACAGTATGACTAATATCCTGTTGGTTCTCCTTTTGCTGCCAAAACAGCCGTGACCCATCGAGATATGGACTCAACTAAACTCTTGGAGAGTGTCCGGCACCAAGATGTTAGCAACAGATCATTGAAGTCCTGTAAGCTGTGAGGTGGAGGCTCCCATGGCTGCCCGTGACCCTGTTGCTGGTTCCCCACTGTTCCTTCCTTGAACACCCGACAAGTGCTGCAGTTATGGAGATGCTCTGATCGAGTCGTCTAGCCATCATAATTTAACCCTTGTCAAACTTTATAAAACAAAACTGGATAAAATGTTCACTTTCCCCCTGATATATCCCACCTACTAACAGGCGCCATGATGAAGAGTTAATCAGTGTTCTTCACTTCAACTGTCAGCAGTCATAGCCTGACATTGTGTATGACAAGTGGGGAGTAACAGATCCATCTTATTATTACAAGAAACCTGCAGCCATGGCACAGCCGTTATACACCACCAGCATCAACAAAAGAACAGTGTTTGTCTCCCAGGGAGGGAGAGCAGACTTGGTCTTTTTGCTACCATTGCAGGACATGTACAAGGTTAAAGATGAGGACAGAAGCAGTAAAAATATAAATGAGGAAGAAAAAAAGCCAACGGGATACGGTAACACCCCAACCCAGTACTCACAGTCCACTGTCCAGCGCTGAGGTTTTGCAGAGCCCCAGCAGCTGCCTCTAGGGTGTTATAGTTCTGGCTCTCCGTCAGCAGAGAGAGGTAGAGCCTCACCACCTCTGGCTGATACAGCAGCTCAAAGCCTGCAGGGAAATACAGAGAAACAAACACACTGGTTAGAATCGGTAGCCAGAAAGATAGGCTAGTTAGGCTGTGTGAAGGTGCTGAGGTCTAACTCTGTCCGTAAGAAATGTACTTTGGCGCAGCAAAACAGGAAAAGACGCTTGGGTTTGCCATAATGCACAACACCTCTGGTGAGAGCACACAACCTTGACACAAAATGACACAAAATTTGGACCGCAGTTCTTTCTGCAAACTTTCGAAAATGTTCCTGAGGACAAAACTATGCAAAACCGTGTTAGGAGCTGAAACCCACTGTGTCTATGTGGTTTTAAACAGCCTACAACTCCTTTATGAAGAAAAGCTGGAGCAGCGCCTAGTAAATTTCCACTTAGCAATACTAAAGCATTACCATTGAAAACACTTCAGAATTATAAATGAGGAGAACAGAAGAAGGAGAGGTTATTGATCCGACAGCCCTCACCAAACCCAGGGTATTTGAGAGGGAGGTTTATCTCGCTAGCACATAAGACATTCCAGCACAGTCGATCATTAGGCCTCCCTCTGATGGAAATGTAATTATATTATCAGCTATTAGACAGAGCAGGCACAGGGAGAGGCCGAGGTGTCGGATCGCATCAAATCAAATGTATTCATCCAAGGTTTTTCTTATTTCGCACTAACAAATGACTTACAGGGGACCAAAATGACACTTTTCTGATTCAGCGGGTGAATAGACACACTGATCTGCTCATCTTACTGGAGGGGGCAGGTCACATAGAGAGGGAACACACCCAACAGATTTTGATGACTTGACCGAAACACTTCTTTCCAGTTTTGAAGAACCAGCTATATTCTGCAAAGGAAGCACTCCACCTCATCTAATCTAAACAAAGCTAGAACTAATGCGACAGTGTTTCAATACAGGGGGCGCAAACAGCTTTTACCCACGCAGGCTTTAACAGACTTCTGCAGCCCAGATCACAAGCTAACTGAAGCTTTAAAATCAGCTTTTACAGAAACACAGCTTCCTTCCTATCCTCAACAGGAGTGCACATACAATTTTAAATCCTTCTTCTATCCCTCAGGTCCAAATGAAAGGATATATAACCCGCTGCTTCTTCCCATGTGCTCTGAGGCCAGTAATTCCAAGGTTCGATCTGAAAAGCTCCGTATTATAGGAGCTGGGATGCACAGTAACCCCGTTTGATTAATGCGCGCAGGTTCACGAGGCTCTTGGTACATTCTTGAAATGTAGAAAAAGATTTCTTTCCTTTTCTAATGTGACTTGGGCCCACATATAAAATCAGCAGTCAAAACCCATAAAAAGGCATCTTACGGTAATGTACCCTCTTTTTATTGACTCACTTTTTTAGTAGGAGACTAAAAATAGAGGAGAGTATCATTTTTGTGCTCAAGAAGTACAAGATAAACACATAAACTGACATTTGTGCTTCTAAATCCACATCTCACACTCATAATTTGCAGAGAGCGGAAGCCAGAGTGCTCTGACTGCCAGATTTCAAACACAGCAACATAGTAGTTAACACTCAAAAAGCGGGGTTTTCTTCCCCGAGACGCTTCCCCGTGAGATCACTCGACCAGAGGGCGTGTGGGAGGAACTGCCAGACTGGGAGATCGCTACTGGAGGTGCTGCTCCAGAAGTTACTTTCAAAAATGAAGCAGAGTGAGGAGCAGACTACCCCCCGAGTTGTAATCACGCGCTAAAACATGAATCACTGTTTTTTCTCAGGGGCTACGCAAGAAAGGGGGTGGGTGGGGATTACAAACCAGACACTCAGCAACATTCTTCACGCGCCTCATATTTCTGGGCCTACTGGGTGCACACTCAGCAAACTGGAACCTATGAAGCAGGCAGTCTTGTTGACAGACATTTCATCTCCAAAGCAGATTCTCTTTACACAAAATGTCAGCCACGTTAAACCTTTGGAAGCTTTTTCTGCACTCCAAAACTGTGCATACTATGGCTCTTTCTTTTCCTGTAACATAATCTGCAAATCCACACTCCCTCCATCTTGAAATTCTTGGAGTTTTGGTCTGGCACCCAAGCGAAGAGACTTATGAAATTGGAGTTTTACAAATGAAAGACGTGCACAGTTCAACAAAGGAGATGAAAATGGAGGGAGAAATTCACTAAGCGTTTAAACTAAATCCTTTAGCCTTAGTGGAATTTTCTCACTGTTGAGATGTTAAGTATCTCTGCCAGGCCCTTTTACTCAGCAGTTTTTAGATAGGGCTTAATGTCAGCACCAAGTCCCCGAGGTCTTTACTAATTAGTGCAAGCCAGGTCAAGTTCTGTTGGCAACTGTACACTGAAGTGTTGTTGTCGTCAGTCATCTCCTGCTTGCCTTTTGGCCCGCTGTTGTCAGTTTGTTAGGCAGAATTACAGTTTGGACACGGAGATGAGCTGTCAGTGTGACGTGACCTTGGCTCAGGGCAACCCACAGCCCTATAGTCTGTGATAGACTGCAAACACGGTGAGATTACTTGAATATGATGGATTCAATCCTGAGGTGTAGCATGGAGAGCATGCAAATCGACTTCTGAGTTTCCCCATTTTTCAACTATATAGCTAACTAAAGTTAAGCACTAGTACTTTATACTTCTCTTGCTAGTACAGAGAAGTATCAAAACCTTTTAGCAAAGCAGATTAAATACAAGATCATGTAAATACAAGCCAAAGTCCGGTATTTAAATGTTAACCATATGCTAGCACAATGTACTTTAATCTGCAATAATCTCCAAAAATGTGTGTGTTGATCTTTTTTGGCAAACTGATAATGGAACGAAAAAGTTCCTCTAAGCTGTAATTTTAGTTTTTGCTTCTTTCTGTTTGTTTTTCTTTATTGTTGTTTTTACAGCCTACAATTTTACTGCAATTTCACAACACTCATCGGTGCGGTTTCCAATAGTAGCACACGTCTGTTTGTAGCAGGCTGCAGCGAGTAGATCCCCGTAGACTGCCCTGTTAATATACCTCACTTCAGTGTGCTTACAGCCTTGTACCAACAATGCTTTTGGTAGCCATAGCCATTTTACCCCTTCATAACAAATGTAACTAAACTTAGCAGCATCTACCAGGCCTCACTAATTAGTTCCTTAACTGGACCTCTTAGCACCCTGCATGATATTGTTGCCTTCTGGAGTATCTGACAAATAGCGCAAGGTGTGAGGTGCAGCTTTCAAGTCAATGATGAGACCAGAGGGTGAAAGAAAATATTTACTTTGCACAGGGATGGAAGTGAATGTAGGTCAACATTTGGACTAACATTTGACATCTTACTAGTCGTAATTTTATCTGTTATACCAGGGGTATCAAACATAAGACCCAGGGGCCTGAATCAGCCCAGTAAAGACTAAACTGATACAAAACTGATACATATTGTTGAAATTACAATATGTTGTTGCTACATAAAGATATCTCAGGGATTAAATGTGTAGTTAAACTTCTTTTCACTGACAGAAAAGAGAGTTTCACTGGTCCAGCCCACTTAAGATAAAATGAGTTTGACTTCCCTGCTTTACACCACACAAAAGACTCCCGCTGAGCTCTGCTCTGAAGTCAGTGCGTGCAAACACACAAACACTGTCACACACAAACACAGAACGGCACAGTCAGTAACAAGCTCGTCCCTAAATGAGGTGAGAGGGGAGGAGAGGCAAGTTACTTTTCCAAGTAGATGACAATGGCGACAACTCCTCCAATCGAGGTGGAGCTCAATTATCAGTGGAGAGAGGGGGCTCTGTGGGGCCGCGGTGCATGAAAACTGGGTTAGAAATGAAGTTAAGTTGAAGTGATTGAGTGACGCTCGGTGCAGAGCTATAGCATTAATTCAGTTCAAGTGCTCACACTATTACCTTCGCAGGCTGTGACAGGCCGGTAAATGATAATGGATTAACTGATGAGCAAGGTAGCAACGCACACACGAATCCACACGCAGCACATGTATGTGAGCATAATGAAGGCGCTTCTCTCCGATTCACACACTCATCGACTCGGTTCTCCAGAGCAATTTGCCTTGCTCTCAGACAGTTTGCTGCATTCAGGCAGAACTCGATACATACCTCTTCAAACAGCTCCATACACGCACACAAACACATCAAGCCCTTGTGATGAAAGCGATGTTCATCGACCAACCCCGACTAGATCAAGAACACGGTCTCCTTCTGCATCCTGTAAGCACTCCATTTATTCACTGCTCCATTTCCAATACACTAGGAGCACGCAACACTTCCATCTGAACAGGAAGGACATGATGCCCCATCACTTTTTACAACTCATAGGAGAGAGTCAGAGGGGGATAAAGAGAGTGGCAGGCAGAAAAATAGAAAACAGCAAGAAAAAAGAAAGCATCTCTTATAACATACTGAAGTAATTTTCACATAACAGCTTTTTCCTGTTACTCTCATTGTAAAACAGCTCCGATTGAGCATCAGAGAAACATGAGGACGTGGAAGACAAAGTAAAAAAGTCCGGAGAAATAGCTCATAATGCTAGACTGACCACAGGATGACCTTCTCTTCCCGGATACATAAATCAGACCACCGCAGTGGGAAGCCTCAAGTCGTCGAGTCTCCACTCTTACACTCTTTAACCCTGCCAGTCCTCTTTATATTTATACCTCCTTATATAAGTACAAGCAGGCACATGGGAGAGTGCTACAGTGCTAATGAAGACTTCCGCAGGGCAGAGCCATAGCACGGCGACAGCTAAAACAGCACATCATTAAAAGTGGTACGCCACCAACATAATAATGGTCACGACTCTCTCGAGTTCATTAAAAACTAAAAGGTAAACGGTGGAGCCGTGTAAACAAAACAAGGAAATTGGCAGGCTATGCAGAGGCAATTCCAGTCGTACAGCGTTTGAAAATTTCGCTTTGTTGTTATTGTTGTTGCTTGGAGGAGCACCAGATGGATGGAGTTTACACACTGTGTCAGTTTTTCAAAACATGATTGATAGTAAGAATTAGACCGGCCGGAATTTATGCAATTTATCCGTCAATTAGAGGAGGCCTGCTTTAACCTCCTAGGACCTGGTGTCCACATATGTGGACATCACATTTTGGGTTATTTAGACCAAAATACTCAATTTTGCTCTACAAGGGCCTGATATCCACTTACAAGGACATTATACTGCTACTGTTCTATTTAAATTTTAAATGAATATCCTCATATGTGGCTCTCATTTTTCTTAGAAACAGAAATAAGGTAAAAAAAAAAAAAAATCTGGTTATTCTTTGTTTTTACATTCATCGGGTCCCAATCAGCCCAAATATCAAAGAGAAATTAAAAATGCATGGCGTGGAAGAGTTCTTAGGAGGTTAAAGGTGGTCAGTGGGCCCATGTTTCTGATCACACAGAGAAGCTGCTGTAGCAAAAATTTGATGGTCGTCACCTCCTTCCCCAATCTTCATCATATTACTGCAGGAGATCTGCTCGACTAAGATCAGACCTTTGATAGAGAGGTGTTGCTTGATGCTGCACAAGGTAGCAAAGTAACCATGCTGACATCTATCCAGTCCAAAGTAGGAGGAGCAACAATTAAGGTGTCTTAAATTGCTGGGCTCAACTGCGATGTCCTACAAACTAGAAATAATTACTACTTGGTAGGAATGGATGGCAGTATCTGTGGGGACTAATACAGTAGATGCTTCCTTTCCAGTGAAGGTGAAATATTACATGGACATGTAGTGAATGTTAGAGAAGTGGAAATCCCATTTGTATGCTCAAGATGCATCTTAATGTCAGGTGTGAATGTAATTAGGCACCAATATGAGATGCATGTAAATGCAGCGTATAAATCGCACAAAAGTACATGCAATCGACTGTTGTGGCAAACCACAGTGAAAATCAGCTCCTCCACGTAGGTCACACTGAAAACAAACACTCTTTTGCAAAATCAATTTGACCCATGTCTGGTTCAGCTGGTTCAAAATACACTAGTGTACTCATCCTATGCCAGAGGGAAAACATGTGATGTAGGATCACATTCCCTCCCAGCAGACCTGAAGCAGAGAGGGGCCAAAACAGAGCACGCTGATGGTCTGCCACGGCAGTTCACCCTCCAGTCACCCCTTCAGACTGACAGGGTCCAGGAGTCAAAGCATCATTTTCTCCTCTCATAGCCAGTTGGCTCCCGCTGCAGATTGGCATCTCTGCGGGCAGCCCCAGGGCAGCACACATTAGCATACCCACATGGTGGTTGGCCTTAGTTTGTTGGATGATGACAAAGAAAGCAGAAGGTGGCAACTGGCCCATCTTTTAGACAGCTACCCATCAGTTTTGGAGCAAAAAGATATACTGGCATGATGATGTGGATAAAGAGAAGGGGAGGGGGAGCTGGTGAAAGAGTGGACCACAGGAGAAAACATATAGCTTAAGGCACAAGGCAAATGTGTAGACCTCTTTGTCACTCCCTTCCTCTGGCTGCAGTGTGCCATTTCACTGCAGGGGGTTCTGTTCCACCAAGACCAAGAGTTGGGTCCATGAAAGCTTGTTTCCTACCATTTAGCACAAAAGCACTCTTTGCAGCAAGCTGTTTCTGCAGTGACAAGAGAGTATCCGGTCTTCCTGGTGCTGACAGGCCAGCAGAGTCCTGCTGCGGGCTTTTTGTCCAAAGAGGACACATCATCACCGGTACCGAAAACCTGCAGATGAACTGACACCAACTGTCCAGAATGTCCAAGTACTCTTTTAACGAAGGCCAGCAGAAACGCTCCATATCTCTGGTTTCAGCCACTGAACTTTGGACACAGATACAAAGCCGATAGACTTCTCACTACTGAGCCACAGTTGTATTAGGTTTTCTATGGCTTACTCAAGAATGTGCCTCGCAGCTATCTGGCCTCTCAGTGGATCGACAGCGGTAATGCAATGGCTGTTTGTTTCCAATGTCCCTCCTGCTAATGCAATAGTGTTTTAAGCCCTCAGGTGGAGGTGTTAGTTTATATTAGAGTTTCTGTCGGTTGGAGATGTTATTTCCCTTTAGATGAAAAACATATTGGTGAAACTTGTCACTTTCCAAGTTGCGCAGAGTATGAATCAGTCTTTCATAACAAGTTCCTGTTGAACAAAAGGCTTTCAAAATTAGTATCGAACAATGTTTAGACACAGTTGTCAGAGACTACACAGAAACATGAGGTAGTTAGAGATACAACTAGGTTTGGATACTTGACGCCTTGTAAAAGTTTAAAGTTATGTACCTAGGTGCTTTTATTTGGAAATAATAACACAATGGGCTACATTACATTTTCTATTAATTATGACAAATGTGAATACATGGCTGTAACAAACCATTTCAAAGTCCAGAATTGAATGTAGGCTCTAATAGTAATATCAAAAGAATTGGGGTCTATATTAGAACTTTTCTGTAATTAGTGCCACATTACTGCTTAAACATTGAATCATTGTGTCATGTTCACATTAATGTTAGAAACTACAACAATGACCGCGCTGCAGACACATATAGCTCATGTCAAACTCCATTCTTAATATCTTAAATAGGGTTAATTAATGTGGTAGTCTTGCACAGAAGCCATACAAGTTTTATTTAGATGACTGATGTTTCAATTAAGTTCTTAAATTAGCCTTGTTTTTAGAAAAAAATTGATTGCATTTTGAGAGCAGGTAATTTGTTAGTTTGGCACTGCTTTTTATGTTTTGGGTTTAAATTAGAGAACAGTAAGACTGCAGGGATATTTAATAGAGACGTACAGTAATACCTAGGGTTGGATGCAGAATCATATGACAGAAACTGACAATTCAGAGCAGTTACATTTCTTTCAAGGTTTTCTCATGTAAATAAATATGAGAACTGACTATTGTACTGTAACTGTACAGTATATACAAGACAGAAAATAATGAAAAAGCAGAATGGGTTCCCTTGAAACATGTCAGAGTTTGTCACTGCTGCTTTCAATTCCCAGCTAATGTTAACACATTTTTGGTGCCTGTCGTGCCGGTCAGCTCCGTCGCCCATAAAGATCTGCTGTGGAGTATGACAAGCCACCAGCTGCATCCCGCAGATGCATGTGTTGACTGTGCCATTACATTGGCTACAAATGGGGAAAAAATTGATACAGAGAAGTGTGCTGTTGAGCACGTTTGTTTTCTATCCCTGCGTCTCCTTCCTGTTTCTCTGCTTGCTTTCTTCCACCCTCTTTCAGTCTCCTCTCACCACCTGTCAAATCTGCGCCACAGACACAAAACGTAGCACACGAGCCAAAACTGCTTTAAGCTACTGATGCAGACAATATGTAGAAATGAAAAAGTACACGAAGATGGTACGAAAGTTGCCATGGAAACCACCTCTCCATCGCCACTAACAAATCGGCTCATTCAAGGTTCACTGGAGACAGTTGGGCCAGAAACGGCAAAACAAAAATGAACATGCTGCATTTCAGTGCGCATGGAGCATAACGCAGCATTTAGGCGATGCATAATATTCTGAGGTAATGTGCTCAAGGCAGGAATTAGAAAGCCAAACTGGACACCATAGCTTGGAGTAGTTTGTAAATCGGGATCCTTCTCATACTTACCTAATTCCCATAATTCTACTGTATAGCTCTGTGTCACTACTGTATAGCTCTGTGTAAATAATCATTCTGTACATTCGATAATCTTTAATCCTACAACTGTTTACAACTTGCATAGTTCCCATTTCTGTATAGCTGTATATCCCAGATTCTGTAAAGTTATTTATTTCATATTCTGTATAGTTTTTCATATTTATATCCTGTTCATATCCTGTACATAGCTTGTACTCACTACAGCCTGTACATACTTATAGTTATAGAATATTCACAACATACTTCATACCGTGTACATTATAACATACCATAATAGACCCATTTCTGTAATATACTCACATATCTATATTATTGCTAATATATATTGTAATATATCTATATCACTAAAGCACTTCTGGATGGATGCAAACTGCATTTCGTTGCCCTGTACCTGTGCATGTGCAATGACAATAAAGTTGAATTCTATTCTATTCTATTCTAATTCCACAGCCACTGGCTAAAAATGCAAAAAAAATGTAATTAGTGGCTAAGCCCTGCACGCGCCTCGTGTAAGTTTATGTTTTGCAAAAATAGCGTCAGATGATCAAGTGTTTCAGAGTGGAGGGGCGTGTGTGTGTGCGCGTGTATTTCTGAGATTGGAGTGCGTATCAGCATCACCTTGAGTGCCTGCTTTCTTTACACAGTCAAGTCACGTCCTCACCCAGACACAAACGAAACCAAAAACTCAAGCAAGAGGCTGCCAGAGAGGAAGAGATGGAGGGAAAGAAATTGGTGAAGAGAGGAAGAAATAAAGGTAAAGAGAGCGAGGAGTCCAGGTCCCACAGAGAAAACGTGTGTGTATGTGTTTGCGTGCGAACGGCAACATTTCCCATTTCTTATTTGGCAGTTTAAGTTGCTCACCTGCGCCTGAAAGTCTGAAATATAAGCTTAAGTTGTCAGGGCGATGTCGTGCTTTCACCGCAAATTCCACCTTACAGTCAATTCCCGACGCACTACACCACTCTACATCTGACAGATATTTCACAAGGAAATTGCGTAGCAACAGAAGCTCAGGAGAAGCGAGGAGAGAAGGAAGAAAGGGGAAGAAGGGGAGAACAGTGGGAATGTGCAGAAGAGAGACTAAGTGGGGATTGGGCGGGTAGGAAAGGGAGCAAGGAGGAAAGAAAACAGATGCTTGGAGAAGGGAGAGGAATGGGGAAAAAGGCACAACAAAGCAGGTGAACAGGGACTGAGGAGGGAAGGAGTAATATAGTGGGTGAGGTAGAGGAAAGGACAAACGTATAAGGAGCAAAGAGGAGAAGGTTGGATCAAGCAAAAAATCGTGACTGAGTGGAGCTGAGCTATGAATGTTGCATGGTGAATGGGACAGCTGTCTGGAAAATAGTCCACAGAGATGCATGGATCGTTTCAGGGCATCAAGATGAGAAGGGGGGGGGGGGGGGGGGGGGGCATTTACAATCTACAATAAGAAAAACTGATGCACTGCAGCAATAGCTAAATGATGTGCTCTGCAGTTTGGGGTGGGGGTTTGGAGTTTGGGTGTCCAGCCTTCGGGAATAAGCCTAGATAATCCTGTCGACTGCTGGTGTGTGTGTGTGTGTGTGTGTGTGTGTGTGTGTGTGTGTGCGTGTGTGTTTGTTTGAGAAGAGTGTGGGGGGGTTAATAGAGATATGGCAGTGACTGGAACGAGGACTGAAGATAGAGGCCGAGAACTAAAGAAGATGGACTAAGGTGGGTGGGTGGGTGTGTGTGTGTGTGTGTGTGTGTGTGTGTGTGTGGGCTGTGAGGGCCTGAGCCCGCAGTCCAGATGAAGGAAAGTAATAAGGCTTAAACACACACACACACACACACACACTAGAGGTGCGGCTATCTTTGTTACTTGAAAGCTGCCGATAACAGCGGTTAATATTTGATGCCAATACATAGAGCATGCGGATCATTTTCATTCAACTTACAAACATTTGGTGCCTCTTCCAGCTCTATGTTTTTATTCTTGGACAATGGAGCAGAACTGCATGATTCACAGTTCAAAAAGACTCATTTGTGCAAAACCCTCAGCTCATTTTTAGAGCCTGACCAGTATAGGATTTTAAGACCAGCATCGACACCAGTGTTTGGTGATTTAATGAAATAAATTTAATGAGAACATGAAACATAAATATTTGTTATGTGTAGTTATAGCATGACAACACTTTTTAAAAATAATCATGTTTCACTGTCATTGTCTCTGGCTAATATTGGCTGATACTCATTTTTAGCTACCATTGCTTTCTAACTTCCCTCTGATTGGCTGCTTCTTAAAAACAAAAGACTGATGGAGCTGCTTTCCTCACGACCAGGGCCATGTGCCTGAGATGACCATGTAAAGCATATCTATTCTCAATGGCATCACGCAGAGCCAAGAGTAGAAAAACTGCTTCATTGTAGAGGAATCGCTTTACAATAGAGCAGAGTTTGTAATGCATGATGATGGCTGCGATGGTGTTTGGTGGTGGAGGGATTTCCACTATAGGTTAGTGTCAGCAGTCATCTCTCATTTAGCGCTCCTTTCAGCTTCACCCAAGCACAGATGATGCTGTGGTCAATTTTCTTAGCTAATATATTCTCTCCCGAAACACCCTGATAACACCACCTTTATTAGTTAACATCACCTTATGCTCAAGTGTGAGGTGCATTGTCCTTTGCAAGTGCATGCGTATCTTCGTGTGTGTGTGTGTGAGAATCAGAGAAAGATGGAGGGAGAGTTTGACAGTATATTTGTGTGTGTCAATAAGCAGTGCTGCTGTTTTTTCTCCCCTTTTTGGACAGCTGTATGAATTAGGATTTGCGTGTGCTTATAAGAGTCAAATGAAAGGCACTGAGGATGAGATGATTTACTCTCGTCGGCTTAAACGAGCCCATCACCAAATCACACGCGCATTAAAATCCAAAATGCTCCTGATTATAGACCAGTCAAACACACTGACTATGAATGCTAAGAAACCAAAAAGATTTTCAAGTTGCCCTCTACGCGCTCAGTCTTCTCGCTTTATACAGAAACCTTTCCCTTATACTACCCTTTCTTCTTCTCTTCTCTTTTACGGCTGTTATGTAGGCCCAGGAACATTGTTAAAGCTCTGAGACCTTGACCCGTTCTATTCTTCTGTTTACTTGTTCGAAAGGAGAATACAAATCTTTATGCCGTGTTTGATGAAACCGTCATTTAAATGCCACAATGTAATCTGAGACATAGAGCCGTCCTGACGCACGGCATAAGCCAGACTGCAAGTAAAACCTCATTGGAGGGACAGTTTGATTGGACGCCTGCCAGTGCCCATGACCCTCTCATTCAATTGTACACGAAGACAGCAGTCCTTAGGGTGCATTTAGGCGCTCCTGTTTACAACAATCTGGATTGTTTACGGCCGATATTTAACAGGTAACAGGACAGTGGCAAATTCTGAAGGGAGGCGCTTTTTTCTCTTCGCTAAGCCTCTGTTGTAGCTCCAGCGAAGCCAGTCAGTACGCCATTAATCTGCTTTTAATTAGATTAAAGCGTCTCTCACAGAAACAGGAAGCAGCACTCTTGTGTCTCGAACAGGGCCAAACAAAGGCTCCAATTGGCAACTAAATCTCACAGTGCTTCCTCCTACTTTCCTGGAACCATTCTTGTCTCATAATTATCACTTTACTCCAACTGCTCAGGTTTGGGGAGATGTGGGAGGAGAATGACATGGTTAATCATCTGAAGAGCCTGATGTTGCTGGCTACTGTGAATTCCTGGCACTTTTTTGGAGTTTCACAGAGCACAGTAGGAGGAGACAGAGGGCACTGAGGGTTTTTGAATAGGAAACAAAGTTAGAGCTGTTATGTTAATGCACTGCTAGTGGAGAAGTGCTGGGAATTAGAGATGCCCCACTGTCCTCTGCCAAACGCAGGTGGATAAATGCTGCCATGCATGAACACACACAAAACACATAATAATCTTCAAGGACTTCACTCCACTAATGATGTGTAGCACAGTCACTCTCTATGAGCTCTCCTAGGAATAGCATTATTATGCAAACCTCTTTGTATTTCCAACAAAACACACGGTGGTCCCACTTACATAAACCTCTTGCTCCCCTCATTTGTTTTTCACTCCGTGCCTTATTATCAGTCCTTTTCATCACTGAGTAGTTGAAGCGGGAGTCGCAGTAGCCAAAATGTCAGCTCGGAGCCGCTGGCTATTCTTATAATTAGTCCTTTTTCCTGTGTGTTTTATTAGCAGCAACAAAGGCAAAACTGGAAGACAGGGAGTGTCAAGTTAGCTGTAGGTGGCTGAGTGTGCTCAGCGGATGACACTCCAAACAGCTGGTGTGGCAGATAGGGAATCAGATTTAATCTCAGCAAGGTGGGAAGTGGGCGTGTGGAAAAAACATTAGCATCTGGGTAAGCTTTTATAATATTTCTTTTTTAATATGTTGGTATACAAGCAAATTATGGTACTACAATGGTAATTTCACTATAAATTTAACTCTCAAACACCACAAACCTTTGGCTGATATGCTCCTCCACCATCACCCATCATGGCATTACAATATACCAGGTCATTTACAGATCCAGACAGTAGTTTTCAATGGTATTAAATGCTTTCTCATTAACTGATATTAGGGCTGGGCGATATGACCCAAAATTCATATCTCGATATTTTTTAGCCGGATGGCGATATAAGATATATATTCAATTCAATTCAGAGAAAAACCCAACAATCATATGACCCCCTATGAGCAAGCACTTTGGCGACAGTGGGAAGGAAAAACTCCCTTTTAACAGGAAGAAACCTCCGGCAGAACCAGGCTCAGGGAGGGGCGGCCATCTGCTGCGACCGGTTGGGGTGAGAGAAGGAAGACAGGATAAAGACATGCTGTGGAAGAGAGACAGAGGTTAATAACAGATATGATTCAATGCAGAGAGGTCTATTAATACATAGTGAGTGAGAAAGGTGACTGGAAAGGCAAAACTCAATGCATCATGGGAATCCCCCGGCAGCCTACATCTATTGCAGCATAACAAAGGGAGGATTCAGGGTCACCTGGTCCAGCCCTAACTATATGCTTTAGAAAAAAGGAAAGTTTTAAGCCTAATCTTAAAAGTAGAGATAGTGTCTGTCTCCCGAATCCAAACTGGAAGCTGGTTCCACAGAAGAGGGGCCTGAAAACTGAAGGCTCTCCCTCCCATTCTACTTTTAAATACTCTAGGAACAACAAGTAGGCCTGCAGAGCGAGAGCGGAGCGCTCTAATAGGGTGATATGGTACTACAAGGTCATTAAGATAAGATGGGGCCTGATTATTTAAGACCTTGTATGTGAGGAGCAGGATTTTGAATTCAATTCTGGATTTAACAGGAAGCCAATGAAGGGAAGCCAAAACAGGAGAAATATGCTCTCTCTTTCTAGTCCCTGTCAGGACTCTTGCTGCAGCATTTTGGATTAGCTGAAGGCTTTTCAGTGAGTTTTTTGGACATCCTGATAATAATGAATTACAGTAGTCCAGCCTGGAAGTAATAAATGCATGAACTAGTTTTTCAGCGTCACTCTGAGACAGGATATTTCTAATTTTAGAGATGTTGCGCAAATGGAAGAAAGCAGTCTTACATATTTGTTTAATATGTGCGTTGAAGGACATGTCCTGGTCAAAAATGACTCCAAGGTTCCTCACCGCGTTACTGGAGGCCAAGGTAATGCCATCCAGAGTAAGAATCTGATTAGATACCATATTTCTAAGATTTTCAGGGCCGAGTACAATAACCTCAGTTTTATCTGAATTAAGAAGCAGAAAGTTAGCGGCCATCCAGGTCTTTATGTCTTTAAGACATTCCTGCAGTTTAACTAATTGGTGTGTGTTATCTGGCTTCATGGACAGATAGAGCTGGGTGTCATCTGCATAGCAGTGAAAATGTATGCTATGTCTTCTAATGATACTGCCTAAGGGAAGCATGTATAATGTAAACAGAATTGGTCCTAGCACTGAACCCTGTGGAACTCCATAATTAACCTCAGTGTGTGAAGAGGACTCTCCATTTACATGCACGAATTGGAGTCTATTAGATAGATATGATACAAACCACTGCAGCGCAGTACTTGTAATACCTACAGCATGTTCTAATCGCTCTAATAGGATATTATGATCAACAGTATCGAACGCTGCACTGAGGTCTAGCAGGACAAGCACAGAGATGAGTCCACTGTCAGAGGCCATAAGAAGATCATTTGTAACCTTCACTAAAGCTGTTTCTGTGCTGTGCTGAGCTCTGAAACCTGACTGAAACTCTTCAAATAAACCATTCCTCTGCAGATGATCTGTTAGCTGTTTGACAACTACTCTTTCAAGGATTTTTGATATGAAAGGAAGGTTGGAGATTGGCCTATAATTAGCTAAGACTGCTGGGTCTAGAGATGGCTTTTTGAGTAAAGGTTTAACTACAGCCAGCTTGAAGGCCTGTGGTACATAGCCGATTATTAGAGATAGGTTGATCATATTTAAGATCGAAGAATTAATTAATGGCAGGACTTCTTTGAGCAGTTTTGTAGGAATGGGGTCTAAAAGACACGTTGATGGTTTGGAGGAAGTAATTATTGAAGTTAACTCAGAAAGATCAATTGGAGAAAAAGAGTCTAACTTAATATCAATGGTACTAAGAGTAGCTGTAGATAATATTACATCTGTGGGATGATTATTGGTAATTTTTTCTCGATATATTTTTTTTAAAGCCATAAAGTAAGAACAAAAAGAGAGTTCTTAGTCAAAGCTGTGTCCCAGATGTCACACAGGCACTTTTATTAACATAGAGCAGATGTACATAAAATTTACTCAAAAATAAATTATGAGCATTTATTAAATAATAATGCTCCATAAATAAAAGAAAACAATGTTGTTTTTGTGCATAACAAAAAGCTCACAATTGTGCAGTCAAAATGTAAACTAAAAGACGCTGAGCACAATAACAAAGACAGATTTCACAGCTGCTCTGTTCCCAACTTGTACTGCGTGACTGACAGCCTGGAGTTTGAAATCCACTTCGCAACCACGTCTCTTAACAGGTGCCATTTATGGTCCTTATACACAGTAGGGTAATATTACGTTGAAGCACAGTACGTATCACTCCGCGAGGCTCAGCCGTAATGCTCCGACAATCCATCAAGCGGTGCAGCTCCGTAGCTTACCAAAGTCGTACTAAAACATTTTTTGACAGATTGCTGAGTGCTGTGTACCACATAAAATCGGTTCGCGGCCATCAAGCACAACCAGAATTCATACATAAGGCGCGCTGTCAACTTTTGAGAAAATGAAAGGATTCATTAGCGTGGTTAGCTCGTTAGCGTGGTTAGCTAGCTAACACATTGACGCCGTCCAGCCCCATGCACGGGGCGATGCGCAGTAACTCGTTAAAGGAGATTTGCCGTGTCCATCTTGTTGCTTCCTGCAGGTGAAGCGATGGGGGAGGAGGGGGAGTTGTGTTCAGTGAAGGAGAGGCGAGGCCGAGTAGCGTAAAGACGAAAGTGGACAAAAGAGAGGCAAACTTGCGGCTCCACAAGTATAATTATAATGTAACATAGACTATATCGATATAAAGGATATTGTCAGATCTTATATCTCGTATAAAAATATATCGATATTTTTTAAAAACTCGATATATCGCCCAGCTCTAACTGATATAGTACTCATAAATATTGTATTTAGGCAATGTATTATAGCATAGCTCACACCAGTAGAGGGCAGTCTCTACTGGTGGAAAAAGCAGCTGAGCTCAGTGAGCTGTGAAAGATGGTGACAAAACAAAGGAACAAAAGCAACTTCTAAATAAGAAGGAATACATCTGCCCCTGCCTGGAAGTATTGTGGACTGACTTCTTCGAGCAAGAATCAGTGGAAGAAGGATGGGAAGGGATTTCTCCATTCTAAATCAATTACATTTAAATGTTATATTAGACTAGTTCTGCTACAGTCACACTCGGGAAAATACTCGTGGCACAACCAGAATTATTGCAAGCATGGTTTGAAATGGCTACTCTGAACACAGAGGCCAACTACTTGCAATCAGTTGCCATTCTCACAGTCTCAGAGCCTGGTTCTGCTGGAGGTTTCTTCCTGTTAAAAGGGAGTTTTTCCTTCCCACTGTTGCCAAAGAGCTTGCTCATAGGGGGTCATATGATTGTTGGGTTTTTCTCTGTATGCATTATTTTAGGGTCTACCTTACAATATAAAGTGCCTTGAGCTCACTGTTGCTGTGATTTGTTGCTATATAAATAAAATTATATTGAACTGAAATAAAATTGAATTGGAAAGTGACTTTGGTGTGTCATTAAAATTAGCCAATCCTCAATCTCCCAAAAAATTTCAGTGTAGAAGAGGTTATTCATCAGTTAAGGTCTGGCACCTCTAACAGGTTCTGAGGATACAGGTTTTCATAGTCTTAAGACATTCTGCACCTCCACAGTTCTTTTGTATTTATCTTCTGCGTTAAGCTTGTTGACTTTAAGTTTAAGTGACTTTATGCACGTGCCTTATAAATGAAACTGCTGTTTCCATTGTCAGGGTGATAATAAAAAGCCAATAAGATGGAGTCTGTCTGGTATCAGTCTGCTGTCAGTTTGGCTTAATGGGATGAAATTGCCAATTACATGCAATCTGTTTGTGAGAATACAACAATTAACTGCAACAAATTGGTGAAAATCACAAATCTGTTGGCATCTAAATACACAGAAAGTTCCATTAAACAAAAACAAACATTAACTACTCACTATTACCTATGCCAGAACCTCAAAGAGAGAACCCTCACTGGGTGTTGCACACTGCTTTTTCTCACTCAATGGACATCATGGCAGGGTCTAATGATTGTGATATATGAAGCTGTTTGTTATTGTCTAAAATATAGTTCAGCTAACTTACCGGCAATTACACTGTTAACAAAAGCACGTGGGAAGGATACAATGTAACAAAAGCCCAAAGTTGGCATTGGTGTCATCTAATTTAGTGGTTGCAAGGATCACATAACACAATACAGAACTCCATAACCTCACGGGGAGAATCATGTCACTGTAATGTGCCATAGGGAAAGACTTCCCAGCATATACTTTCACAGGGCTCTTACCAACAGATATTACTTATCAAACCAGGAACGGGGGAAAGTTTCACACCTTTTAACATTAGGATACAATGTGTCTGATTTCTGTCTCAAATGCTTCTTGCCTGTCTTTTTGCTCTTACAGCTATTTAATCACCCATAGACATACAAAGTGTAAATGGGTAGTACGATCTGTGTCTTTATGTAAAGGCATCACTTATCTCTTGTTGCCACAATTTTTTGTTAGTGATAGACACAGTTTAAAAGAAAATGCTTGAAGAGCATGATTATGACTAAGTTTGGTTCCAGGATTCGTTTGTTTAGTTATACTCCATGTAAATATAAAGTCTCCTGTGTTATAATATCTGTTTTGGGGTTTTGTTTGTTTGCATCCAATTTAGTTTTGTCTCATCTGACTGTTGTGACAGCAAGGGAACAGAAATATAAAACCGATCCGAGTCAATCGTCCTTTTCTTAGAGCAGGGTAGACCTTCCTCTGGACATGGCTGCATCCACTATAATAAGGACACACAACACATTGTGAATTTGGCACAAGGAAGGTGTAATGCCAAGAGAAATGCAACGACAGCAGCTACAGAGAGACAGAGAGTGATACAAGGTGCCAGACAGTCTGGAACCAACACTGTGCGGAGTGGATGCTATGTGTCAAGACAGCCAAGAAGCTGAGGGTGAGAAAGTATGTGTGAATGTGCATCGGCCATGTGTCTGTGCAAGCATTATATGCTTATATACACGCTTTGTTTGCCATCTGCATGTCTGGATTAGATGGTCGTGACGTAGCCATCACTATTAGAGGTCTCACCTGGCAGCAAAATGTAGCGCCAGGAGAGGAGATGGAGCAGGGTGGCAATTGGAACAAGCAAGTGGTGCGTTTTTGTGGTTAACAAAGGGGCAAGTGAGTCACTGCAGTCAGCTGGTTGCGGACTAGCATGAAGACAGCGAGGCCAGGTGTCAGCATTCGTTATGGAGGTGTTAAATTCCAAAGGCATGAAAATAGAGAGCTTCTACTTGGTACCACTGCTTGGAATTTGGGAGATGGTGAGGTGTTTATTGTAGGCTAAACTTTTCCTCCTGACTAGAATTGTGTTTATCTGAAGTAGACTTGCCAGCAGGGTAATGACGCAAAGATTCCTTATTTTGAAAAATGGATCTGCTTTATCACATTTCCCTGCTGAGGCAGGATGTTCATCAAGCCTTTGGGCAAGTGGCTGTTTTTATCCTTTTCCTCCACCACTTGAAGCCATAAAGAGAGATATAGCAGGGAGGATTAAAAGAATCAGATTCTTGCCACAGAGCCATTAAGTGAAGTATTTCTCCTCCATGTGAGGTGACAACACCAGAGACAAACAATCAAAGTGGAGCTCTATTTTCTCTAACTCAATTGAGCCCCTGACTTTTCCGACATCAAGAGCTAAGACGCATCAGAGACAGAGATGACTCCGACAGCAAAACAGTCAGTGTTCATTACACTACACATCGAGATCCCCAGTGGGTTGATATCAAAGTGGGTTACAGAATACAATAAATAACAGCTCACACTAGTGTTGTTTGTCAATGCTAAGACTTCTCCGCAAATTAAATGCTTGGCTTGCTAGAAAAACAAAAAAACAACAACAAAAAAACAGTGATGCATGTTACACAGTTGTCGTCTTTGTAAACGCGGGTGTTTTCTCAACTGCTGGTTGAGAGACGAGGGTTGTGGGTTTGCGCGACAAGAGGAGTGCAATAAATCTCTCATGGATGGAGAGAGCACCAAAGTGGCAGAGAGCAAGACAAATGAGAATTAGTACTGGAGGTGGAAAGAGAAATGGAAAGCGCTGAAGCTTTTCAAACCCAATGTCTTTATTGCTCCGTCACATTGCCCTTATTGTCAAGATATGACTAATTAGCTATACTTAAAGCAGTTTGGATCAAAAAGCTTCACTTGAAATTAGACACAGATTACCAAAAAGATTCATCATGGTGGGAATAAGCACTGACACATCAAACACATCCACCAAGTTTCCAACCATTTCCTCATATGAAAACATACAAGTAGTGTAGCAGTAAAAGGGTATTAGGGTTTTAACTATTGATCATTTTTCTGCAGAAAGAATGATCTCAGTCTTTTCATAAGTCGCAATGATTGCAGAGTTTCTGCCCTGGTGTTATTAGCCAAGGTCCGCTTGGGCTAAAACAGCTTGAAAAACCCACAAAGACACTTTAAAAAGGACAAAACAACAAAGCAAATGTTAGAGAGCTGATATCTGTCCACTTATCTCTACTAATTAGTGACTATAACAGGCTAGAAGGTTTTTGGGAACAGCGTTAACTGCTTCTCATTGCTCTCTCGCTCTTATATATAAACACCTTGACATCTTTTTCTGTCTCACTTGTCACCCATGGTGAGTGCAGAGATGCACCTAAACCAAAGCTCTGTTGTTCCATGTGTGGCTCACAATTAGCGTTACAGAAGGGTACTGGTGCCAAATTAATTGAGGGCAATGTTAAAATGCCCCGCTGCCAGTCAAACTGCTGGTGGAGACCCTGCTCGGGTCTTTTTTTTTTTAATTTAGTAGTATATGGCCAAGTGCATACAAAAGTAATGATATTTTCACTCACTTCAGTATATCAGTTTAATCTAATTAATATTTAATCATTAGCAGAGTGCCCACATTTTACAACTCTGTCTGCACTATAAAAACAGGGATGGTAAAAAGAAAGAATAATTAAGAGGCTTTCTCTAGCATACACAAAACACTCCCTCTGAGGTAATTACACTAATAAACTCTTTCTTAAGAGTTTAAGATTATTTGATGAACTGGTTAAAATCTGCAGCTCTTCTGATTAATTGCTCCTTCCATAATTCTTCTTCTACCCTATTGCAATCTGGAAATATTAAATATCCATCCATCCATTCGCGTCCGCTTATCCTTTTCAGGGTCGCGGGGGGCGCTGGAGCCTATCCCAGCTGTCATAGGGCGAGAGGCAGGGTACACCCTGGACAGGTCGCCAGTCTGTCGCAGGGCCAACACACAGAGACAGACAACCATTCGCACTCACATTCACTCGCACATTCACACCTATGGGCAATTTGGATTAACCAATTAACCTATCCCCATTAAGTGCATGTCTTTGGACAGTGGGAGGAAGCCGGAGTACCCGGAGAGAACCCACACAAACACGGGGAGAACATGCAATATTAATATTTAGGTATTAATGTTTCTCCTAGGGTTGCATAATTAAATAAACTAAACTACATTGCACTTTTAAAGAAAATGGAAGACGATCTGGCTAGATGGAAGTCTCTATATTATTCATGGGAATCGTCGCTTCAATAAAAAACGCTGGTCTAAGGAGCTTGGAAAGAAAGACGTGTGGACTTCTTTAAGTTTCTGGAAGACGTTTCACCTCTCATCCAACAAGCTTCTTCAGGTCTAAGAGCAATTGGCGGAGAGTCCTATTGGACTCAAAGGCTACGTCCACACTAGCCCGGATAGATTTGAAAACTGCGTTTTCGTTTGAAAACACTCCGTGTCCACACTAGCATTTTCGGTCGTTTTCACAGAGTTGTGCGTCCACAATGAAATGGCCGAAAACGCTTACGTTCCAGTACTGCGCATGCGTGAAACGCAAGAAGATTCAGCCTGCCTCATTTCTGTCTGCTGTTTATTTACTTTCCGGCTCTTTGAAACGTCGCGGCAAAATGTCGAGGAAAAGCACCGAGTTTTTTAAATGGACTGACAATGAGGTGGAGTTGTTGCTGCGAGTAACACAAAAGCACAATGTGCAAAAAGTGAGTGAGAGTTAAAGAATTTGAAGAAAAGCTACGTGAAGCATGTACAGACTGATTAATCTTTAATAGGGCTGTCAAAGCAAACAAAACAACTGCTGTATAATGCCCTCTGCTATCTTTGTTTAATTGGTCACATGACTGCATCACATGACTAAAATGTGTCATCGTTTTCAAAAGTCTCCGTTTTCGCTGTCCACACTGCGACGCAAAAGCACCATCTTCAAACGTATTCGTTTTAGAGAGCGTTTTCAAAACGCTGCGTTTTCCTTCAGGTAAAACACCGTATCAGTGTGGATGGGAAGCCAAAACGGAGAGAAAACGATGCGTTTTCAAATGAAAACACATTCGTGTGGACGTAGCCAAAGAGGGTCATGGACCCCCTTTTGTTCCTCTCCCTGATCACACGAGCCAAGGTGTGAAAACTGGTGTGGGTCATAGTCAGCCAAGGTTTGACACCTTTCCACACTCTATCATGTGACTTATTGAGAACAAATGACCCAAGATGTGAGTGGGCGTTAAGGCGTCTGGGAAGGGATCTCGAATCTGGATTATAGATGGCAGACGGTTGGTGTCGTAAGCCCCGCCCTCTGTTCAAATATGGTCATTCACAGTGGACATAGATGGCTTCTTTCACTCCTCTTTCAAACCATCTGTCTTCTCTGTCCAAAATGTGAATATTGGCATCCTTGAAAGAGTGACCTTTGACCTTTAGATGCAGATGTACAGCCGAGTCTTGGCTGGGTCTCAAAAACACTGGGATGTCGTGATTGGAGAAGACTCGCCTGAGTTTCTCTGAGGGGCTGATTGACCCTCTGGGCGTATTAGTGCCAGGACTAAGGTTTGGTTTGTTCTCTGACATGCACTGGCAAGTATGGGATCTTTGGGACTCCCCCCATGACTGCTGTAAGTACACAGTCTTCATCTTAAAGTGCCCATAATGACATTGAGTTTAAAGCTTTTCCATTCTGCAATCTGATCCCACTGATAATATATGCATTTGTGGTCGGAGGCATGTGTAAGAATGATTTTACTGCAGGCCACAAATAAAGTTATCTTAATTCACTTGGGGGAAAAAAAATCTTTTATTAGCTGAGCGAGCAGTTGGTCGATTTTTAAAGGCTGAAGCTTGTTTTTTTATGTCTCAAGGTAAAACGCTCTTAGTCCTGGTTTGGCTATGATCTGAACTCTTGTACTCGCACACTTTGGATGCTCTGGCTCACTGAAAACACAAATACATCCTCAGCTGTGTGAGGTGCTTTCCACCCTCCTGCATCATGAGAGTACTCTGACAGTAAAGCATAAGAGCACAGATAAAGGGAAACATATGAAGACTGTAAATGTAAGGTCTAATTAATTGGATACAGTGTTTCCTCAAAGGAAAGCTAACAACTGTTTCTCTGTCCTTTCAATATTTTATTCAGGCTGGAAGAAACCAGGAAGAACCAAGATTCCATTCAGGTTTCCCCCCCTCACCACTCTTAAGCCACTTTCACATATGTTGGAAAAACCAAATTGGAACATTATTATTGGAACAGTCGTCCTTGCTCGTATGCAGCACACATGTGCTATTCTCACACAGCTGCAAATCGGCACAACAGGACATCACACGGACTTGGTGCTAAGGAGTCGGCTGATCATAAACCTTTTAATGCTTTAGAATTGATTAAGTATGATCTATAAGTTAACTGCATAAACCCTTTCACATCTTTTCCGTTCTCCCACCTCCTTCTCCTCTCCTGACCTTTTTCCAATCTAAGGGTAAAAGCTGTGGTTTCAATTAACTGCTGGGAAAATGTTTCAACATCTCAGGGGCTGCCACACTCACAGGCTCTTTAATGGAAAGGGTCTTTTCACAATTCTTAATCACTTTTGTTACAGCTCCCCTCCCCAGTAACTTTGGACTTCTCTAATGACGGGATAAATAACTCCGACCTTCAGTCATGCTGACATTTATATAACATTATTTTATAAGCCATACTTTACACAGCAGCTATTTCTAATCCCTGAACTACATTATTTCTCTTCCAGTGCTCACAGTACATAAAGTTGTAGTCAAATGACACCAATGCTGGAACTACAGCCTTGGACTTTTGCAGTGGGCAAACTTCCTACAGGTATTACACAACTTTTCACTTTTGTTTTCAAGAAACTAAATCATTCAATCTTATAAAAGTTCACAAACGATTTTTTGTTAAATTATTGTTTTAATGTCAGACAGTTATAGTTTTTATCCTTTCAGCCCTGGTGGTGTTTAACAGCCTTTAGATGCTACTGAAAAACTACAGGCCCTTATAGTATCTGTGCACACAGATCAGAGGGCTATTTTTCAGAGATTCAAATTATCATTGGACTGTGATATCGGCTTATTGATCCATAATCTGAAAAATAACCTGTTCCCACACAGGCTAGGTCTACACCGTACGTTATCATGGTAATATACCCTGGTAAGAAGTGAACCGTCTTCATAATAATCCTAAAGTTACATAGTTAAGCTCAAATCCTGCTTCGTAGCTCAGGTCTCTGTTATATCGGCCATCTGCTTTCACAGAACAATTTTGGAAAAACCTGATGTACTCTGACTGCCCAGCAACAACTTAGCAGACACACAAAGTACAGCATTTAACTGCTATTAGTCAGTGTCGGGCATGTTGTGTTACTTATTCACATCTGAAGCTTTTAGTATCTTTAAAAAGTTGTCTCAAAACATGCATCAGACAGCCCTCTAATCACAACCGCTGTCAAAATAAAATGCCCACAGAGCCCTTGCTCTCTTGTCTCCTCTTTTCTTCTTTTTCCAGCATACACACACACACACACGCACACACACACACACACACATAAACAAGATTAATCATTGCCCACTGCCAGGTCCAGCATGCTCCCTGCATTGACCTCTCCCTGCCTGACATCAGATCAGGACTGGGATACACATGTAATCTCCCATATCTCCCTCAGCCTTGGGAGCTGCTCTCGCTCCCTCATTGCAAACGCCCCCCAGGTGACCAGCGGATGTGATGGTGATGGTGGTGGAGGAGGTGGGTAGTGGAGTATGTGCCCCAATCACACAAATACACATTTTCACAGAAAAAACAAACAAGGCACCCAGAGGACTTTTACAGTCTTTCAGTAGCAAGCGCGTCCATCCCTGATGTTTCCCAGTGAAGAAAAAGTGATAAATGTGCTTTAAAAGACATTGTGGGTTTTGCTCTGGTGATTAAGCTTATTATCCATGCATCTCACTGTTGTTATTCTGCTGTGTGTTGAGCTAATAAATGTCAAATATGATTTGTCTGTCTGCGAGCAAGAAAATGCCGGGGCCGCTCTCTACAACACGAACCCATACACTCATCTCAGCTGTGCATGACATTTAGGCCTATAACGATAATTGCTTTCTCTGGAGTCTAAACTCTGACGGGAGTTGTTTCCACACTGTGTAATGCAATCGCAGCACCAGCCTAGCTGCTATAGATCCTCAGCTGCAGTGTGGCAGCTTGGCTTTTACCCATGAAAACCCAGCCAGTGGAAAATATTAATTATTATCCTTGTAGCTCATCTACTTTCCTTTACTTTAGGGGCAATTTAAAAAAAGGCAAAATCTGCTTAACTTGGAAAAGCACAGCAATTAATTGTGATCTAGTTTAACGAGGGCCCACTTTGACGTGTTAATGTGGCTAATTAACAGTCAATCAGGAAGTGATATGGACTTTGAGTGCCTGCCACTAGACATTAGCCACATTTCTATCCAAAGTACCCAAAGCTTCTACTTACAAAAACTTTTTAATGTAACTAAAAGGTGCTTTGAGAACAATGGTTGTCTGCATTTTCACTGTTCAAGCATCGGAGTACATTAGATAAAGTAATCTGCCGATGTTGTGACAGGTAAATCTGAGCAGCGAGACGGCACTCTGGAGGATACAACCACTTTGGCAGAGGAAACTTGCCAAAGATACACACAACTGTGGTGAATTTTTGCAAGCTTTTTACCAGAATTGTCTGTGAGGTGGCAGAGATAGACAGGGTGAAATGTCAGCCAATCAGCACAGCAAGCCCCACACCCAAAGTTGCTGAACTCTGAGAAAGTACAGCTGCGGAGCGGTGACTTTCAAGGGAATAAATCAATTTCCACAAACTTAGATGCTGGTCCCTCCAAAGGTTCCTGCAGTAAGTTAAGTGGTTGGTAATGAAGGTGCTGATGTGTTAATACCACACAGGGGTGTTTAACAAGGGCATGCGAATTCCACAGACACCACGGACACTTTACTGCAGAGTAATGTACTGTACTGACATACACATGAGCAAATATACATCTTTCTCCTAACTCGATGAGGTTTGTACTGCAGGCTAATTTGCTTTTATGACAGTCAACTGCCTGAGAGGCTATGCCTGCCTGCCTGCCTGCGCGCGCGCACGCACGCACGCACGCACGCACGCACGCACGCACACACACACACACACACACACACACTCTACTGCATGAACCACATGTCAAATCTGGGAATGATGCCCCCTGCAATGTTACCTAACATCATGTCTGTTTGTACAATGCATTAGACAACAGAGAAGAGAGAATAAGAGTCTTTTAATATTTGACTATGATCAATAAATAATAATCAGTTTGTGGATTCACAGACTGAAATTAAGGCCTCAAACAACCATGTTTTCCCAGTAACCACACTGACTCAAGTTCTCAAGCAACAGCTAAAGACATCTCATACTCAAGCTTTGTGTGTTGCTGACAAACATTTTCTACAATACTCCAGGGTGGAAGCAATGTGGCTTCTAGTTATTATGTGATAATAAATCCTTTGGGTAAGGGTAAGGTCGACTTTCCTAATCTTTTGAACGTAGTCAACCTAAATCAGGAAGTTATGACATGCCAGCTTGTTACTTTTCCACTGTGTAAATACTTGGCAACTGTATTAGCAGAAGGTTTGCTGTAAACAATGTGGCTTATCATGAATGATTAACATGATTAACGTTGCAGGGAGATGGTCAGCACCTCAGCAGTTGCTAATTAAGTCATTATATCGTGATGGCACAAACAATAAAAGCTTTTAAAAAAAACTTGAAAACTGAAACGTTCAAGAGGACCTAAGTGTTTTTGTTTTTTTAAAACCAGAACCAGAAAAAACTCTGGGAAGTTACTGGTCAGAGCCAAGATTTTTTTTTAAATCAAATTACCTGGCAGAGCTGCTACACCTGTGTTTACTGTTTAAATTTGTGAGCTTTAGACTTCACTCACACAAGACTTGACACTGGTTGGTGACTTCCTGAACCCCAGTTTCACACAAGAGACTGACAGCAACCTTCAGAAACCACTTGCCAAACCAGTCCTGGAATGCAACCAGCAGTTGCCAGGGGATCACAGTGTGGTCTGTAGACTGATGCTTTAGCAATCAGTTTCAGAGCAACTGCCACCACCTACAACTGGATAGGGAATACACATGTTTCCTTCATGACCTGTGGTTGCCAGATGATCAGTAAAGCGCCATTTCTATGAGGTACTCATCAACATTGGTTCCTAGGTGGAAGTACCTGGTACCAGGTACTTTTTTAGCATCCTACGTTTGCTCAGTTGAGCTGAAAATATGACGTCAGACTGTATTCCACTGATTGACCAAGGTATGACGCCACTGGATGAGTCATGAGCGACACCTTCACAAGAATCAAACCCACCATTTTTGCAACCCGGCAACACACAAATGACATCGTGAGACTTGAGCCACGTTGCTATAACAACAGCACCCATACTGAACATACATGATGTAAAAGAAGATGCTGTCCATCCACTCCTAAGGTGCACTGTCAGAAACAACTTTGAGCACAGAGCAATTCAACATATTTAACAAAAGATGATTTTCAGCCTCCGTATACAGTCAGAGGCTGTTTATTGCCTGTTGTGCCTCAGTGCATTGTCACAGCATTTAACAAAAAGAAGGGCTTACAGAATTGATGCTCTCACAAGCTGCAAACAATCAACCGTCCCACTGGAGGCACAAAACCATCAAACAAAGCTAGCTCAACAGCCAGCTAGCCGAGAGCCTCTTTCTCACTCAAAGGCCTCCCACACTCTTGTTGACCACCACAGAAACGACTTGCCCCCACCCCACCCAACCCAACCACTCACTCACTAGATGAGATGTTCTGTATAGATTTAGCGTTAAAATGTTTTGCTCACAAAGGCCTACCTTTTGATGGCTCTGTGCGCTTAGGCAGATCCAATGTGTCGTAGCTTTTGTCATTCTCACCGTTTTTTCTGCCTGGAGGAGAGGAAGGAAACGAGGACGTCAGTGTCAGACAACTGGATATTGAAAAGAGACCCCAGGGTTATGCTGAGGATGATGTCAAAATCTTTGGACCGTAGGGGCAGAAAATGCATCTCAAACAACAAATAACGCACAAGTGTTTAAATGTACACACAGTACACAGATGTAGCAACATGATATGTACAAACACTAAACTGCTTCCCTTCAGGAAATAATTTACATCAGTTGTCTAAATCCAGGTTCAAGGATAGAGGATTTTTTTTTGAACAAATAAAGTTAGTGTTAGTTGTCTCCTCCAAATAGTTATATATGATTTATTTAAAGAAAAGTTTATAAAAAATATTTTAAATGTAAGTCAATGGAAAATTTTATTTCTATATTTCAAGCTTGGCCTTTTATAAAGTGTTTCACATTTCAAGTCAAGTCATCATTCTGTTAAAGTGACTTTATGCTGTTGTTCAGGTAAAGATGGTTTTTATTTCATTGGCTAAACAAGAAAAAGTGACATCATGGCTTCATCCAAGCGTGAAAGGTCACATGACTTTTACTACACATGGAAAAAGCTTGGCCAGCTTTGACTCCAGTGAAATGTAAATGCAGTTGTCACGGGGTCTGTGTGTGGCTTCGCATGCTCCTTGCACACAGGCTAAGAGAGAGATGTCTGCAGGATTGTAAACAGTGAAAATGCTCGATTTGTATGAAAAAACGACATGAAGCCAGGCGTCAGATTCACAGAAATCCATGTCTGAATGAGGCTTTAGTGTTGCAAAACAAGATGCTGGTAAGATGGGAAGCTAGTAGCCATGGTGTCAGAATTTTCCCTCGCTGCCACCACAGCAAACAAAGAACCAGCACTGCTGTCTGAAAGCATAAAAAAAAAAAGTCTGCAAGACCCAAAAAGCCCAAACATTCAAATCCGTAAAGAATCATTTACCTCTATATTTTTTGCACACTTAAATGTTCCAGATAATAGAAAACTGTAGCGCACGATCCAGGCAGCTTTAATAAAGTATTTTTTAGCTTTAATTATTGACATTCTCAGAAGTTTCAAATCACAAACGATCAAACAAATGCATAAAAAAACTGAGTGTGCAGCAGAGCTTGACATTTATGCTTAAGTGTACTAGAAAGGGGTGAAGAGCTCCAGTTGGATACCGTTAGCGGTGTTCTTCAAAGCTGTCAGGATTCATTTTATCTGGAGTCTAAAAGAATTCACACCAAAGTTCAATTTGGGGATAGATGTGCAAATTTCCATTTCAGCATCTCTGGTTCGCTGGATTAGTCAAGCTCCACTTAAGAACACTACAAAGACAGATTTGTTGTTGACTTACCGGTTTTAGCACTCGTTTTACCTTTCACCTTTCTTAGAGGACTGACAAAAAAATCCAACCAACTAATTCTAACAAACTGAGGAGTTTGGGACAGGTGGAAGTCTATAATGCTCAGAGCTACGGTCGGTAGGTATGGTAAGGGAATGTGTGTGGAATGAATGAAACCCCCGATTTTCTTAAGTCCTTGGAACTTTCTCAGGTTTCTGGAGGACACCCAAAACTACTTCTAACTATATTCTACAGCCAGGGGGAAAGAACGAGGAGGTGGAGGAGGAGGAGGAGGAAGAGGTGGGGGAAGACAGGGAGAGGATGGAGACGAGGAGAGAGCTAAAATGAGAAAGGTTGAAGAGGGGGGCACTCACCTTGATTAAACCATTCCTCTATAGTTAGCCAAGGAAGCAGCAGCAATGCCAAAAAACAAAGCAGGGAGAAGAGAGAAGAGCCATGGTGAAATAGGAGTGTGCTGTGTGTGTGTGTGTCTGTGTCACGAGGCCGTGTAATACATGAGAACAGTTTTTATCAGAAAAAGGAGTCATCTGTTACTGAATAGGAAAGGTGAGAGAGAAAAGAAAACTGACAAATAAGCTAAATAAAGAGAGAAAGACTAAAGAAAGGAAACGGTGCTTTGTATAGATAGCAAGCCATTAGCAGTTCATAGATGGTCTCTGGGACCCATGGGGATAGATTTTAAGGTGTGTGGAGGGCAGTAAAAGACAGAGAAAAGTGTCAGATATAAAGAAAAATGAGAAAGGGGTTTTTAGATAGGTTAGCAAGCAAGAAAGAGAGAAAAGAATTAAAAAAAAAAGGAAAAGGGAAAGATTTTAAAAAACATTAAGTATCAGCTTTAAGAGGGCAGGTGAAATACACATAAAACAGCAGAGACTGCAGCAGCATTTGCGGTGCTAAATTAAAATCACTGCGTGGGAGGGGGAGAAAAGTACTCAAAGAGATTGAAGTAAGAGCCAACAATCAGGCTGTCTATTAGCCAAAACAAAGCACGAGTGCGTGCTGATTATCATGTCATATTTTAAAACAAATGCAACACTAAACGGAAGAAGAGGCCAAACTTAGCCTACTGCTGTACAGTCTGAAGGCTGTAATCATTCACTTTGCACGTGTGTTTACACGTCGGAAAGCATCCGAGCGGTTAACTGGCTTCTTTATTAATCTCTGTACACGTTAAGCATTGTGTTGTCCTGAACCCTAAACTAATGTCGTTCTCCAAAGAGCCATTAGAAGTCAGGGGTCACTGGCTGGTAGTCACATCTCATTGGCTGACTGATTAATGGCGGCCATTACTGTTGTACAGCTGGGCGATAACGGCATCATTTAGATAACAGTCACAGGAGAACACTGATTAAGACCTCTGAAGCAACACATGCATTAAGAGCTGTTGTGTTGCTGTGAGTAACTCCTTTATTTGCACACATTTGTATTGAGAGTTAGATCATCCATGCATCTGTATCTTCTACGAACTGGATAGCTGTGATTGTTTGGTTACAGTGTTTTCATCTCCTCTGTTCATCCTCCCTCTCACCTTTGGCCTTCTTGCCTCCGAAGCAGCCAGCATCGTCTTTCTTCTTCCTTTGTGGTCCCGCTGAACCTGGGGCTTGTAGCGCCGACGGGTCCTGGTACTTTTCGGCCCCCGGCACCTCTTTGTGTACGTGATAGGACAGATTCCTCATAATACAAACACAATTCTCCACAGACTGTGAAACAAAGACGGGAAAATTACCAGCTACATTCATCACAGGAATACTGAACAGCATAAATTCATAAGAACACTACAGCAACAAGCTGCTATTAGAATGAGCTCATTCTGAATCCATGATAGTGGATGACCCGGATGTTGTCTCACCTTGTTGTCCATGTCCTTCTTCCCTACAGCTGACTGAAGAGCGTGCAGCAAAGCGTCCACCAATCCCTCACATTCCCTCAGTCTGCGCCGAGCCTCTGCCCCGTCTGAGCTCACATTTCTACAGAAACAAAGTAACACACATCAAGCTTAGGAGGCGTGCATAGACGAAGATTTGTCTGAGGAAGCGAATGAAAATTTGACCAATAGGGGTTTTTTTTTTTAAATTGGAATAATCACAAGTCAATAGTTTGTGCTAAAAATAATTATAAAATTATCCATTTCAAAATATGACACTACAGTCTCCAGAATCCCATCTCATTGACTCTGGCTGGCATCCAGTGTGAAATACCAATAAAGCAGTAAGGATACTAAATCACAGTACAACTATCCACTGAGAGCCTGCTCTAATTATAAACAGTACTCCTATAACTACTATTTATACCTTCACAAAAATTAGGAAAGGGAAGAGGGAAAGCACCGAAGGCAGTGAAAGTGTTTTTAATAGTCCTAAAGAAGTGAATATAACAAGCATACAGAGAGGATGACAATTACAGCCAGATGTCTCACTGTTCAATAAAAGTGCCATGTAAACCCATATCAGTCTTCCCCAGCCGTGTGATTTTTAGAGTTTCCATGTGACCCACGGCCTCCATCCTCTGTCTGCCTCAGATGTACAATGCAATAAAGCTAGACAGCTTTAGGAATAATCTTTAAAAAAAATTATTAACATAAATTTCTTTTTTTTGGTACGGGGGGAGGAGGGGGGCGGGCGTCACCCAGCGCCTTGAGCACAGCTCCTACAAGCACGGCAGCAGAGCTGGTGCAGTCTTCGTGTGCCTGTCTGACTGTGAAAGGGAAAGGATTTAAAGAGGGTTAAGGGATAGCAGGGACTCCCCGCTCCTCACCGGGGACTTCATTTATGAGGGCTTCCAACTCACATAATCCCATTAGCTGACCCCCAGTTAGGCCTTTGGAAGAGTGGCAGCATTGCCGAGGTAAGCAGAACTGCGCCTCTTTTTTGTGCCGTGGGGACTGAAACATGTATGAGGTCTACCGCTGCTACAGTGCTGAACGGTTCATTTTAGACTGCAAACACTGTGGAGCCATTTGGGGTTTCTGCTTTTTTCTCTCTTGTATTTTGTTAATCATTTACCTGCGTTCAACGAATTTAGTGAACTCAGGTCTCCGTGTAGTCTAGTGCTCCCCTTAGCTGGCAGTTATGGTCTTTGTCTGTCTACCAGACTCCTTCTTGTCTTGTTTGTCTTGTTTTATTTGTTTCTTCCATCAGTCTCTGCAATGTGCTGCAACAAGCACATTTTAAATAAAGATTGGCTTTAGTTTGCAGGTGTCCTGCGTTTGGGTCTTTCTTTGAACTGAGCATAAAAAAACTGCATCAGGAGATGCTTCTCTGCTCAAAAATGATTAATTTACAAGTGAAAACACCCATGCACTTTAATCCCAGGCATGTTTTTGATGTGTGTATTTAGGTAAAGCTACCATTTGTCTACTGAATCACCCTGCAGTGTACAAACCGTTAACTAATCCCTGGTTGGAGACAGTGCAGAAAGGATCGACAATCTCTACTTAACCCCATTCGTCTCCAGGTATTAAAAAAAAAAAAAAGAGGTGTCATTTCCCCTGTACACAAATCTAGTGGCGCGCTCACCTTGGATTTATTTGACAGAAGTGAATTTGGGGGCAGACAGACACGAGGATTTATTGTCAGCTGTTTCATTTCCAGCAGTCTTTGAGGGAACAGTTGTCCTGTTGGAGGTATATAGATGGTACATCTGTCAGTAGAGACAGTGAAGAAAGCTGCTGTTGTCTCTTTATGGACAGGTCATGTGGCGCTGTGCTATTTATGGTCTATATGTACTAGTGATTATCGAGCTGTCCTGCCTTTTACAAACTGTTACTGCTTTACAAAAACTTTCTTTTTATGTGGGAACCACAGAAATATGTTAGGCCAGGTTTGACTGCCTGCCGTTGGCATTACTCATAACTTTGCTTGCTGTGACATTTACTCACTCATATCTGTATATCTGGAAAACTGACATGCATTGCTTTAACAACTAGCACCTGTATCCATGAATACGCCCGGTGTGGATCTGTGACGCTGCCTCTCCATCCGGCACGGTCACATCACACCCGGATTTAGCCTGGTCTGTTATTGATTATTTCCTCCAACTTCCTGTCCTTCTTATTCGTTTTATTCTATTTGATGTGGCTTCTGTGAAAAATTGACCTTCAGCATCATAGATGCTTGACGCATGAGGATGGAGTCGGAAGATAATGCAGCTGCAGTAAAATTCAGGCAACAGACATTATTCTACCAATCCTAATAGCAATGTGGCAGCAAACATATAATTTTATTGGGTTTTTACCCAAGCCAACAGCTGGTTAGTTGGTCATTTTATGACCTGAGTGCAGACTGATGGTCTGCAACTACTGGATGAATTCAAATGCATGACTTGAGATCTAGTAAACCAGGCTTTGTTTGTCTGCCACTAATCCCTTCTTCTAACGTTACCTCCCTCATCTGTTCCCATTCTCAATCCTTTTGTACCTTTGTTCTGTAATAGAGGAACTAGAGGGAACAGCTGTCACATCGTGGGTGTTTTTGTTACTGTTAGAGAAAACTGAACCCACTTCCAAAGAAACCCCAGCATGTTACAACATTCTCTTGGAATGTTGCAGTCCTGGAATGGACAGGACACCAGCAGTGGTGAGAACCTCCTAAGAATCTAAATGATTTCTATCCAGTGTAATATAACCGTTACTTGTATACACAGCTCAAATAAATTCAAGCAACACTTTAAAAACACATGAGATCTCTATGGAAAAAGATCATGCCGAAAATATCTAGACTGGGTCATGTGTTAGGAACAAAAACCCCTGTTTGATGGAAATGAAAATTACCAACCTACAG
Organism: Maylandia zebra; assembly: GCF_041146795.1. Taxonomy (NCBI): domain Eukaryota; kingdom Metazoa; phylum Chordata; class Actinopteri; order Cichliformes; family Cichlidae; genus Maylandia; species Maylandia zebra. Next base: position 5,656,006 of record NC_135178.1, on the reverse strand, counting down.
AGGGCTGAATTCAAAGACACCTTTTTTTTAATTATGTGGCAGACCAATCTATTTTGTTGAAATTTCATCGCAGCAACTCAAAATGGTCTCAGTAGTTTCTATGTCCTGACTATGTCAGACATGTTCCTAGTCATATCATCTAGTCAGGTTGTTTTGTAGTTCTGGTAGTGCTCATCCTGTTCCTCCTCGCACAAAGGAGCAGATCCCTGTCCTGCTGATGGGTTGAGGACCTTCTACGGCCCTGTCCAGCTCTGCTGCCTGTCTCCTGGCATACACTCGATGGTCCTGAAAAAGTGCCAGAAGACACAACAAACCTTCTGGCAATGGCATGCATTGTTGCGCCATCCTGCGGAAGTTGGACTACCTGTGCAACCTCTGCATGGTCCAGGTATCACCTCATGTTGCCAGTAGTGACACTGACACTAGCCACTTCAAAACTAGAGAACAAACAGTCAGGACAGATGAAGAGTGGAAAATATCAGTGAACTCCACCTGTAAAACCATTCCTGTTTTGGGGGTTGTTTCATTGTTGCCTGTCTAGCGGACCTGTTGTTAATTTCATTAACACCAAAGCAGCTGAAAGTGATTAACAGCCCCCCTCTGCTATTTAACCGACCACATCAATATCCCACAGGTTTCACTGACTTGATGCTGTACTCTGATTAAAAAGTGTTGCTTTATTTTTTTGAGCAGTGTATTTAAATGTCAACACGCTCACAATTATAGGCACTCACTATGCCAAATCTGAGTTGATTGTCGTGTTTGGACGGTGATATTGTAGAACGCAGTAAAAAATACCAGAGTAAAATAATACAACAATGGAATAACATTATATAATTTGGAAAAACAAGACCATTTTCTTTTCTTTTTGATGATCAAGTGCAGTAACTGAAAACATGTAGTTCTTCAAAAACTATTATTATTCAAAAATCTATTATTAAGCAGAAAGACATGTTTTTAGGACACTGTTGCTTCTGAGCGTGCAGTGGTTCTGCAAAAATAAAAAGGACACCACAATGGGTCAGTGCCCTTATGAGAACGCTTCATTCTTAAAAGTTTTTAGCTCATCGTACGGCCTTGCGTACTCCAATTATCTGACAATTTCAGAATTCCGAAAATGTATTTTTTTCTGGACCTCGGCGTGTCATATTTTACCGTTAGAAACTGAGAGAACGAGCGGGTGTGCTTTCAGAGGTCTGTCTGTCTTTCAGTCTGCACAGACCCCATCAGCTCGTCAGTGTGTATATTGTGTGTCTGCTTTATCAGATGAATTGTGGGTGTGAAGGTCGCTTAAGAGTCATGTGGTCATCGGAGGACAATAGAGCAGGAAAAGAGTGGAGCAGCACTGATGGAGATGGATGAAGACTTGGCTGACCTTTGCTATCGCCCTGCAAGGTCAGCAGAAGCATTTGGGACCATATGTGTATCCTCAGCTCTGGTATCTGTCAGGTTTATCAGTGCTGATCGTATTTCTGATTCAGTGTATGGATTGAGCTTCGTATCTAATCCTTGTTGAGATTCTTTTCGTAATGCCTGAGCCTGTAAGCAAAATGTGTAGCAAGATTTAAGGTGCCAAAAAACACACCCCATCAATCAATCTCGTCATTTTTTCTAAATTATTTAGGATGGGAGGGTTGACTGTAATGCAGTGACTGGCTTATTTGTCGCACTGCTTCAGCTGACATTCAGCAAAGCAGGACTTTCCAGAATGCTGATTTCTTTTCTGTTGCCATAGAAAAATCACATGAGCAGAGTCCAAGTTGCAGAAAAATATGGCTACTTTTGCTTTTAAAAACAACATTCATGTATCAGCAACAATAAAATGTTCTTAAGTAACAAAATCAGACCCTTTGAGGCAGTCACCACATGCTGCCAGAAAAGCTGCGATACGCTTTTGCATTGATTGACTGGAAGATCAGATATATTTCCTCCATTTTTGTCTTGGTGACAGCGATTTAGAGTGCTATCTAACTTGCAGTTCCAAAATCTATTGTGTTGGGTTAAGAATCCTGCAAAGGCCAATGCTTTTGATTCATATCATTCAAAAAGCAGCTGTGGGTAGAAATGTTTTATCACAGGATCAAGGTGATCACTAAGTTCAGATAAGCGGATCAAAGGCTTTTATTTCTTATAGTTGGTGAATATTGTATAACCTTGTGTAAACGTGGTGTTGTACCAGAGCATTTCAAATGTAGAACGTCATAATGCATAAATTTTCTTCCAAATTTTTAGAATGGATCAGTCCATAAAGAAGCAATTCCCTCCATGTCTTGGAAGTTACTCACTATTGTAACCAAGTTATTCTTAGTTGGGCATTCACTTTTCAAACATTTACATGTAGAAGTATTTAAGTAGAATATACATGTATAAGTAGATTGCTCACAGTGTTACACAGTTGAACCAAAAAGTCCACCTCTCTTCCCAATATAGTCGGTAGTGCCCTTATTTTCTCCCACCAGCTGGGCAAGATGACTGTGCAACTCCAAAATATATGATAGTGGTCTGCCAGCTGTTCTCCACGCTTCTGCCAACACAAACCAGTCGTTTCACCTGTGTGTGCATACTTTAACATGGGGGTTATAAAATATCTTTATAGGTTCTGCCAGCAGAATCCTCTCCAAGCACCTGAGCTGGTGGAGGTCAACAGCATCAGACACAGTCTGCCAATCATCCTCTGAAATGGAAAACTCAGACTCTTTCTCATACTTGCATTTCGATTTATTACTTGCATGTTTTTTCCACTGACTTGATATTTGAATATAATCTTGAAACAAGTCTCTTGTTTTTGTTAATAAATTATTAAATTGGCGTCCTTTGTATTTCTGAATTTTATCTTGTCATTAGAGGAAATGTTAATGTGGAAGTGTGAATATTATCCCATCTATAGGTTTCCTAGATTTTCGGTAAGCTATGTAATCATCCACGTGATGAGACTGAACCGTAGGAAGTTGTACCATTTCTACTATTTAAACCTCTAATCGATTATTCCTGGTGTGAAATAATTTCATTTTAGTATTAAACCTGAGTGGATAGGCCATACCCTGCCTATCTCTGAATTCCTCATTAACCCTCTGCAGCTTGCCTTCACTTCTGTCGGTGTGTTATTTTAGCCAAACCTAGTGGAGAGCCACTTCTGGAAAGCTTCTGAAACACGCTGAAGTGGAATCTCAAGCATCCACCATCAGCTCCAGGAGACTCTTCCAAGCTGCAATTCCACAATGCAGCCACGCTCGCCAGGATTCAGATAACAATCATTCGTTGTATATACTCAATCATTTGTCTGTTTTGAACAAGCAGCCATTTATAAACAGCATGCATGCAAGCATACTGGGGGGTCCAGTACTGGCTCAAAATTGCATTAATTAAAAGCTAGAATCACAAAACACTTGCATTCCCGTTCTTTTACTGGAAATATTTCCAATTCAAAACTAGGTCTTGTTTTCCAGCCTTAGTCTTATTGTGTAACCCCCTCCACTCTCAACACCACTTACAACAACACACACATACACACAGCCTCTGTTTCCTTTTCACCAAGCCCACAGCGTAAACGCTGTAAATAAGCAGGCTCCTATCGACACCGGAGGCAGGCTGCTATAATAAAACTATTCCAGTTTTTATTGAGGTGTAAGCTCTGTTGGCGTGAGTAAACAGATTCTCCCTGGCATCAGCACTTCTCCCCGGTGCACAAACCCTGCGTCTAAGCAACTGTGGGCTTAGTAACAGTTGCCATGGAGACACATTCTTGTCAGCTTGGCCTGCATCGAGGGTCAAAGGAGCGAGAGCGGCGGCGAGATATTGTGATATGTGACAGAAATGATGATATCAAGGTTGATACAGTGCTGTGTAATAAACATTAGATAGAAACAACACAAAGAGGGAATATCAGAAATAATGAAAGAAGAGCAGTAGGTCCACTGTGGCCTCCATGAAATATTCTATGACTTGTCTTTGACTTTCCTCAACTTCATCAGAGCTTTCATTTATTCCCTCCAGGTTCATTAATGCTGTTCTTCAACTCAGCAGAAAATGTTCTAAAATTACAAGCAAGTTTCAACACTTTCTGTCTGGGAAAACTAGAAGGAAGCCAACTAACATGTGAAATACATTCTGGTGTTTTGGGTCTGCGCTGGACTTGGATGTTATATCGTTCTGGATGTCGACCAGCAAGCCGCAGCATCTACTGCGGGAGGAATTCTGGACTACAGTCTAGACAGGCTTGGCTGGCCCAGGAAGAAACGGCACAGCCAGGCACGAGGCGCGATTACCCACACACACATTCACTGTTTTTCACACTTTACTACAGTCTGTCACTCTGAGCCGAAGCCAAAATGAGTGGCCAAGGTAAAAGAGGAGAAAAAAAGAGAGGGGAAACTACTTGGAAGTTAATAACAGGAACACAATGCGGCACTCATGCCGTCCTCCTCAGCTGACGACAGGATTTAAGAAAGATGAAGAGAAGTTTTGAAGGATTCTTTTTTTCCCTGATGCTCAAAATACCTTTAATTTACCTGTTAGAGACAGAGCGGCACATTAGGTACTTTGCCTATTTGTTGCATGTGGTAAACTGCACAAATGTCAGGCTAACAAATCAATACAGATCCAGATTTTTTTTTCAAATTATGCCTGTTGGGCCTGAAAAGGCAAGAAAAAAAAAATCACACCAGCAATAAGTTTGAAATGACACATCAAGCCGAAGCTTCTTAGCAGTCTAAGGATACACCTGCAAGTGATTAACAACAAGAAATTAGCACTCACTGTATAAAACCACAAGCCAACACCTTTAAAGCTCATGTGGAGATAAATTAAATTGTAAAAGAATCTATTTTGAGTTGCCTTGCTTTATGACATAGTGTGAAGGGTAAAATATACATTCAACTTTAAGTTTTCATAACCTTCAGCATGATTAGCGCAGCAGGCCTGGTAAACGATAAACTACAGTAGACTGAAAGATTGCACTAACTGCTACTGCATTGGTAGGAGTGGTAGAAGAAGCACAGCACAGCAATGACAGCAGGCCAAGCATGTCTGATAGTGAGAGCACCATGTCAGCCTCCAATGACAATTTAGTAACTACAGGGGGAGCCACTACAAAAGCACTAGAAGAGTAGATGGAGATAATTATTGTGGCGGAAAAGGTTTTAAGCAAGTGGTTAAAAGCTTGAAGCCTGATAGAAAGAGATTAGAAGATATTTTTCAGCTTTATTCTGTATCATTACTGTACATTAAGAGTTACAAGGTTAACTAAAGTGTTTAGCGGTTCTGTTATACTTTTACTTAACGTTTCCAGGGAAAACACTCCCTAGGCTAGTTTTGTCCTTATATTTGACGTAGAATAGCAAATGTTTCTTTTTTATTCTCTGGGATTAATTCATGAATGATTTCATCAATAAAACGTATCTAATCAGCACTAATAATTACCACTAAGGCACACAACATACACACCTATTTAATTATTTAGCATTTATCTCATAGAGCAGTACTGGGAAAATTACCGCTCTACCTTTGTGCCATCATGTAACAAAATCAGCAGAAATATATGTCAGTGAGAGAAACCTGTGTTTTTTAGCTATTTTGAAATAAGTGACAATGCTTCTGTGGGCGCTCAGGAGTCAGCAGCACCCACAGAGATACTGCGAGGGAAAGAGGAAGAACAGTAATGTGGTCAATTAAAATTCAAGAATCCTTAACTGCAGTACTTGGTATTGTTACTTTGTTTTGTTGTTTTTTACTAATTGACCTCTACCTCAGTACTTGTATGTACCTCAGTATCGTAAAGTGATATATTGTAGTTAACCAAGGCCACTGCAAAATTACTTCGCTGCTAACAATAACAGAGCTGTATGAGCCTGTTATTCAAAGCCCCTCGAATTTGCCATTTGTCAACTCTGTTAGGTCAAAATGAAGTGACCCATTGTTTTAAGGCATCCAGTGAGCTTGCAACTTTTGCAACGAAGACCATCAAGGCCTTAAGAGTATCTGCATGTGGGAAGTTCAGAACTGAAACTTAACTTTATAAACGAATGGGCACATAAAGAGGTATGAAGAAAGCTGCGTGAAACAAAATACTTGATCTAAGAACTGTTTCCAGAGACGGCAATAACTCCAGGTTATGGATAAAAGCTTAACATTCATTCAGAAGTAATATTTTTATTGTAACTTAATGCTAACTTCTGAATGGTGTATTTTTCCAACCATTATAAAGGAGCACTCCACAAGAAACATTCAACTGTCAGCAGCAACACTTTGCACTGTGGGCTAAATTTACCTTTACTCAGCCTTCATCACTTTAAGATTAACTTCATTTGTTTGATTATTTAAACGTAACCTGTTAAGTTTAGTCTTAGCTTCAAACTCATTAGCTGGGGTGGTCAGTCACCTGGCTAATATTAAAATAATAAGGGACAAGCAGAGAAAACGAGGACAACAGAGCACTATTTCCCAAAATACAAGAAGTGTGAACGCACTGTGTGAACAAATGTAACGTTAGAAGTTTGCACTGTGTCAAAAATAGCCTAATGTTTTCCTAAAGCCACAGACCAAAGTCACCAAGCAGCTCTACTGCAGACACCAACACACTTTCCATGTATAAGACACAGGCAGGCATGCACAGGAGCCACAGCAACTGCTCTATCGTAAATTCTTCTAGGAGGTTATGTGACCCCGTCACAGGTCATCAAGCAGTTTTATATGCATCACACCTGTCCACCTCTCCAACTGGTATCTTTGCAAACTGGTATCCTTGCAGACTGGTATCTTGTCTTTCAAGACACTCTGGGAGTATAAGTTGCACTTTTTCTTTGTTTGCAGATTTGTTTTTTTCCCTTACAAACTAGGTGAGCAGTCAAAGTAAAGGATTGGCTAATTACTTCTACAGGTAATCAATACGACTGTAAAATATCATCAAGTGATTTCACTTTCCCTAAGCCCCACAGTAAAATCTTCACATTGCTTGTCCTGTCCAATCATGAGTCTTACAGCCAATACAGATTACTTCCACATGTGGTGAAAGAAGGCATCGCGTCCATGTATTTGGAAAACTTCAAAAAGCAGATATGGCAGGTCCTACATGGCAAATAGCTGGTGACTCACAGTTTATCAAAAATATTTGTCAATTATTTTTCAGCTGAAAAACCAAAGGATTGAACTGACACATTGTTCCAGGTCAGAAACAGTGAAAGAGACACTTCTGATATGTTTGGAACAATTTTGGATCATTTTTTTATCCTGTGCACACATTTAGCCTCCATTTGCTTCTTGTTGAATGTTGAGACATTTATAAATATTAACGCTTGAGTCAAATGACTAATAACATTTATTTTGATGGAAATGCAGTCGTTTGATTAATCCGATTTCTGAACTTTTCCTCTCCGAAATCTATTAGTCACCACAGAAGCTATGTTTAACAGGTGGATGAAACTGTTATTGAACTATCTTCATAATTTAGTTGGAGCCAGTAATCCAGTCCAGGGCGGATCCTACCTGAGACAGCCGGAGGTGTTCTTGAACACGGTGGTCCACTCTGCATCACGCGGCTTTGAGTCCTCATTGGGCTCATGCTCCCAACCCGAGTGGGGGATTATCACCTCGTTGGTCAGGGTTTGCAGGCCGTGGTTGATGATCACCATCTTCAGGGGTTCATAGGATGACAGATTCCACAAGGTTCCTGCAGGGGAGCACAGATGGGAGGAAAATGCAGAGACGAATTAAGAGGATAGCAATAAGTTGGTTAAAAAAGAGGATTATGAGAGGAGAAAGAGAGGATATACGAAGGAGGCGTATATACATGCACATATATCTGCAAAGAGAGAGAACATTTTAAAAAGAGATGGTGTGAGGGTGGTGTAGCTGACAATTTAAACACAAGAGAATGAAAGAAGGTGAAGCTTGACAGGAATGATGTAGCAAAACAGGCAAAAAAAAAAAAGAACAGAACAGAGAAACTGTGCACACAAACTGAAAGTGATGCGATTTAATAACAGCCGTATAACAGAAAAACAAAGGAGCCTACTGTCCAGGCTTTAAGACTGCAATCAGAAACACATTTAGTTTGGCAAAAAATATGTTTTAGAAAAATAATAGAAGACTGGGTGTTCATTATCCAGGCATGAAACCAACGGACCATATTGCACTGTATAAACCCCCCCACTGTAATACTTTTATTATTCTTCCATGAGAACATAGCTGACTGCTACTTTGCTGTAATAAATACAAAGTTTACAGCAGCCGTATCGCTGTGATATTTCTATAATATCCTCATATGTCAACAGCAATATTAGGTTCACAGCGTTCTTACAGTACATCATGTTATTTCTCAGCTGTTGCACGTAATGTGCCGCTCGGATCTCATGTCCTGCAGATATTGTGTGTGTATTGGATCAGGATAAATGATCTGCTTCGGCTTTTCTATCCAACAGCACACACATGCACACCCCGTTTCAATCATCCCTGTCCTCCATTATCTTTCCCAAGAAATCCAAGCAGGAGAAAGAGCATTTTCTAGGTGGCTGCAAATCTCACTAACAGCCAGCCAATTTTATACTTCAGCAAAAGAAAAAAAAAGTAAATTAAATTGAGCTGGGTATGTGCATCCCAGGGCTTCACAAAACAGAGGCAGGCACACAAAGAAAAGAGGAGGGGAATTTTTGGGAGCACAGCCAGACAGCCAAACCCACAGAAAAATAAAATGCCATGTTAAAGCATCAAGCATCAGATGGGTTTTTCACTCAGACACATGGAAGCTGTGAAGCGAGGCAGCCAGTTTGAGGAGAGGAAAACACTTTAAAAGCAAAAAAACAAAACAAAACCCCCCCAAAACCTCGCTCAAGCCCATGTTGGACACGTTCCTGAGTTGTTGTTTTCATCAATCCAGCCCTCAGGTCTCTGTTTCTGCTTCTCATCATTTATCACACCCTTTATTTTCCTCTTTCACAATTTGGTCCTAAAACCCTGTGCCTATGCAGCAGCAACTTAATCCATGCATGCTGGAAAAGCTCTTAGCAACTTGCATTTGCATTGTACTTGTGAACGTGCAAGTACAATGCTTATTCACTTCTGGGTTATGGTGGAAGGGAGGCATCAGCAAAAATCTATATGAGCCTTTTTAGTATGTTTTCTAAAGGAATGTATGGAGGTTTATCATCATCATCAGCTGTAGCTTCACAGCTATAGACAACGCTGTTTACGGTGTCTAAGTCCCACCTTAGTTTGGCATTTTGTTTTTAAAGCCAAGTGACATCCAGAGCATCTAGCATGCCTCCATGAATGCAGAAACTGCAGCCGGATAAGTGCCGACTGTGTTGACGGATGAGCCAAATTTGCCAGCTGAACCACAGAAAGAAACGTTCTTTTTTTTCTCGAGAAAAAAAACGTAGCAGACACCTGTCCTTTTTTATTTCATACAATATCACCGGCTTCCTTGCGAGCGTCCCCACCCCACCCTCTCACTCCAATCTGGTCCACAGGACTAACAGCTGGGGGCTAAGATTAAGATTAAGCAAATATTTACACACTCGCACATGCCAAAGTGCTCAGAGACTCGCAGCTTTTGCACATATAAACGCATTCATATAGTTCTGTATTCACATGCACCCAGAGCGTGTGACTCGCTCTCGTCCCATAAACAGGCCATTAGCAGAGCAGTGAAGCAGTCATACTTCCTGGCACACTTATTTAAAATGGTTTCTGTACATTTTCCAGACGGTCAATATTTCCCCTGTTAAATCATGCTCTCCACTCTGTCTCAGCGGACAGATCTGAACTAAAAATACTTCCAGTCCCTCTGATGTGGTTCTGCCTTGTTTGACCGTTTCCTTTGAAATGTTAAAAAAAACATAATGTAACTAAAACACTTAAGCGGCGCTCTTACAAAACAGTAAATCTTAATTTAGTTCATGACCTTCTTCCGCTCTGCTTTGCCATCACGCACTACCAAGTTAAGGAATCCCTGTGCGTGTGCACGGGTGTGTCTGCAGCTGGATTGCTGGTGAGGAAGCGCGGTGTCGAGTTTAAAGTCAGTTGAATTTTTGGCGTCTCGCAGTTTCTAAATAAACCTCCACTGAATGTAGCATACATTTTTGCTGATGCTAACATGTCTGTGACATCGGCCACTGAAGTGGAAACACCGGAGCTCCACTCGCTGTTTTTTCAGTTGGTGACTAGACTAGACTTCCTGTGCGTCAGAGACCACCAGGGTGGGATGCTATTAGATGTGGAAGCTGGGGTGTGGCTCCACACAAGGGATATTGTGATTATTTCTTTCCTGGGAGGGAGGGTGCGTATCGTACGATCAGCCGTGACTCTACCTAAAACACTCCACCTGACTCACAGCTTGTTGGGAGCAGGTCACGTCCTGAGAGTAAACACAACCTTACAGGCTAAATTCAGGGAAAAATATCCCGTTGAGCATTAAATCACCAACGCTCAGGTAATTACATTGTAGAAAGAAAAGCATGTTTAATTTTGAGCTTCAGGTGTTTACTGTAAATTTCATACCTCTACAAATTCAATATTGATTTTTTTTTTTTTTTTTTTAGACAGGCACTTTCATGGTACGTTTAACTTGGTGCAAAACAAGCTGAGATTTTATTTTAGCATATGGATGTTCTTCCATCAGCAAAACTGAAGCTGTGATCGGAAGAAAATAAGTAAATAGTGCAGTGCTCGCAGCCGCAGGTGTGTTAGCATCAGCAGAGACAGATGTCACAGTCGGTGGAAAATAATTTATCATTTTATCTGAATTTTGGCCTCGTTATGAAGTCACAGTATCCCGTGGCACTATGTGAGTGTGAAACAGATACTGGCGCAGACGACGCTCACAGAATTTAGCACTACCCAACAGGGTAGCATTTCCATCTCATCTGCTTTTTATTTTTCCCCACAGGGTCAATTGTGTCACTTTTCCCAAACAAACACATTCGAGCATCTGAGAGGAAATCTCCGCATCCAGGCATGAATCCAATTAAAAGACAAACGTGCACTTGTGGTGTCTGTACTTTGGTATGATGACAGCTAGCTAACATTCATGCCTGCCAGCCTGACAGCTTGATTACTGCCACTGTTGTGTCATTAGCATCAGCTTTACTCGTGACAAGCAAAATGCAACATGCAATCAACTCACAATGAGTGATGGGATCTTAAGAAAGGCAAAGAAAACTTCTCACTGTGCTGTCGGTGTCCTAACAGAAATAAGTGGTGCTAATTTATGACTTTTGCAACGTGCCACAGAGGAGGAAGAAACAGACGGCACTTTAATAATATTCAGACAAAGTCTTGTTCATTCATTTCTATGATTCCAGCATCCAAGCCCGATGTGTATTCCCTGCTATAAGATAAATGGTGCATAATGCCCCTTATTTCAATGGTGCATACTTGTTTCTAGATTGCAGTCCATTTTTCAACTTGGCTGGAAGTGCATACGGCATACATGCATCCCTGATCTGTCGTACCCAGGATGTTGAAAGACTGCTCTGTGCTTTAAAGTTACCAGATTCTTGTTCACCATACAAACTTTCTTTCGCTCCTTTGGTAGTTCACCGTCACCTTCAGTGCTCCAACTGAAACACTGCTCAGGCCGGTGGAATCAGTCAGCTCTGCACAGATCACATATGCCAGAGGGGAGGGAAAAGGCATGTCTTTGCCGTGGCTGTGATCCATCAAGTACGACAGGCATACAGCCCACTGACAGAATGTTATTTAAGATGACAGAGTGCTGTGGAAGCGACCGTCTCCATCCAGCATCCCGCCAGTGTTTCAGGCCAACAACTGTATCAGCTTTAGTCCATTTGCTGTCCTATGTCAGCTTGTCAGAGGTGGGCATGTTAGGGATGTACCGCTGTCTTGCAAGCCGGAGGCAGACACCATGCAATTGTCATGCCAAAAAGATCGGGTTCCCTCATAAACACTCATGTGTGTGTGCTGGTTATTTGATGCCATTCACACCTAAATTTAACAGGCAACATGAACAATATACGCTGTAACCAGACTTCTCTTCACAGCTAGAAATGAAGAACGCTGCACTTAGTTTGGATAGAAACGTCAGCTGTCAAAAATGCACTGCTGAGCTAAGAGTTTCGGTTAATTATTGTATTGGCGCACGATACGGAGCCACTTTAGAGCTGCAGTCAATTTGCATTGATCTAAGCCAAACTGTCCAGGTGATCCAAACCCCGAAAAGTGCACAAGTTTGAGTTTTTTTGTCTAACTTCTGCCTGAACTTTCCACGAACACAAATATAAACTGATTTTCATCTGTCTCTGGAGGTTAAGCAAACTCTTATAAAAGTCTTATAATAGGACACAAACAAAGAAAAGTATGAGGCATTGAGGTCACTACAGTTTATATAAACAAATCTAAAAAGTAAAATATGGGTTAAAAAAAATAAACAATAATCAAAGCAAATGTTGTAGTTGTTGTTAATTTGATCAAATTTTCCATCTCTCACATGTGAAAGTATGTATGCTTATTAATAGGGTGATATTTACCAATCCACCATCCACTTCATTGGGTATAAAAGGTCAGCTGCTCGTTAACACAAATATCTAATCAGCCAATCCGCTGCACCATTCCCTGATCAATAAATTATCATATTAAAGTAATAAAAACACAAAAAACTTCCAAAGGAAATTTTAAAAAAGTGAGAAGAGCAAATCTAGGCTGCAACATAACTGAAAACAAACAGAGTTGAATGAATGCAAGTACCTACTTTAATTAATACTCTGAATAAAGCTCAGTAATAAAAATATGAGAACACTGCAAGCTTTACTGACACGACAGATCACATTAGATTTAATACACACCTCCTATGACCAGGGTTAGCTGCCTGTTCTGTTTGTTTTTTAATCTTGTAGTGTCTTATTCCTCACATTAACAAAGCGCCTTAAGAAAATCAGTGTTGTGATTTATTGGTGCGTGTGTGCTTTTTAAAAATGCAAAGAAATCCCTCACTTTGATGATCAGGCCTTAACTTTTCTTTCTGGTTTATTATTAATGTTGTTTATCTGCCGAGAAATAGTTCTGGAGCAGTCTAGTTGAGTTGGTCCAGAAAATAAGTTTCTAAAACATTGCGTGTAATAAAATGAATATGCTAAATAACCTGTAAAACCTACTGGAATATATTCCTGTAAACAGAACTTATTCAGCTATTAAAAAACCCTCCAAAGGCAACTGTGCTTCAGTTTGCATAAACAGGAAATGGCATAAGACAGAAAAACCTTGTTATCTGATATATATATATGCAGCAACAATCTTTTACTGTGATTGAGTTTTCTCATAAGCCTCTGATGACTTTGTTTTAAATGCAATCTAGCCAAAAGGAAAGCTTAACATGCACATTATAACCTGCCTCTTCCATCATATACTGTTGCTAACAGGCAGTTTGGATTCATCGTTTTTTCCTGATATAACCAACAGACTGAACTACATATTAACCAACTGCCGGCTCTTATACTCCCTTTTTTTGAATCTCTCTGTGATACCTGGATATGACGGCTGGAGGAACTAAGAGTAGGACCGGGTAAGGGACTGGAGCTGTGGCTGGGCTAATTAAATTTTCCAGGCACCACTGGCAGGCATGTTGCTCTTCAAGCACAGCTATTAACTTAGTTCTGCCCATTACCGTTCTCCTCCTCTACTTCTCCTCCTCACCTCTCATGCCATCCATCACACTCTGAGAGGTAAAGAGGGACGGAGGCACGGTTCAGAAGAAGGGAGAAAGAGATTGGGCGTGCTAGAGGCAGGAGAAGAGAAAGAGAAGAGGGAGACCTCAAAAAGTGGACTCGTGAATGTGAATGTCCACAGAATAAGAAAAATCTCTGTTACAGTACACTCGCACAGACACACACAATGTCTGCAGTGATTTACAGCAGCAAGATCCCACAACAAAACAGCTCCAGTAACAAATTGCAGCATAAAAAGGAGAAGCTGGCGTATAGCTGGGTTGCAAAGCGGTTTGCATATGTGACGGCACCTGCGGACACCAGGTACGGGACTTTCTAGTTGACCATCGGCTGGCATCCGTATGAGCTGAAACAATGCTGTCTGATCCCAAACTTAATGAAAACTTATTGCTTCCCTATTTTTTTTTTTTTGCTGGGAGTTTGCAACCCTATTAGTTAGGTTGCTTAATATTTCTGCTAAGTACTCTTTAAAATACCAGAATATGGAGGATTGAGTAGGTTTAAGTTTATTAGATTGATCAGTTTTGCTGAACTATGAAATATTTTGGGTGCAGTGTATTTTTTGCATACAGGTATAACAGAATAGCTTTAGTGTTTGTTTGTTTTTTGCTTGAACTTGAGTATGAACTTATAAAAAATGCAGCAAGATATTAAAAAAAACAGTTTATTGATTAAAAAACACTATATCGGATTTATATCGGTATCGGCCGATATCCAAATTTATGATATCGGTATCGGACATAAAAAAGTGGTATCGTGCCATCTCTAGTAATTAATAACACCAACAGAGTCGTATCAAGTGCATCAGTGAGCCGCTCAAGCAAGTCTGCATGGAAAATATCAAAGCCTTAGAAGTGGGGCACTTAAATGGGACGCAGCAATTACTAAGGAGGTGCCACCAATGGCTACACCTCCTTAGGAAACTCAACTCCTTTGGAGTCAGCACACCCATCATGATGACTTTTTACTATGCCTTCCTGGAAAGCATCATGACCTTCTCCATCACCTGCTGGTTCCACTCCCTCAGCCTTCAGAACAAGAACAGACTGCAGCACACTGCATCAGTGTGCTCTAAAATCATTGGGCTGGCTGTCAGAACTCTGGCACAGGTTTTCAGCCAACAGGCCCTTAGAGAGGCAGCTAAAATCATCAACGACCCCTCTCACATTCTTCACCCCGCATTTCAATGCCTCCCCTCTGGGCGATGCCTCCGCTGCATTTCCTGCAGGACTGAGAGGAGGAGTGCCACCTTTGTCCCCAAAGCCACTCTGCTTTTTAACACCAGCCGATAACACCATTTCCCACACCAGAAACATAAACTACACTCTTTTTATACTACCGACACTTTATTCACTTTTAGTCACTCACAGTTATTTATTCACCTTTCAGTCACTTTAATTTTAAAACTGTATATACTGTATATTCTGTGCATTTATTATCTCACTCTTATTGCCTGTTCTTACTGTCCTTATCTTCAACGTTATGCTGCTCTGTTGTATGTTAATTGCCCCTTGGGGATAAATAAAGTCTAAAAAAAAATGGTTTACCGTTTGAAAGTTGGGGGTGTTGGATAAAGTCAGATGGCATTAATCACTACAAAGTCGCTACTACACTGCTTCCTCACTGGCTTCATCTTGTGCTTTGGGTTTGCTAAAAACAACCGATAAAATCTGTGAGCAATGTGAAAGAAGTAGCTAGTAGGCAGAAAAGCCCAGATGACTCTCCCAGTGCATTTTGATGTCTTTCAGCTCACTGTTTTGGATCACTCCCTGTTAGCAGTAGCAGGAGGAAGGTGGCTGTTTTCAGCGAAAAGAGAGTCTGAGACAAAATCATTCTATCAATCTGTTCAGCAATCAACAGCAGGCAAGGCAACTACAGTAAGTGACGACCACAAGAAGGATTTAAAAAAACAAAACATAACCAGGAGGAGTCTGGACAATGAAGATCATTTTAATTGAATCTGGTTAAACTGGCTGCTGGTTGGTCAAAGCAAACTGATCAAGGCGTTCTGTGTAAGCTGAAGTTACAGTTACAGTTTTAGAAATGTTTCCCATGCTTCGAACTCTTGTCAGACAACACTGTAATTTTACTGACAAGAGCACAAAAGCTGGGCAGAGACAAACATGTGTGTCTAGACATTATCTCTCCTCTAGCTTAAATCCCTGCCAACCATATGCATCTTTCATTCAAACAACAAAAGGTCTGCAGCAGGCACCTGCTTGAATGTCAGCCCACAAAAACCAGACGTCTCCTGCAGGGAAAACAGGAGAGAAATCCGCTTAATAATCTACATTTCCAGAGTGGGAATTGCTGGAGGGCACAAACAGCCTTGAGCCTACCAGGAGGGAAAATAGAATTACTCTGAACGATACAAAGCTCCAAAAATATGAACGACTCCACTGTCTGCCCAACTTGTGTGTTGGAAAAAGAAACTGCTCGGTTCTTTCCACGTCACCCATTTCCCCTGTAGAAAACAGAGCTCACTGTGGTTTCTGAGGGACGGCATAAACTCCAACAGCAAACTCTTAAACACATGGACTAAGAAAAGGGCCTGTATTTAAATCCCCCCAATTATATTTAATTGAGGAAAAACACAGCCAATTCCAGCCGCACCGGCTGAGCCTGTGAGCTGAGCCTGTGAGCTGAGCTTGCATTGTGACGGGCCCGTTTTCACTGGGGACGGAGCAGTGGCAATGGAAACGTAAAGCTGGAGACTGAGGCAGGGATAGGGAGGAAACCGTGACAGAGGGAAAATGAATGAGAGTATAGATAATGAATGAAAGAGAGAAAAAAATTAGATCGAGTGAGGGAGGGAGGGTTGGATAATTACGGCTAGGAGGGAGGGGAATAACTTCCTCCGTACTGCCCTCCTTGTCTTGTGGTGCAGGGTTATTTTTAGCTACGAAGGAGAGCAACAAGGTACTGTAAAGGCAATCATTTCTGCTGCAGCACAGCCATCGCTCACTGCAACATCTCTGTCACGGCAGACAACACACACACAAATGCATGTGTGTGGTTTTTAAAGGCCAGACTAAAGCTGTCAATAGCCAAAATATAGCCAACATTCCCCCTTAAAGGGCCACAGTCTCAAACATATCGACAACACAACACCTAGCTAACTATCTACATCTGCCCAAATCAGATTTGTCAGCAATTTTCCTCCCTTAATTTGCCACCTAAATAGCAACTCCTTTAATTGTTTTGGGCTAACGTGTATACTGCATTTCGCAAAGGTCAAGTTTCTCACTTGAAAGTGCTTCTCATTTTTCACACCGAAAACAAAAGCCCACTCTCAGATGCCAAACGTGTCAATACCAGCCGAAAGTGTGTCAGGTCAAGCCAATTGTGTTAGGGATTAGCTGAACGCACATACACAGAGTGTTTTCCCCACATCAATGACATTTACCGGGTCAAGGAGAAGAAATCCTATCCTAGCATCTGAATCAATAGCTCCTCTTAAAGGAATTAAAAACATACAGTATTTCATTACCCGATGCATCTAATAGCGTTTTCTGAAATCGATGTTTATATGCTTTTTGCTGTCCTATAGATCATCCCTCCACTTTCCATCTGTCTCCGCAGTACTACGTTGTGAGGTTAAAGTAATCAAATCTGAAATTTGATATCCGTGACCATTGGTGATCCTTTACTCATTAACATATGTTACGTTTAATAAGTGGTGAGAAAACCCCCACACCTATCAGTGCACTCAAAACACGTTTTCTTGGGATCTAACTAGGACTAATTACAGCTTTAAACGCCTTGTCTAGATCTTCACTGCCATACAGGGACTTATGCAATTCAGTGCTAATTAGGCAAGTATGTTAGAAACAAACTTATTGCAAATGTTGAGATGATTTATAGATATGAATAATGCTAAATAGTAACGTGTGTCAGCAGTTAAAGATCTGCTTCTTAATAAAGCATGACTCACAGCCCTGCAGTACCATGCAGAGAGAGACAAAGGGATTATGGCAGATTCCAAGAACAAAACAGTTATTTTACTTTAACAAAGAGGTTGCTGCTCTACCACGTCTTTTTAAATTCGTTTTTTTTAATCAGGAAGTGAAGTCTGGAGTCTGGAAAATTGGAGGTCCCAAAGAAAACCCACGCAAGCACATAGAGAACATGCAAACTTCAAACAGGGCCAAACCAATCGGGCTGTTGCTGTGGAACGATTTTAACCACAGAGCCACTGTGCGCTTTGACCTGTTAGTTTGTTTTACTGTGTGAGTCTACAGTTAGTTTGGATCCAAGTTACGCTGAAACACCAAACACATTGCAACTTAAGGAAACACCAGGAAATAGAAAAATGCAGAAAAATCCAAAAGTACACAAAACGCAACAGAAGTTGGATAAAAGACAACGGAAGAAGTCAAAAAAAGAAAAGCAAACATCTTTTGTTTTTTGTGGGTTTTTCGTTTTTCTGTCATGTTGTATTCAACTTCTGTAATGTTTTGTCTGCGTTTGACCTCTCAGGGCCACCGTACCCAACTCACACAATAATACTAAATAAACTAACCACTGGCAGTGATAAGCCAGTAACTCCTTTGTCCATTAATGCAAAATTACTGTTGTTGTTCACAGAAATCTGGTAGCTTTACACAGAAAAATGTTAAATGTAGCAAACTACAAAAATACATATCATTAGGTGGCTAAAATGCTTAGCATCTCTCCCAGTACTCCTACTGCTCCTCCATACTGGGGCATGCTGACAAGATGTATTATAGGTAATACACTGACTGTGGAGAAATAGTTCATATAAATCAAACAAATAAAAAATTCAAATTGACCTTTTAATACAAAAAATTGGATGAAATACTAAATAAGATTAGAGGATTATTGGTTGTCTACAAAGCTAGGTTAACTGTTTCATACCTGCTTTCTTAAAGCCAAGAGAAACACCTGCCTGATGTGTCATCGTATCCATCACAAGAGACTTGAATAGTATCAATCTCCTCTAACTTCAACCACAACAGGAAATGAGTGCAATCCTAAAATTACAAATTATTAATTTAAGTTGGAAATACGTATCTTACCTGTGATGAGTTCTCGTACTTCCATGTCGTTGGTCTTCCTCAGAAGGCGGATAAGGGCCGGGATGCCATCACAGTTCTTGATGGCCACCTTGTTGTCATTGTCCTTGCCATAGGAGATGTTGCGCAGGGCACCACAAGCCTTACGATGGACTTCAGACTTGGGGTGATCCAGAAGACCCACCAGAACTGGAATTCCCTTCAGCTGACGCACATCTTTCTTAATCTTGTCATTTTCGTAGCACAAGTGCTGCAGGTAGGCAGCGGCGTTGGACTTGACTGGGTCGATCGGGTGGCCTAGCATGGCAATGACCTCAGGGAGATCTGGGTCCCGCCAGCGTGGGTCCTTGCGGATGCTGTCGATGGAAGGTGAGCGACGACCACCCATGCGGTCCAGACTGGCCATGCTACCCCTCTCTGGCTGAGCCAGTGGTGCTGAATACATCCCATGGATGTAAGGGTGGCGCTCATCGATCAGCTCAGCCTCAATGGGGTCATCTGGGTACCCTCTGGATGAGGAGAGAAGAGAGGACAGTTAGGACGAGGAAGATGGACGAGGTAAATGGGGGGTGACTCAGACAGATTTGTCCAAGAGAAGAATTAGGCAGCCGGGGGGAAACACTCTGAGAGAAGCTAACTGAGGTGAAAGCTGCTGACTAATGAGGTGAAAAGAAGTGAGAGACAGAGCAGGACAAGGACACGGTACTGGACAGAAAGAGAAGGATCTGTGGTTCAGATCAGATTTTACCAGATTTGCCAGAAGCACTGTGATGGTAGTTCTTTGCAATAAAATACATATAGTATGCAGCATTCTTATTATTCCTCCCTGCCAGGTGGCAGCAACAAAAAAGTCAGACTTCAAGAAACATAAAGTCTTAGAAGGAGTGACTGAGAGACAGGAAAAGACTGGTGAAAGAAAAGACGGGCACTTCACAAAGAAACAGACAAGGCAATACCAAAGAAAATCCTTTGAAGGATAGCCTTGTGAAGTTTTTCCTTTTCTTTTTTTTTCTAGAAGCCACCACATATGGCAGAGAAAGGATTTGATGTCTTTTCCCCCAGGGAACAGCGAGAGCTCGGCTGTCCCCTCAGGGAGGACTATGAGCTCCTATGATACCTCCAGGGCTCCCTTTGCTCACAGTGCCAACTCTAGCATACAGTTGCTGAAATGTTAATGACCATCACTCTGGGACGCTTCTACCAGCATTACCCTTATTAGCGCTACTGACATTACAGCTAAGGACCTAAACAGTCTTCAGCTTTGCTAATTTTTCTGCAATGGAACTGAGTGGCAGAGAAAGAAGGGAGCTCATGGGGTCCGCTGAGGGGGGAGGTTCCTTTAATGATCCCCTATTTCCAAAGCCTCTCAGAGCCTGCTCTTTACAACTCTTTACTCCATAGACAGGCTCATCAAATTCCTGCTGGAACATGGATGAAAAAATAGGCGCTCAATTCCAGTGACAGATCATCGTTGCTAGAGTTCAGGTGACTTATTGTTTTTCTTTAATCATAGGAAAGGTTTTCTTTTTTTGTTGGGCTCAACTGCAGCAGCTCAGGTAAGCCAAATTTAACACTGGCAGAAAAGTTCAAAGGAACATTTTTGAAGCTTGTTTCACTGACATGTCTCCTTTGTCTATAAGGAGAATGTTTAGTAGGTAAAAATCTTAATATGGGAAGAGGAATATCATTACATGAGTGCACTTACGCACAGCCATTATCATACCTCGCCTACTCCACAGCTTGAGACTGCGTACCCTCATTACATAATACAGCTGCTCTCCGCTTGTGGTACTTGATATATGGTGGTTAGTGGTGTGACAAAATGGTGGTCAGTGGTAAGCTGACTGAGCTCTAGTTGTAATGTGTTTTTTATTAATTATGCTTCCCACGCATCGTCACTTTCTTGTTTTTATGAACAAATTTGATGAATGTTTAGTGCTTACTTCAAATGAAAATCCTCTACTTCTTCACCTTCTCTATGTTGCGATGCAGTCTAGGTAGTAATGTCAAATGGTTGTAGTGATGTTGGCCCCGGTTTGAACACATTTTCTGTTCCCCTTGAAATTTAAGCCCAAGCCGTTTTCCAAAGAATCAGCCGCCGTAGTGAGTAGTTTACTACCTGGCAGGAGAAATCTCTGACATTTCAAAAAGCGATTTTCAATTGCTATCTGAGATCGCTTGTGAAAGAAAAATACAGACATGACATTTGCTCTTAGTCATTGCTTATAATGAGCTGACTAAATGTATCGGATGCAACAGGAGAAAAGTGACAACACAAAGCTGCGGGTCTTTTGGAAGTTCCCCACAAGCATCTTTCCCGTTCACGTCTCCTCTTATTAAGACGAAAGCTGTGAAGGTGTACGTCAGTTTTTTTGTTTCATTTCCACTCTATGTTACAACCAGATTTTGGATGGTTTGCATAGTGTGGGCTGTTTGAAACAAGCACCTTTTGTAATGATAGCTGTGGAGTGCAACAAATTTAATCAGGTTTTCACAGATCTCAAGTGCATGAAGTGTGCAAAGGTACTGGAGACCTTCCTTGGGCAAAATATGTATAGAACAGGGTGTTTAAAGCATATTAAGGCCGACAAGTTGATATGGTCCTGCATACTCTTTACAGCAGCAGACAATTTTCCATATCTGTGTGCTATCAAAAGCCCTCCACAAAATAACGAGAGCTGGAGGGCAAATAGCACAACGTTAAGTGCTTGCACACCTAAATCAGTCATCTCTCTGTTTCTAAGTTCAGCACGGTGGAACAAAAAGGACATTTTGTTATTACTGCTTTTAAAGTCATCACATAAAATATATTTTGTTAATTTGTGCTAAACTTTGAGCACTCAGTTTATCTCAATGTTTTTTCCGTTCTTTGCCAGATAAGAGACTTGGATGCTTAGGGGCCGTTGTATAATCGATAGAAGCTGGTTAAAAGTTGGCTGCAGGACACGTGCCCTCCCTCGTTTGTTGCGTTGTTTTTCCCATAACTGACATTTTGGCTTTTATGGTACAACTTGGTGCGTCTTACTGCCAGAAAAATCGATACGAGATGTACTAAAAGAAAAACTCCTGCTTAACTATTGTAAAAAGATTCTAAATCTCCTATTCAGGTGGATGGAAGGAGGATTAATAGAGATGGAGTAAGACAACAAGGCTGTCAAGAACAGCCCTGCGGCTAAATGCTGCAAGTTAACTAAATTGAAAGAGCTGTGGTGCTGAACGGCTGTAGCTTGAAGGGATATGTCAAGTCACAACAAACCTGAACTGCAAAGGGCATTTGGTGTATTCTCCGTGTTTACGATTCTTTTAAAAGTTTATTTTTCCTCTCTAATCTTTATGGAACATTTTGGGGAGCCACAAATCTCAATAGCAGCCTGTAACCACAGTATGGAAGGAGGGGCCAATCACGAGCGCAGAAGCCTGATTACAGCACATCATTTGGACAACAACTGCTGCTCTGAGGTTTGGCAAAAAAACACTGAGCTTCTTGACACACTACAAGGAAAAGGAGGGAAGTTTTAAGCGCATGTGCACGTGCTGCTGGTTTACTAATTGCTTCCATGTGTACGCCACGATCCAAACACATACAACAACATTCAGAGATCTCTTTCGCTATAGAGTATTTGACTTGACAAGGCAAAGAAAGGCAGAAATTACCCCGCTCTAAAAGAAGGGAAGTTCACAATCTCAGCATCAACAACACTGCACATACCCGCCACACACACACACACGCAGACACATTATCTGCCGTGCCGTGTTTCTCATGCACTTTCTTTAACGTGCACTTCAATACACAGATAAGATGTACAGTTGTGCAGATGGTGCCTCATTTAGATCTGGGCCAACATGGCAGGGCCGGTGGTGAAGCAGACATCTTGAGGCTGAGTGATGGGAATGTCAGGATTTGCATTTAAATTGGCGCCATTGTGCGTGCAGGGTAGGGTGTATTCATAGGATGCTCTGAGCATGATTACAGAAGATCACTCTCCTCATGTTAATCGAGCTGGTAAATGTCCAGCCTATTTGTGTCGTGTGCGACTGCGCGGGCGCGCTTGTTTTGTTTTATGACACAAAGAACAAAGAAGAAAAGATAAGCAGATACAGTAGATATGAGATGTGTGTGTGGCTGCAGAGTTTGGTATTCATCGATTTGTTTGAACTCTGTCACATCCTCACTATGCTCCCATTGCTTCATCGTTTGTCAATTACTTGCATCACATTTCAGTCACGGCCATGCATGAGCCTCGTCTTCTGCAGGCCCATAAAAAGAGGCGACTATGAAGGATTACAGGCTTAGAAGATGTTTGGATTTCATATGTACAAATACCATCCTGGCATTTATGAGGTTTTCAGTGACTGTCCCTGTTGACAATTTGCTCATTTTGAATTAATATTGTTTTATCGTGCATAGAAGTCATTGTGGAAATGGGAAGTGAAAGGAACAGAGCTGGAGTCTTTCCATCCAGTCACTTTTTAATTACTCTGGTTTTCTGATAGCATTTTCTTTTACATAACTACTTGAGTTGTTTATTTTTTTTTTAATAAAGTGACATTGTTTCATTGACAGAGTGGAAGTATAACTACCCTGCTTCCACAGATGGGAATAATACAGAATGCAGCAACTTCAAAAAAGTAGTAAAAAAGTGGACAAAAACAAATCAAAACTGGAAACTGACCAACTGTATTAAAAAAAAAAAAATGCTCATTTTGAATTTGAGGCCAGCAACACACGTCAAAGACACTGGAACAAGATAAAGTAAGTAATGCTAAACAGGAATCTCAGATATCTTGTAACTAGTTGTTTAGCAACAGGTCATCAGAATGATTTGCTATACAAACAGCAATTACAAAGCAGGAGCAGATATCACTTCTTGTGCTCAGGAAAACAATGATCAGCAAAGATAGTCCAGGGCAACCTCACAAATACAAAATCCAGAAGCATCACCATCTGCTATGGGCCAAAGATCTTTTGCATGGAGCAGCAGTGCACGAGTGTCCTGTACAAATGCACTCATGCACTTAACAATATGAACCGATTTCATGGCAGGTCTGGCTTGTTTTAGCACTCTGGATGCTAAAATAGCATCCTGCAGTCCAAACCTGTCACCCTGTAAAAACACTAGAGACGCTGATGAGCAGGTGAAATCCTGCATCAGGCAAGAATAAGAAACAATTTGCTTTCAAAACTGCAACAACTGTTCTCCTTATTTTAAGTGTTATTGAGGTGATGCAACACAGCTGTAACTTTTTCAAAAGGAGCACAGAAA
The DNA here is from genome assembly GCF_041146795.1 of Maylandia zebra. Taxonomy (NCBI): domain Eukaryota; kingdom Metazoa; phylum Chordata; class Actinopteri; order Cichliformes; family Cichlidae; genus Maylandia; species Maylandia zebra. The sequence continues at coordinate 5,632,033 of NC_135178.1, read as the reverse complement.
AACTGAAAAACTACTCTTGCTCTGATTGGATTTGAATGGCTCTTGACAAGATGGGACAAGGGAGAAAATGCCTGAGTTGGCTAGTGTCACTACAGACAAAAGAGGATAGAAATGACCCCCTCCATCCACCGTCCCACCCCACACTATGCAATTAAGCGGTCACTAAATGTGTCTGCATGTATTTACATGTCTGTGTGGGGGGAGTGACCCCCAACGCTGACTGTCCAAGGAGAGATGAGCCATTAAAGACTGGTTTAAAAAAGCTTCAGTAGTCTGGCACGGTTCAAAAGCAGCTATTAATCAACCTGGCCCTGAGGACACCCACACCTGAAAGGTGCTCGTGGACACACGCAGTGTGTCACACACACATTAAGGATGTGCTAGGCATTCACATTCAGACAGTGTGGGGGATGGGGAGAGGAAGGAAGAGCAACATGTATCTGCAAAGCCTGAGCAAGAGTAAGAAAGAGATGATATATATATATATATATATATATATATATATATATATTGATTACAAGAAGGCCTATGACTCAATGCCCCACAGCTGGATACTGGAATGCCTAGAATTGTACAAGATCAATGGGACCCTAAGAGCCTTCAACAGGAACTCAATGGGGATGTGGCGTACAACACTAGAGGCCAACTCCAAGCCCATAGCACAAGTCACCATCAAGTGCGGGATCTACCAAGGAGATGCTCTGTCCCCACTGCTGTTCTGCATAGGCCTGAACCCCCTCAGTGAGATCATTAACAAGACTGGCTACGGATACCGACTATGGAACGGAGCAGTTGTCAGCCACCTCCTGTACATGGATGACATCAAGCTGTATGCCAAGAGTGAACGAGACATCGATTCACTGATCCACACTACCAGGCTATACAGCAATGACATTGGAATGTCGTTCGGACTGGAGAAGTGTAGTCGGATGGTAACAAAGAGAGGGAAGGTAGTCAGAACTGAGGGGATTGAACTACCAGAAGGCAACATTGCAGACATAGAGGACAGTTACAAGTACTTGGGGATCCCGCAGGCGAATGGGAACCATGAAGAGGCCACTAGAAAAGCTGCAACCACCAAGTACCTGCAGAGGGTCAGGCAAGTCCTGAGGAGTCAGCTGAACGGTAAGAACAAGATCCGGGCCATCAACACGTACGCCCTGCCCGTGATCAGGTAATAGGCTGGCCAAAGGAGGAGATAGAAGCCACTGACATAAAGACAAGAAAGCTCCTTACCATGCATGGAGGGTTTCACCCCAAATCCAGCACCCTGAGGCTGTACGCTAAGCGGAAGGAAGGGGGCCGGGAACTGGTGAGTGTCAGCACCACAGTCCAGGATGAGACAACGAACATCCAAGAATACATTAGGAAGATGGCCCCAACTGACCGAGTGCTCAGTGAATACCTCAGGCAGCAGAAACCCAAGAAAGAGGAGGGAGACGAGGAACCATCATGGAAGGACAGGCCCCTGCACGGTATGTACCACCGGCAGATAGAGGAGGTGGCTGATATCCAGAAATCCTACCAGTGGCTGGACAAAGCTGGACTGAAAGACAGCACAGAGGCACTAATCATGGCAGCACAAGAACAAGCTCTGAGCACAAGATCCATAGAGGCTGGGGTCTATCACACCAGGCAAGACCCCAGGTGCAGGCTGTGTAAAGATGCCCCAGAGACAATCCAGCACATAACAGCAGGGTGCAAGATGCTAGCAGGCAAGGCATACATGGAACGCCATAACCAAGTGGCCGGCATAGTGTACAGAAACATCTGTGCCGAGTATAACCTGGAAGTCCCGAGGTCAAAATGGGAGATGCCCCCAAGGGTGGTGGAGAATGACCGAGCTAAGATCCTGTGGGACTTCCAGATACAGACGGACAAAATGGTGGTGGCTAACCAACCGGACATAGTGGTGGTAGACAAACAGAAGAAGACGGCCGTAGTGATCGATGTAGCGGTTCCGAATGACAGCAATATCAGGAAGAAGGAACACGAGAAGCTGGAGAAATACCAAGGGCTCAGAGAAGAGCTCGAGAGGATGTGGAGGGTGAAGGTAACGGTGGTCCCCGTGGTAATCGGAGCACTAGGTGCGGTGACTCCCAAGCTAGGCGAGTGGCTCCAGCAGATCCCGGGAACAACATCGGAGATCTCTGTCCAGAAGAGCGCAGTCCTGGGAACAGCTAAGATACTGCGCAGGACCCTCAAGCTCCCAGGCCTCTGGTAGAGGACCCGAGCTTGAAGGATAAACCGCCCGTAGGGGCGTGCTGGGTGTTTTTATTTATATATATATATATATATATATATAGAGATATCTAGATATCTAGATATCTCTATATATATATATATATAGAGAGAGATATCTATCTATCTAGATATCTAGATAGATAGATAGATAGATAGATAGATAGATAGATAGATAGATAGATAGATAGATAGATAGATAGATAGATAGATAGATAGATAGATAGATAGATGCAGAAAGATATGGCAAAGTATAAAGTGCCCAGACAATTAGATGCACCAACAAAATATCAGATAAAGCTCCATCAGGCTTGTCTAATTCTACACATCACACACTATACGGAAGCTACAATTAGCACCTGCTGCTTGGAGTTTTCTTTCATGAACATAAACCGTAAAAAAATGATCCCTCCTTTCAATGGTTGGCTCACAGATACAAAGCAGAGATTCAAAGTTAAGTTCTTTTACAGGACATAAGGTATCTCATGTCTGATGTTCACTAAGATTACTGAAAAAATGTTTGACTGTGTTAACAGATGACAAAGGGAGAAGCTGAAGGTTGAAGAAGAGAAACAGCAAATGCAGATGTTGCCATGTAAAGAAATTCACGATGTGATCCATCTGTTAACATCCTGTCATGTTATGGTTCACCTTTCTGGCTCAATGACCGTATGCAAGTCTCTGCATTTTTGTATGTATGTGTACTTGATAGCTATGGTAATACAAGACTTTCAAATGAGGCACATCCAGAGAAGCCCAAAAAGACATCATCATTTCTGTCCATGAGCAAACACTCATCCACGGAGGTGACAAAATGAGTGCTTGACTCCAATGCATAAAGAGGTTTTATTACAAAACATCTTCATTTCTGAGCATAATTGAGGGCTTGCAACGTAATGATAAGCTGTTATTAAAGTCCTTAAATTCCCAGATTTATTACAGCACGCTGGGTTAGCCAGTGCTTTCTTGGAAGAATATTAATTGTGCTTCGAGTGCTCAGGAGAGACTGGGCACTCGGGAGTGAGCTCACTGTCACTGTTACTGTTACTGGAAGGGAAAAGGCTGTTTGGATGCTGTTGTTTTGACACGAGTGCAGGAAAAACTAAGCAAAGAAGAAAGAAAGATCGTCTTTCTTTGGACAGCAGTCATCCACGAGCTGCTACAAATCTGTGTTTGTGTGTGTGTGCGCAAGTTTGTGTGGGCAATCACATGAGCAGCTGTCAGTGTGCATGTCTGAGGGGTGTATGTGGCTGTTAGGGCTGTGTTGTGACACATGTAAGGCAGGCTACAAATTGCCTGTCAAAGAAAGCGCCTCCCACAAAGCGGATGGGGGAGTGACTCATTTTGTGAAGATGTGGATTATTATTAAGTGTGTGTGTGTGTGTGTGTGTGTGTGTGTGTGTGTGTGTGTGTGTGTGTGTGTGTGTGTGAGTGTGTGAGACACAGACAGGTACTATGTGTGTAATTGTCAGAGCTAAGTCAAAAGTGTGTAAAGACAGATATTCTGATTAGCCATCTGTTCTTCGGAGCCTCATCCGCATCAGTGTACTCTGAAATGCACAAGTGGGTCTGTACATAAGTTTAATTAAGATGCTGGATGAAAGCAGACTTCTGCATCACTGTAAAACATGTGCTATCCTGCTTTTTTCATGCCTTTGGATGACAGATTGCTACTGAGAAATGAGACCTTCCACGACCCTTTTGGTTTCCTTCAGCAGCCTATGGAGGATTTCTATGTAAATGAGGATTTCTATGTCATGTCCTGAACTCTATGAACAAGTGCCTTTCTCAGTGAGTAACACTAGCTAGAAAATTCAAGTTAACAAACTGTTCAACGAATGACTGGCTCCCAAGAACTTCACATAGAGAATAAGAAGGAGAAACTTTCTGCTTCAGCTCTGCTAATTCCTCCGAACTCCTGGGCCTGGTCTGGCAATTTTCAGATTAGTCTATTAATAATAGAGTAGCTCAGTTACCACTATATGGCTAACTTTATCCTGCTTGCTAATCTCATTGCTTATTAAATGATATGTGTAGAGTGACAAGTGATACTGATTTTGGCCAATAATAAGTAACTGTTGCTTTGTACTGAAACAGACTAATTTTGCAGCATGTATCATTGGTCAACTTTAGTTTCAACATGCTGATATTGAGGCAGAAACACTGATCTTTCAGCTAGTGTACAAGATTCATAATGTCTCTATGGCAACTGACATACAGATGTTTACTTCAAATACAAAGTAACATTTATTTTTCCGTGTATTAGCTAAATTTACACAGGTAACTCAAATGTAACATTTGCACATTGTTATGCTTATTACACTTACAATTTAACGGTCACCAGAGGGGTTACATTTTAAGAATTGACATTATTTCCTATCTCGTGCACCTTTATCATTCTACACCATTAACTGAGGGTCAAAGATGGTCATAACAAATGCCAGAGAGAGGAAATTCCTATATTTCCACTTAAAAACCCCTATTGTTGATATTAATGTAAGGGTTAACGTGCCTGACCTGTAACAAAATGTTCAAAACTGTTCTCTTTCTTCTTTTTGTGTCGTTTTAAACACTGCTCACAATCATATGTAGCAGTAATTAAGCTATTTAGGTTTATGATTTATATTTAGATCAACACTTTTCAATAAAAGAAAATATATTTGTCACCATCCGTGTAGAGTTGACGATGACATGAGCCGCATGGGGCCGTTGCCACTCCGTCTTTATTCTGAGTTACACCTTCCTATTGCATTTCTAATGGTGCCAATAATTTAATATGTTATCTTTCAAATTCTCAACTTCGGCTAACCTTCTGGACGTGGATGTCATTAATAACAATGATGTCCTGGAAGTTATGGAGAGCCTCTTTAAATACAACTAAAACCAAACACATCCAGACTCTTTCCTCTCTTGCTCTTTGCTGCACTTAAACCTCCACAGCCTGTCTTTAGACTTGGCTTCAGGCCCAAACATTTTAGCCCTTAGATTGGTGGAGGAAAGGTGGAGGAACTTGAAAATATCCATCTGCTACAGATCGCTGATTGAAAAGAAGTCTTTAAGACACACCAAGTCGACTTCAAACCCTCTCTTCGATTTACTTGAGAGTGGACATTTTTCTCAGGTTCTCCTTTGGGCGGCAACAAACTGATTGGAAACTATTAGGAGACAAGGGTCCATTTTGGGATCTTATTGTTAGAGGCTGACAAGCTTTTTTCTGCCCAGCGGAGCCAAGTTTTATGCCTCTCTCTACAAAGGATCCTGAAAAAAAGGAAAGGCTTTGAAAGATAGCTGACAAAAGCCCGCTGTCCTCTCCGACTCTCCCTCATCATGTCTCTCATTCCCACCTCTTTACCCCTGACAGAAAAACATGTTCACTATCTACTTGGAGGAAAACAGCAATCAAAACCAACTTATTCTTTGCTTCCTTTCTCAAACAAGGTGCTCACAGACAAGAGACATCTGTTTACTATGATGTAGTCTTTTTTTATGGTGTAAATGAGACAAATACTCTTCTCTCTCATTGCAGAGTTCACTTGTGTTAACACAAAGTATCTTAAGCATAAAATAATCCAAAACAGAATTCTAGTGCAAAAAAGTAAAATATATACACTGTATGAACTTGCACACCTTTACCAAATTATTCCCCATAAGCAGTAGTAGCAGTATAAATGGCTGTATATTACAATCTCACTATGTCAAATATTAGCCAAGGACTCCTTTGTAAAAGCAACCCTCACCTGACTCGGGGGCCATCACGCAGCGGTTCCCGGTGGGTGCGCCCACGGTTGGCCCCTGGCAGGGTGCGTCGGTTGGCAGTGGAGTAATCAGGCTCCAGCTCATATGGCTCTTCTTCTTCGGGGCCCAAGCTGCGGCGATCATCCTCCAGACCATACGGCTCAGGCTGGAAGCGTTCTGGTTGTGAGCGGTTCAGATCCACAGTGCTGCTGCCCATAGGCACCTGGGGCTGCGCCACATGGCCATAATCATCCTTTCTGATAGGCAGGGTGTAGCTATTCTCCGGCCGGTAGCTATTAGGCATGTATGGGTACCGCGGCGGCCGGTAGTTGACACCACGAGAAAGACTGCCGTAGTTATCCGTCAAATCGGTGTAGCCATCGTGAAGACCATAATGGCGAATGTACTGGCTCTCCGGTGTCTCTCCGTATGAATCGTTGTAGGAGTTGTTGTAGGAGCGCGTCAGGGTTGAGGTTGCTTGAGGCGTTATGAAGCGGTCACTTCCATTCTTCAGGTATCGCCGGTCAATGGAATCGGTGTAGCTGCCCAGCGGGGACGTGCCTTCAGGCAGCGGCAAGCCATCGGGGCCGAGGGGCACCTGACGCACTGTCCGAGTGGTCACCGTCTTCACCATCTTAGTCACCTGCATGGGGAAACAGATACACACTGTCAGACAGCGTAGAACAATGTTACACCAAACCTATGCTTAGGTTTAAATACAGTGGTCAGCTTTAAGCTGACAACACACATAATAAATGTGAGCACTTGGAAATGTTAAGGTTTAACTCAATCTTTAAACCCTTATGCCAACGAGGCATAGTACTAACTGACCAATCTTCAATTTTCAGCCTGTGTAACACGTTGGTTGTTAGAAAAAAAAGCAGGCAGTACATCCGATCTGCTTTAAGACAAACGCTCCAAATTTAAACCCCAGATGCTGTGTGTACACAGGAAGTGCAAATTCAGGCTGAATAGTGCTGCAACTGAGCCTGATGGAAGTTGTATAGCTCCACTGGACCTTGAGTCCCGAATGGCTCCAGATGAGCAATGTAGCATCACAGTCCATAGCTGAGGGACTGTTAAAGCCAGACCTGCGTGCACGCATTTCTCAAATTCGCATCATCCTTGAGCTAAATAACTCTGCTTCCTCTGCTGTCTCTGTGGTTTTCTGGCTGGAGAATGACAGACAGCGACTCCCTCCTTGGGCTCTCTGCCCATATAGAAAGCAATTTGCTGCCCACTGAATTCTGCTGTGGCTGATAATTGGCTATTTTGTCCGTGGCTATAAATTCATCTTTAAAATTAATGAAGCTGATGAAAATTAACCGTCATCTGCAAGGGGCGCAGGTCTGATGTAGTTCACGTCGTGCCTTACAAGGTG